>NC_058042.1:31451666-31775833 GCF_020085105.1 Siniperca chuatsi
CATATACATCACCTGCCTCCAGATCAGCCAAAAGCAAAATCCAATTGCAATAGCCGGGTTTCAACAGTCGCTATGCATATTTATAACACATTATGTAGAATTCAAAATGTCGAGATTTGGACCTGATTCCATCAACACTACTAATTACCCATATACATTAGTTTTCAGCTGGAAGAAAAAGTGGTTTAGGGGTTTAGATACTCTTTAATATGAAATATTCCTCTTAGGAATTTATGGATCTCTTCCTGTTTGCCATCCGCTTCTTTTGTGTGTCACAATTGCATGGTTACAAGGATCACAATTCCATTTTTTCTGGAGATAATAGGTAAAAAGATTGTCTTTGTGGGTTGATCCTGAGAATATCAAAATTTAGGCACTCTAGCCGGAGACATTTAAGAATTATGTTGCATGTATCTTCAATATTAAAAGCATTGGTGTTTTACAGCGGTAAATAACAAAATTCTGAGCCAACAGACCATGTTTGCTGTGTGCAGAATGTTGTGAAAATTGGGTCAACTTTGCAAGACTAATAAAACTGAAAAGAGCTTAAAACGGCATGCATGTGGTAGATTTGTGTTAAACCACAGAATCCCTTAACACAAAAGGCAACATGTTGTCCCTATGAAATAGCATAATAACATTAAATTAGGTTGTAATGCATATTAGTTATCTACATAAAAGCTTTTGCAAAACATTCCCTCGGTTTTCTCTGCATACAGAGTGCTGGCTAGGTATAGTCTGGCCTGAAAAAAACTCACTATTGGACTTATTATTATCATCATTATTATTATTATCATTATTATTATTATTATACTCTGCATAAACCTGTGTAGCAGTGTTTGCTAAATGTAAGTGTTTGTGTGCACCCATGTGTGTTTCACTGTGTAGGTGTGTGTGTGAAAATATTTATGCATTTATGTGTCTGACACAATGTATGTGACACGTCTTTCTTGAGGCAAAGTGTCCTCCCCTTACACCTCTGTAGCTGTAAATTGGAATCATCTTTCCCTCTCTCTCTTTTCCTCCCTGTCTATTTTTATCTCTTACACACACACACACTCTCTCTCTGTCTCTGTCTCTCTTTCTCTCTCTTAACCATGGACAGCAGTGCTAGGGAACCAGCCATTGTGGCAAACACCTTGAGGCAGACACCTCCTCCATGCAATCCTCCATCTCTTGTGCGACACGCACACACATATGCACATGCACACTCAAAAGCAAACAGAAGGGACATACTGTACATGTGCAGTACAGAATTAACTTGAGTAGAGCTCTTTGCTTCATCCTGTTTCCTTTATCATTAATTTCCAGACTGATCTACAAATTACTTACTTACTAATTACTGGTGCAGTAGTTGTGGATGGACGCACAAATTAAAATCATGCATGGTCTTGCTGTAATTTTTCGCATCAGTTCCCTTGGTCTGCTACAGCCAGAACAGAGATAGAAAGATGAATATTACATGCACACATACATATCTATGATATGCATATGATTCCAATTCCAGGGTCTCTTGTGAAACACTAACCAAATGAACACATGACAGCCATATCACCTGCCCCTGCCTTTGAAGATAAGGAGGATGTAATAAGTGTGTTTGCACTTTTAGCCCACACACACACACTAACAGAGCACCAAAGGGTGTGATGAATACAGAGTGGAGGAGAGTCATTCAAATCAGAGAGTGGGATGCAGATGAGACGCCTACATTGGACTGAAAGAGAGACAGCATTAAAATGTCATGCCAGAATGATAGCGCTAAAAGGGAATACCAATCACTTTAACTATTCATATGTTGTATAGCCATAATTAATGGAGTCTCTCTCAGAGCTAACCAGAAACTTCTTTCTCACTTATGGCTTGGCTTTTTTCTTCTTATTTACAAAGGAAACTATTGTGCCTTTGCAACAGCACAGAGATTGTGAAGGATAATGTGGGTCATTTTCAACCTGTTTCCACTTTTCTATGGTATCGTGTTTTGTGTGGATTATATCATCATTTCACTTTTCATTTTAATTCACATTTCATACCTCCTGGTTGCCAAGAGTGCTGTGTCCACTACACACACATACAGCCAATGACGGATTACCGCATGGGCAAAGTGGGCACATGCTCAGGGCCCTGGAGCCAATGGGGGCCCTTGGCCTTAAGATTTATTATCTTTTTTTTAATGTGTAAATAATTTTTGTAGTAAGTAAATGTGCTGGTAGCTAAGCCTGCACGATATCAGGAAAATTTGCGATGTGCAATAACTTTGTTTCAATATAACGTTGACGATATGACTTGCGATAAATAAACAAATATTGAAGTGTGTATATTAGCTATACAGTTACTATGTCAGCCTGGTTGTCTTTACATTCAGGATTAGAATTGAATATAAATATAACTAAATATTGTTTCTAGAGCAGCAACAGTGAAGTTTACAACAGCAAAGTCACTATATAAACTCAATAATATCTCACTGTAAACAAATCTAAAATGTTAATAAAATAAATCATACTCGTCAAAATACTGAGTGAAGTTTAGAAAGAATGAAGAACACAGGCATCAGTCAGTATCAGTCCTTCCTGCTGTCCTCTGTCCTCCTCCCTCTGCTGCTGCTGTGATTCATTGGTCAGCTCTACTGCTAGCCCAAGTTCACAGGAAGACTGCAGCATTGAGACGTGTGGTAGTGGTGGAGCAGCACTGCCTCCTAATGATGCCATAGTGGATAATGCTAGCACTAATAAAAACATAAAAAAAAAAAAATAATTCTACGTTCTCTCTCTCTCTCTCTCTCTCTCTCTCTCTCTCTCAAAACCTAACACGGCAGCGGCGGATGGCCACCCACCATTGAGTCTGGTTCTGTCCAAGGTTTCTGCCTCTTAAAGGAAGTTTTTCCTTGCCACTGTTGCCAAATGCTTGCTCATGGTGGGATTTGTTGGGTCTCTGTAATTAATAATATAAAGAGTATGGTCTAGACCTGCTCTATAGGAAAAGCGCAATGAGATAACTTCTGTTATGAATTGGCGCTATATAAATAAAATTTTATTGAATTGAATTGAACTAACAGCCCGGGCACAGAGGGAAGTTGGCTGGTGTGAGACTGTTATGGATCACGCGCTGTGGGGAAAAAGTGATCTTAATAACTATCGGCCAACTGTCGTGTCTTGCTAAAGTCCTGGAGTCTTTAGTTAATAATCAGCTCAAATCTTTCCTCTCAAGAAATTCGTTGTTATGTCCACTCCAATCTGGTTTCAGAGCTAAACACAGTACTGTTACTGCTATTACTTTGGTTATAAATTATATTGTATCTGCTGTTGACAAAGGGAAATATTGTGCTGCCCTCTTTGTTGATTTATCAAAAGCATTTGACACTGTTGACCATGCTATGCTCCTACAGAGTCTACGTGATATTGGTTTTAATTTAAGTCCTGTAAATGGTTTGAGCAAAGTGTGATTTTGGGAAACGATCGTTCTGTATTTCTACCACTGTCAAAGGGGGTTCCACAAGGTTCAATTTGGATTTCTTGATACAATTCTGTATTGTTTTGCAAATACTGCACACTCAGCCATTTAGATACTACAACAAGCCTTTGACAAATTGCATGATGCATTTTTTTTTTTTTTAAATGAGTCCTAAACGCAAGTGAGACTAAATACAGGCTATTTTCTAGAGCCAGAGATATTATGGACAATAGTTTGCATATTACCACTATGAATGGACAGAGTATTGAGAGGGTACAAATATCTTGGTATCTGGCTTGATCAAAAAGTTGCGTTAAAATTTCACATTGATACACTCGTCAGCAAGCTAAAAAAAGCTAAACATATTTATATTTGTACAGAAATAGAGCTACTTTTCCAATGTTCAGTAGGAAGCGGATAATTGAGTCCTCTTGTCTGTCTTGGACTATGGTGATGTTATCTATAGACACGCCTCTGCCTCCACTCTTAAACCACTAGATTCAGTTTATCACTCTGCCAAGATTTAGTACCAGTGACAGTTATTATACTCATCATTGCATCTTGTATGAAAAGGTTGGGTGGGTATCTCTAACAGTAAGACGTGACAGGTGTTGTTTTCTATTTATTTATAAAGTCCTTAATGGCTACTTACCACAATATATCACTTCCTATTAAACTGGTCTCACAGTCATTATTTGACTCGATCTAGTGATTGGTTGAAGCTTGATGTCCCCTGTGCAAACACAAAATTTGGGAAAACAGCTTTTGGTTTTTGTGCTGCATACTGTACACTTGGAACATTTTACAACACACACTAAACTCAACACATTTGTACATATAGGTCAATTTAAAATCATGATTACAAACTACTCCGCACTTGAATGTAATTGTTTTTAACTGTGTTCTGTTGCTGTTTGTTTGTTTTCACGTTACTTATTTATTGTGTGTATTTATTCTGTTTTGTATTCTTGACAACATTGAAAATGAGGGCATGCCCTCAATGGTTCCTCGAGATTTAAATAAAGGTTGACTGAAAAAAACAAAAACTCTCTCTCTCTCTCTCTCTCTCTATCTATCTATCTATCTATCTATCTATCTATCTATCTATCTATCTATCTATCTATCTATCTATCTATCTATCTATCTATCTATCTATCTATCTATCTATCTATCTATCTATCTCTCTCTCTCTCTCTCTCTCTCTCTCTCTCTCTCTCTCTATCTATCTATCTATCTATCTAGTATATATATACACAGTGGCAAAATAAAAACGATTCTCATTGAAAGAGGGGCCTCACAAGTACCCCACATCGGCAAGAGACTGTAGTCCAGGTGGTCGGGTTAGTTTGTTAACAAATGACATGTTGTGCAGTCGATTGCCTAATGGACAACTAGAACCACAAGAATTGCTGTATTCACCATCAACTGGACATGTATTTTGCTTCGCCTGCAAACTTTTTGGGACAAAAAAGAATGCATTTGTGCATGTTTTTTTCAACTGGAAACATCTTCACCACATTTCTGAACATGAGAGGAGCCCAGCCCATATGTCCAAAATGCTAATACTGATGCAGAGGTTGAGTGGCATTGGGGCAATTGTCTCAGCCTTAATAAAGCAAACTTTGGATGTGAGGCAATATTGGATGGATGTTCAGTGACATGTTGTGTCATCAAGTTTTTAGGAGAAAGAGGACTGGCATTTAGATGAAATGACAAGCTCCTGGAATCGCCACACAACGGAAACTATTTGGGGGATTTAGAATTAATATCCCAATTTGACTCGTTTCTGGCAGAACACATTAAAACATATGGTCAGAAGGGCAGGGGAGTGTCTCATACTTATCGTCAACATTGACTCAACAAGAGTTCATTAAGTCAATGGGAGAAAAAAACATTGTCATTGTAGATTCAAATCTCGACCTAACTCATGTTGATGAGTTAACATTTATCTTTAGATTTTTTGGCAATGAACGTAAGGCAGTGAAGCGTTTTCTGGCTTTTGAGACAATTCAGAACCATCCAGGACAAAGTTTGGCAGATTGTGTGGTCGCCATGGTGGACAGTCTTGGGCTGGACTTGTCTAATTGTAGAGGCCAATCGTTTGATAATGCCAGCAACATGTGAGGGTGGTACAATGGACTGCACTTGAAGCAAAGAAACCCATTAAACCATTATGTGCCTTGTGCTGCCCATTCTCTAAACTTAGTTGTAAACAGCATAGAGGCCAGCAGTCCAGAGGTGGGACAGTATTTTGATTTACTGTAATCCTTGTACACATTCAGCTCTGCATCTACATGTAGGTGGGGGCGGGTTTTTTTGGAACTCTGTTATCCATATAGACTTAACATTAAAGTCACTATCAAACACTCGGTGGAGCTGCCGAGCTGACTGTTAACCTCTGTTATTCTTATGTTCGGTTGCAGGTTTGATCCGTCTGCGCTCCAGCCCGCCCCCTCTGCTCCAGGGTGTTGAATATGTCCTCAACGTTACAGCAACGGATGACAACGCCTCAGGCGGACCTCAGGCCTTGTCATCCACAGCCCAGGTCCTAGTGGGAGTGGACGACGTGAATAACAACAAGCCTGTCTTTGAGAAGGTAAGATGAGCAATGGCACTCTCACATCATTAAACCTTGTTTAGTCTTATTATCTGCTTGTGTTTGTGTGTTTGTGCTTTGTGAAACAGTGTTGGATAAACATCTGCTCTCCTGGTTGCCATGCAATTTTTTTGCTATTGTTTCTTGTCTTCTTAATATATCTCAATGACTTCTCACTATATCCTTTTCTTTACTAGTTCTCTTTTTCTGCCTCTATCCCATGTAACTCCAAGACGGTCTGCCTGCAGGTCGCCTGTGTGGAGACGCTTCTGTTGCAGGCTCTGCTCTCAGGGCAGCTTCACTGTCAGGACAGGAAATGCATTAAAAAAATACTAAATAAAATCGTGTAGACACTTCCGGTGGAAGGGATTTTGTGGTATTCTGTCAAATTAGGACATAAACTCCATCCATGTAGCCTAGCAACATCAATTCATAGTTAAAACCATATTTATTAAATAATTAGCCTCTTATTTCTGTCATAAGCCTCAACATCTTATATATAATATTCATCACGTTATATACTCCGTTCTGTTGTGTGCTATTACAGTAGATGGCACCACCTAACTCCTACATACACCATACTTTACTGCTACTTTTACACACTATCATTTAACTTTTAGACTGTACTGCACTATTGGCTTAAGTTATATTACTTGGCTTTTGATTTTTTTTTAATTTTAGCTTCTCTTGTGTATTTTTATTTTCTATTCTTATTCTTAACCACCATTCATTTCATATTTGGTTCTAATTGTCTGTGCTATTTCTGTCCTTGTGCTGCTGGAATACCTAAATTTGCCCTGGTGTGTGTGTGTGTGTGTGTGTGTGTGTGTGCAAAAAACTGACACAGCGATCTGACAAACTGACAAAATGATCAAATGTTCTATTGCCCTTTATTCAGCAAACACAGCATTTCATAACAATAGTCGTGCGCTACTACTTGTAGTCAAAGTCATTAGTTGTCCATTCAGCATTCACAGTATGCCAAATACCCTTGGCTATCTGTAATTTCTTCGCAAAACTTCCATGTCTTTAATGTTGTAAAACACAAACTTGAATGGCTCCAAGATGGATTCCCTCTCATGTTCGTCCAGGCCCTCACTTGTTTCCTCAACCCAAAGCTGCAGCCTCTGCCAGTTCCCGTTCCCCCATCTTCAGTGCATCGGGCAAATCCACCTTGGCTGAAAACACATGCTTGGTTGCTTTAACCCATTCTGCTGCCTTTTTGCAGTCATGTACAATCCTTGGATCCAGTCTGTCCTGTGGGAGAGAGGGAGAGGGAGAGAGAAACAAGGTTGTTTTGCTATAGCATAATTGCTGCACCAACAGTAATTAATAAGATGAATTCATACAGCCAGCAAAGTCTTTGCACGCTGTTGTAGTTTGAAAACAGCGTATTACCACCGTTGGTGTAACTACCTTTAAAATGACAAATAGCCTACACACATGTTTAACATTCTGTAATTTACGTGATTTAGATTTACACATATTGATAGTGGTAGCTATTTTGACGGCGAACATATGCATGCCTTAAGTTACGTCCTTTGGGGGACGTAAAAAAAGAGAATCTGTTTATTTCCTGTCCTGACAATGGAGCTGACTTGAGAGCGGAGCCTGCACCAGAAGCCCTGCAGGCAGACCCCTCTCTGTAACTCTCCTCCATCAGTCCTCTGTCTCCCTCTCTTTGTCTGTCTATCTCCGCTATTTATTAGCCTCTATCTCGCTTCTCAGGAGGAGCGATTAGCCAGCTTGACCCGTGTCTCTGCTCTCTCATCTCTCGCCTACATCATCTCGGCCTTTTAATTAAAGCTTTGAGGATGTGGCAGAAATCCCAACCCACCCGCTCTGGAAGCACTATGTCTCCACCTCCTTTTTTTTCTAGCCATGTCTCAATTTTAAATGAGGTGACTTTTCAAGCCCTCCAAGGTTTCGCGAGCCAAGATTAGGAGCGGGGGCTTGCTCAGTAAACCTCACTAACACTCTCCAGGGGGAAAGTGAGCGCCAAGTGTTTCCCTCTTGGCTTCTTCTCTTAGCAGAAAGAAACAGAGAGACAGGCGACAAGATGAGAAAAAAGAAAGAAGAGATGGATCCCTGGTCCACAGTGTTTCATGTGCTCTGTATGCTCAGTTGTCTCTCTCAGGAATCTCCTGCTGGCATCATACTCCAAGTCCATGATTCATTCTTTTCTCTCTCTGCTGGCAGGATGCTGATTGCAACGGACAAACAAACCCCCAACCCCCCACTCACCATGCCTCTTCTGAGTCAAAGAGAGAATTAAAAAAAAAAAATGAAAAGACAGATAACTGAAGGTGAAAAAGAAATCAACAAATGAAGCAGATAAAAAAATTATGAACAAAGAAAAACATAGATGGATAGAAGAGAGACTACATTTATTTATTAACCTTCAATACCCCTGTTACCCGCTCTCATAGGTTTATTTACACATTTTAACATTTATAGTACCAAAAAATACCCAGGACATTTATAACATACTGTGTAGGAAAAGGAGGGCAGAAAACATAGAACAGTACATCTCTCACTACATGCCTGACTACACTGTTGAAAACAAAATACACAGGAACAACACAAATAAAAATAACCATCCAACAAACCTGCTGCGGTGTGTGTACTGAATCCACCACTTGGGGTCTCTTCCCACGTTCCACACCTCAACTGGCTCCTTTCAAAGTAAAGGTAAACAGAAAAAGTTAGATTGTTTTATCCCTGAACAGTTCTACTCCAAATTCCTTCGCTCCTCACAATCTTTAAGTTTAGTTTATTAAATTTATTTGTATCAGGGACCATATACAAAATACATTAATCTGAAAAAGAAAGGAGATGCTTTGTACCAGATTTAGCGACTAACTAATTTCCATCTGTAAGTCCCTGGGCTGGTGAAAGGAAACAATAAAACATAGAGCCAAACCTATCATCTCCACTACTGATGGACAAACAACCTATTGATACCCACGCAGGCGTAAACACACACACACATACACAGACACACTCACACAATAGCCCATTTCATAGGAATAAACACAAAACAAAATACAAATATCAAAATGTTATATACATACATCCAAAGTTATAAAAAACGGTCGTCAAAATATCAAATTAATGCTGACAAAACTGGTTGCTTAAAATCCATATTTTTTAACATCACGGGAGAAAATCTGGAAATCTGTGCATGTTTTCAAATTGAGAGGGAGCTTATTGCATTCTTTAATGGCTGTAAAAGGGGTGAAACCAGCCACCCTATGAAGAAAAGAATGGAGGACAGAGGAGAAGGGATAGCAAGAATGAGAAGAGGCAGGAAGTAAGGGATAAGATAAAAAATTAAAAAAAGATAAAGATAAAAAAAAGTTCCTGTCATTAATTAGATGTCAAAGGAAGGCATCGGCCAGCAGTACTGAGGGATTCCTTCCTCTCCACCGTGTCTGTGGCACATCAGCATCAACGCTCCAGTGAGACAGGAAAAAAAGAAAAAGAGATGATGGAGACAGAGGAAGAGAGAGAACGATGAGAGACAAGAGAGGGGAAAATTAGGGTAGAGAGAGTAGAGAGAGTGCGTGAAACCCAGGCAATGTTCAAATGAGGATAATAAAGCTCTTTCTGTGTCTGACAAGTTCAGTGATTGACAAAATCTTTGAGAACTCAAACACAGAGCAGCTACCTTCCATCATACCGAGAACGGAAAGCGCTGAATGAATCTGTGTGATGATTCCAAGAATTCATGTTGTGTTAAATGGAGAGTAGGGTTAATGTTTTAGAGTTGAATTTTAAAATTAAACAGAATTCAACTCTAATGGAGACACAGGCGTTAAATGCATGTAGTGCAGGCACAACTGTCACAGGTGTAAATGTTCATGTGTTGCATTCAGTTTTTTTATTTGTCTTACACATGTGATATGTATAATTTTGTCTGTGAACCATCGGTTAACCACAACCCTCTACAAATATTGTGTTGTCTCTACCTTTTATACAGCTCCTATTGTAGTTACATGAGCAGTTTAGAGTGCATTAAAATATTCTGTCATCAAAAATCTGGCTAACAGAATATTTTTTGTAACATCTCACTCAAAATTTGTCTTCTTCAATACAACTGCAGCTATCTTCTGGTACACTGCTGAAGGCTCTCTGTGAAATGCTGGCTCCATTTCCAATACAAAAAGACATGTTTTGGATAGCACTAAACACTGGGTGCCAATAGATCAGCAGATTTCATCTTTACCAAAGCACAGGAGCCACAGTGAGCACATCACCAAGCACCTATTGAGCACCTTTGCCCAATTGGGATAGAATCCCAAAACCCCTGAACCCACTACCAGTATCTACCTTATACAGGACAAGCAAATGTAGAAAACAAATGGATGGAAAAGGTGCAGGGCCCATGCTTCCTACTTTCCTTCTTATTTTGTGTTCATGTTACACTTTTTGTCCCACCAGAAAACAATCTTTAATCCGTCCTTTCAGAAACATTCCACCTCCCACACACTCTTGCTTATAGTTTTTAGAATGGAGTATTGAAGTTTCTCCATACTTACATGGTCATGATCTTTGCTTCCTCCCACCTGTCTTCTCTGCGCCCTGACTTATTGTCCTCAGTGTCAGCAGTACCGAGAGAGCACGTCGGTCCTGGAGAACCAGCCGGCGGGGACGTTCGTTCTGCAGGTTCATGCTGTGGATGCTGACGAGGGCTCCAACGGCAGGGTCACATACGGCTTCATGCACAAAGACTCCACTGTGCCCGCATTCAGTATACACCCAGACACTGGTACTAAAACACACATACTCACACACTCACTTTCACTTGCACAAACATACACATATAAAAGAATACACATACTTTTTCCAGTGGCGATTCTTATGCAGGCTTAATTACTTTAAGCATATCTATCATTCTTGATACAGTCATGCAGGGTACTTTTATAAGTCTACAATTTAAAGCTATGATGTTGTAGATCATTTTTAATACTAGAAAGAATGAAATGTACAGTAATTATCATTTTGCAGCTAAAATAAAGGATCATAATTCAAAGCTGTCAAATTTTGTTCCACTTTAAATGTTTTTGAAGCATATTTCAGCCTAACTCATTGTATTATCTGATTTTGAATAGTCGCGCAAAAAAATTGTGGTTCAAAACCTGTTTGATATGTAAAATTGTCTCTGATTTGTTATCTAGGGAAATGTATTGGAAACAACAATCTCAAGGCCAAATACTGCAGCAGAGAACCTGTGCATGAGGCAGCTTACTTTATCATGCTGCATCTGCATGTTTACATGAAGTTACTTCTCATGTCGAAGGTTTAGATGTAATACCAAAAAAATAAAGACTAATGATAGGCAAACATGTGATCAGCAATAATACTTTTAGTGGAGCAGGGAATAATGTAAATGTCATCACTAAAATGATTTATAAATATAATTCTCTTTGGATTTGGTAACTACTTTTGAAAAACTCTAATTTCCTTTCCCATTCTGCTCCTCACCTGCTCTACTGTCCTTAAAGTTTGCCTTGAAGCTCAAGGCAAACAAAGGAAATCATTTTGGTGTTAAATTGCAAATGCTCTGGGTGCGCAAGACCAAGCAGTGTTTGGTATGATTTAGCTGTCTGATCAACCTTGTTATCTCTGTGTCTCTAGGAGTAATTGTGACAGCCAGGAAATTTGACCGCGAACGCCAACGGGAGTATGCAGTGACAGTGACTGCCACTGACCAGGCAGCTGACCCACTGATTGGCATTTGTCAGCTCAACATCCTCATCCTGGACCAGAATGACAACAGTCCCAAGTTTGAGAACATCCGATATGAGTGTAAGTAGATATTAGTGTAAATTAAGAATAGTAACTGAGCTCAACCCACTGCAACTTACAGTAAGAAAACATATGAAAACGAACTGAAAACAAACAAATGAAGAAAACATCTTCACTGTTTTGACTGATGAACATGGAAATGAGCTAACAAAGTTTTTTTTGTAACATTGTGATGGCATGAATCCAATATTAAAGGAGATATTGGCTACATCTAACATTAGCTATTCTAGCTAAGTTCTGTCTTGTTCTCCGTGACTTGAAGTGTTTCGGTATTTTCTTGTGTTTTCTGTATTTGCCATGTGTTTCTTTTCACCGCATGTGTTGTAAAATTGGTGAATGCGTTTCTTAATTAGCTTGTGTTTTATTTGTTTGCAGCACTTTGTTCTAAATGTGACACGTGTGTTGTCAAAGTCGTGATTTTTTTCTCAATTTGCTTGTGTTTTCACAAGTTGCAATGCATTGAGCTCACTCTCCCACTGTACTGACAAATACAGTATAGAAGACTGCAAATTAGGGCCTTACAGAACCACTGAGGCATAAAGCCCACTTCTTCTTCTTCTTCTCCCATAGACTTCCTCCGTGAGGATACAATGATCGGGACTAGTTTCTTGCGGGTGGCAGCTCATGACGATGACTTTGGCACCAATGCAGCCATCACATACTCTATGTCCAGTGAACAGCCGGAGTACCTCAGGGTCAATCCCCTGACAGGCTGGGTGTATGTGAACCAACCCATTTCTCAGGTACACACATACTGTATACAAACAGATAATACCAAACCACCTCCAATGGCACAAAAGCACTTTAAGGAAATTATGTCATTTCATAATTTCACTCAAGAACTCATGAGATGCTATCAGTGAACTTCAGTTTACAACTAAAACAACATGCTACTTCTCCCAGTACATGGCCAGAAAAGCAAGTATATTTGCATTCAAGTAATTTATTGTTGAGAGTGAGGAGTAGAAGTCCAGTGGCGAGTAGCAGAAAGGCAGCCTGAATATGGGATAATGTCTTCACTGGAGCCTTTTCTTTGGCATCAGGAGAAATAACATTGCTGATACTTTCCTCACTTCACTGCCTTTAACCCCTTGCTCTGCTAACAGTAAGAAATACAACCTTGGTGGGAACATGAACAAGCAATAAAGAAAACTGCCACGTAGTGTGCGCAAAACAAGTCTGTGCCTCAGATGAGTGCCACAATTATAAAAGCCCAAAAAGCAACAACTCACCATCTTCCAGTGCCAAGAGGAATGAATTTCAGGATCCTCAGCACCTTGCATCTTACACTAACACCTGGCACCATGCCAGTATTTTTGCCTGAGAGAATGGCTCACTAGAACATATCCATGTTTGAAGATACAAAACTTTTCCACTAATGAGTACAACTGCATAAAGTATAATACACAAGCAGGCACTGCCTACACGTTTATTTCAGCCTTTGCCAATGCGATGATCTCAGTTGTCTTAATTACTAAGAGCAAAGATTGAATTTTAAAACTGCATAACTACAAAAAAATCTTGAAAATTACTTTTCATAGAACAAGTCATGTGAAAAACTAGCTCTTTGAAAAGAAATTCTTGCACTCATGAATTTGAAACACCTTTTTAAAAGGGCAGAATGTGTAAATAACCATCACATGGTGCATGAAAGGCCATGAACAAAATTTTAAAAAAGCCAACTTTTGTCATCACAGTTTGTTTTTGTTCTCCAACATATGCTAACAAATCCTCACTGGAAGTACAGGCTCTTGGTTATTTTCTTTAGTTACTAAAACAGATCATTTCCCCAGATTGCAGTGGCTAAAACTAATTGCTCTTGTAAGGTTTACAAAACTCTGTGGCTCCACAGTGGGCTATGTGCTTTAATCAATATAATACAAGTATGTTTGTTGTTACTCAAATTGAGCCTACATTCAATTTCTCTTCTTAAGGGAACTATGTAACTAAGTATCACTGTGTCACACTAATCTGCAACATAAGAACATACCATTTGATCTTCACTCGTCTTCTTTTCTCCACTCTTCATCTGTGTGGACTTTATGCCACAGAGGACCTTCATCACCAGGGAAATTGTGGCTACAGACGGGGGGAACAGGACCAGTTCAGTGGAGCTGACCGTCACCATCACCAACGTGAAGAACCAGCCTCCACAGTGGGAGAAAGACAGCTACAGCGTGGTCATACCAGAAAACACTGTCCGAGACACACCCATTGTGGTACATTGGGGTGGGGGTGTGGCAGTTGGCACACATAGGAGGCAGCTGCACTAACACACATGGGTTTATTTCTAACAAATAAGAACAGTATTTGTACACAATTTAAAACACAATAAAAACAAATAGACACAGTAATAGAAATAAACCAGAAATAGAGTTATAGTGCAATTACAGTACAGCAATAAGTTGTTCCAAATCCTATTAAAGAAAGAAATGTGCAGTAGATAAATGAATTAGTCAAAGGCACAGGAAAACAGCAGGCATCCATATTCATACAGCATACATATGCACATGTGCAAATTCATGTTGACATATAAATAGGCACAAGAAGCAAGTAAGCAAACACATACAAAAATGCATCCACACAGGCATGCACTCACAAATCTGGTACTACTGAAACGCACACACTGTAGCCAGCACTCACAGAAAAATGCTTTCACACAATAAAATCACACATATACACACATTTCTATACTTCCTGAAAACATTTTCAGTGGTTTTGTATTGGTCGATTAACAGTCTTTTGAATGATACATTTGATTGTAAATATTAAACATTCAGAACTTTTATGCTGTATCACATAATGGCGTAAAAGCGAAGCGCGTTCTGCTTTGCTCCACGCTAGGCTCTAGTAGGGAGTGGGGGAGTCTGTGCAGCAAATTTTTGGCAAATGTTAATTTGCAAATAAGTTACACTAGTGTTTCACTATTTATTTAGTACAGTCTAAGTTTTATTATTTTATTATTTATTTATTTTCATAAATTAGTTAGTTAGTATAGTTAGTTAGTCCAAAGATGAGGAGGAGAGAGAGGAGGAGAGTTTTACTTTGTCGTCAGGACATGATGGAGCCATTGTTTACACCATTGGTCTGTTGTTGGCAAGGGAAAGACCTGAAATCCCATCACGATGGGAAACCTGAGATGGCTGGCTAACAAGATGGACGAGCTAGCAGCTCTGGCGAGGAGTCAGAGAGAGAGTATTATCACAGTAGTGTGTTGTTTTTCATGGCGACATGACTACACAAAGACATCCCTGACTCGAACATGTCTGTAGATGGTTTCCAGACTGAACAGACAGGATTTGCAGGGAGAGTGGCAAGAGGAAAGGTGGGGGACTTGCTATTCTCGTTAACAACAAATGGTGCAATCCTGGTCATATCATGGTTAAAGAGCATGTGTGTCGCTTTACATTGAAGTGCGTGCTGTGAGCCTACATCCATATTTGCCAAGAGGGTTTTCCCATGCCATTGTCCTGGTTGTTTATATTCCTCCTTCGGGCCAACGCGTCACTCGCGATTGACGTCACACACTCAGTCATTGTGAGACTACAGAATGCAGACCCGAATGCCTCCACTGCGATATCTGGGGACTTCAACCACGTTCGCTGTACACCAGTGTTTAAGGATGCTCTTTAGCCCTCCCTTCCCTCGAAAGATCAGATCACAACCTGATCCACCTTCAACAAGTTGAATGTTTTCTTCAACAGGTTTGATGGTGGGGGCCCTGTTCACCCCTCCCCCAGCTCTTCAACCATCTTACCCCCTATTCTACTGTCCCCCCTCCACCACCTATTCTCTCCAACAACACCATACTTGTTTTCTTCCCACCACCACAATCTCCCCCAACAACACTACAATGGCTTTCTCCCCCACCACACAAGCTCTTCCCAAACAACAGCACAGGGCCCAACATACACTGTGCACCGGCCTTCACAGCAGAGCAGGTGAGAAGAGAACTGAGAAGACTTCTTCCAGGTGAGGCTGCGGGACCCGATGGCTTAAGCCAGGGCACTTGAAGTGTGTGCCGCCCAGCTACAGTGTGTGGAGTACAGCACATTTTTAGTATGAGTCTGGAGAGGGTCCCTGTGCTGTCGAAGACATCCTGCCTGGTTCCTGTACGTAAGAAGGTGCACCCTAGTGTCTCCAACGAATACAGACCAGTGGCACTGACTTTCCTGAGTTGCCCTTGGGTAAACCATCACTGGACCCCCTTCAGTCAAAGGTGGGAGTGGAAGACGTCATCATGTCACTGCTTTACTGTGCCTATGCTTACCTGGAATGGCCAGGTAGCACTGTGAGAGTCGTATTCTTTAATTTCTCCAGTGCGTTCAACACCATCCGGCATGCCCTGCTGGGGAGCAATGCCTGTAGATGCTCCCCTGGTTAGACTGCAGACTATCTGACTGGTCGGCCACAGTATGTTAGACTGCAGGGCTGCATGTCTGACACTGTGGTGGGCAACACGGGGGGACCACAGGGTATGGTCCTATTACCCTTTCTCTTCACCCTCTACACCTCGGACTACAAATATAACTCCAAGTCCTGCCACCTGGGAAAGAGACTGAGTACAGGGGCGTGGTGGACTTCTTCATTAGTGGTGTGAGCTGAACCACCTGCAGCTTATTGCTGAAAAGACAAAGGAGTTGGTGGTTGACTTCAGTAGGGTCTGTCCTGAGGGTGGAGCTTGATTCAATGGTGGGGGTGTCAGAGAGGAGGAAGCTGTGCAAACTGCGGAGAAATGGACAATGACTCTCACCCACTCTACGATGTGCTGGTCACGCACAGGAGCACCTTCAGCAGTAGACTGTTACCACCACAATGCACCACAAAACGCCACAGGAAATCCTTTCTTCCTGTGGTAATCAAATTTTACAACTCATCTACCTCATGCAGAGAGATGGACAGCAGAGGCATGGGGCGCTGAGGTTGCTCCACCCTACATTTCAGCTCTGTTCTGTTCTGCTGTGTTCGTTTAATCTCTCTCTTTGTCTCTGGATTACTGTCTCTCCGTGGATTACAATCATTACAACTCCTCGACTAATGTGCAATAATGGGACATTATGTGCACTATCATGGACATAATCATGATCATGAATCATGAATTAACTATGTACACTTACCTGTGCTTCAGATTTGACATGGTATATACACAACTATATACCACTTATCATACATATATACTGTATTCAACCCACCAAGAATGATCCTTACCCTCCATTAAAGTTGCTGATGAATAAAAATCAAAAGATGGAAATGAAAAGACAGATGAGAGTAGTTTACATGAGAATGCGTGTGTGAACATCATCTATCTTTGTGAGAGATGCTCATAGAGCGAGGGAGAGAGAGAGCATGGTCCCTACAGTACGGTGTATTAATCGAGATGGCAGTTCAGTGTTGATTTGACTGTTATGCAAAGACGCAGTGACTCTCAGCGGGTTGTAATAGCTCTACCATGGAATTGTGAGGTTTTTATGGCCTAAATCAGCACATACAGTAGTCAGGAATGTTTGCCAATTCTGCATGCCTGATATTATGTCTCATTATTGTAGCTTCTATGCTTTGCAGGTTGAATAGATACAGCTAGGTCATCCCTAGGCAAACCACATCACGTCCGAGATGGCATTTTTGATTTTAATTGGGGTGTATATGGCATCAGCTTTGAGTAGCCACTCCTTAATTAGTTTAGGGAGATTGCAGAATGAAGAGTGTATTCCCTTTGATCCCACATGATTTCAGCAGGTTGTTGTCTAGTCTCTCAGTTTGAAACTTTACTGCGGTAATATTTTAGTGTTCATTATTATGAGCAAAAAATTTTTTCCATTTGGGGCAGATAATTCTTCACTATTTAGAATGCATACTTCCACTGAGGCTCAGCAGCAGCTGTCCTCATTTCTGTTCCTGTCCTTAGGATCATTGCTGGCATTCAGCATTTTGTCTAGCTCTCTAAACTGATAATTGGAAACATGCTGTCAGTTTTTAGGATTTTGTTCTGTTGGTCATCTCTCACTTACACCAGAAAGTTATCTTTGGGGACTCAATTTATTCCAAAAGGGAGAAACTGACTACATATACAAGTAATTGTCCATGTTTACATGACCAAGTATATGACCATATGTTAGTGTGGACACAGGAGTTGCTGACACGGAGATTATTTTGGGTCAAAAGTTAGGTCATTGGGTAAGATGACTAATAGGACAACTCTGTCAGTGTAGCTGTCTTTTGTTGTGTTATTTTATTATTTTCATGTCATCTACAACAACTGACATGGGTCTTCACTGGGACTAGTACTGGCTGTAGACCATTACTAAAAGTCCCACAGTGTTATGCAGGCTTAAATGAGTGAGGTATCCTATTATATTTTAAATTAAATTAAATGAAATTTTACCTTCAATCCTCTTCTTTGTTCCAAACAGACCATCAAAGCCACCTCCCCTCTTGGGGATCCCAGGGTAACTTACAACTTGGAGGATGGCATGGTCCCAGAGACCAACATGCCAGTTCGCTTCTACTTAACCCCCAACCGAGAGGATGGTTCAGCCTCCATCCTGGTGGCAGAGCCCCTGGACTATGAGACCACCAGGAACTTCATGCTGCGGATTCGAGCTCAGAATGTCGCTGCTGTACCATTGGCAGCCTTCACCACAGTCTATGTCAATGTCACAGGTGAGCCTTTTTTAAATTGTTTTTTGTTTCATTTGAATTTGTTTTACTTATCCCCAGATGTAACTGTTTTCTTTTAAGTACGTTTTCATTCCTCCACTATACTTTACATAGTATCATAACACCATTGTGTTTCTGTGTAATAGTTTTGCATTCCGTCATGTTTACACACATTATATTACACTAGATATGGTATTATTGCTTAATAAGCACTGTTATTTAATTAATAAATGTAACATTAAGCAAATTCTTAGAATAAAGGTAAATTCTGAAGCAAAAAATACTGTAATCAAAAGGGTGTAGTTGATTGTAGTTGACTTTTAGAGGGCACTGAAGGACTTTTAGTAAACTGCACTTTACCCAAATTGCTGTGCCCTCGGTGTGTGAGTGTGTGTGAATGATTAGTTTCTTTCAACTGATGAGCAGTTGGCACCTGCCATCAGTGTATGAATGGGGTGAATGTGATCTGTAGTTAAAGCGCTTTGAGTAGTCAGAAAGACTAGAAAGGCGCTATATAAGTACAGTCCATTTACCATTTCCTCTCATAAATGTAGAGTATAGGCGAAAAAGGGTTGTGTAATAAAAGTCACTGCAACATACTGACCAGCGGTATGACTATTTAAGGTTGCAGGAACAGAGGACAGATTGGTTGTTTGATTATTAATTTTTTGATGGCTGAGCTGTAAGGTAATGGAAGAATAGAAAATATTTTACTTGTTTAATTCGCAAGATGGGTTTAATGGACTTTTTAGAACGTAAATAACAAAAACACGGTCAAGAGCAGCATCAGGCACATGCTCATTCCAAGACTGAATGGCTTCAGGACCCAGTTAAAGGTCTAACAGCTCATATATTACAAAAGTGCAATCCCAGAAAATGTTACTGACACACATAATATCAGTTTTCAGCATTATCAACTAATGTGTTTTGATTCACATGAGTCTAAGAGTGCAACATTAATACTCATTCCCACTGCCCCACCTCCTCCAAGTCACCAGTGACTCCAAGTTTAGTTGCTCTCCTAAACTCTTTATCTCTCATCTTTAGCTAATAATGTCAGTTTTCACCTCTCTATCATTCCCTATCATGTCTATCATTATTCTGTGGTGCTTCTAAGTTTAATTACTCTAATCTGGTGTCACTGTCTTTCAGTTAGTGCTCAGCCCCTGGTAACTAGACTTAAGTCACCATCATCTCTGCTAAAAATGGTGGTGTTTGCTAGCTCCTGACCTTGCTCCTCAAAATAAGTCAGCCTACCTCACATGCCCCAGACTCCCCTGCATATAATCTCCTTGCAACATGCACGCACGCACACACACGTACGCATACCCCATTCCATTAAATTGGTCTTAATCCAGTGAGAAATAATTAATTCACACTGACCCTCTCCCTTCTCTTGCCTCTTTGTCCCTCTCCTAACTTCCCCTTCTCCTCTTTTCGCCCCTCCTCTTCCATATCTGTCGTTATAAGAAAGCTCTTTGACTCCTCCAGAGGCAGTACGGCTGAGGGAGAGAGGTCTGTAATGGATTTAAGGCCCCATTTTTAATTCATAGATTAAGACATTTGCTCAGAATGAAGGGTAGGAAAAAATGGCACATGGAGCAGTGTTAGATTTAATGTGTTGCTCTATTCAAGTCATTTCTTAAATGGTTTTGGCCTTAAATCAACTATGTTAAAATTTGGCTTCTGCTATTCAGGAAAACTTCGCATTCTCTCTCACCAAATCTTGGTTCTGGCTGATTTATCTCTCTGTAGCATGTAATTCTCTCTCTTGTTAAGGTAACTGATGTGAGAAAAGGCACATTTTGTGTTCATTATTGATTGGCCTAATGCATATTTTGACGCTCATCTTGACACCAACAGGGCTTGGAAAAATAACAGCAAAAAATATATTAATACATCAGTTGTTAGAGCTAAAGTAAATGTGTGGACTAACATGAATCAATAGGCTGACAAGGGAGTCACTATGGTGCTAATACTGATGCCTTATGATATTCTTGTTTCCCAGATTATATCTACTCTATGAATGGGATATAGATTCCCAGCTTTATTCCAATAGCTACAGGTTTGCTTCTTGAGGAAGGTCCAAAACCACAGTCCAGGATGCTACATCATAAGGAGGACTGAAGCTTCTTTGAAGGCCAATGATGAACCAACAATAAGGAGCTTTGATATTTATTGCCAATTGTTTTCTTTAAAGTTATCCACAACTTACAAAGTCACCTTTAGGATGGCTTTTAAAAAAAGAAATATATTGATTTAAAAAGGAAATTCTATCGGTGCATAGTTGATGTAGTTAAAGTTAGTGGGCGTTCAGACCCTGCATTAAAACAATTCAAAGAGCTGTGTTGGTGGGTTTTGTTGCTTCAAGTACCAGTGAGACATCGAATGTTATCCAGGAAGTCCAGTTTGAGTAACAGATCAAAGAGTTTGAAGGCTTATCAGATGCCCAAACACTGCTCAGCGGTTTATAATTATCACAAAGGCAACACAAATGACTGCGAGGTAAACAGGAGAAAGATGGCTTTTACATTACAAAGAAATCTACTAGGAATGAGCACATATTTGATTGGCCAATGCTGTGCCTTACTGGATGATGCTTCATTGTGTTCTGGCAAAAGTGAACTTATTGTAGTGTTTTAGTTTAGTTTAGATTATTTTGGGTTTTTGCAGAAATTTGAGTAAGTATTAGTGGTAGTATGTAACCTTTATTTATGGAGGACCTCTCCAAATAAGAGTGCTTTGCTAGTCCACATAGAAGTAGCATTTTAAAATGTAACTAATAAAAATTCAAGTTCAATAGAAGACAAAATATAATAAAGTTAGAAATTCTAATTACAAATTGCCTTTTAAAGGTTTGTTCCACACAGTACTGACTCAGCTGACCTCATACTGAGATGAAGGCTTTTCCATTGTATTGGAGCTAAAACAGTACAAGCACAAACTCCCTTTGTTTTGATCCAAAATGTAGAACTTGTAAAAGCTTTCTGTAGGCACATCTGAAGAGTTGGGTTACAGAATATGTTTAAAAGATCAGAAATGTACGAGGGATCCAAGCAATCTAGAATTTGGTCAATTTTATTTCCAGTCAATGTTAATCTAATTTTAGCAACATTTCTTATTTGCAGAAAGCAGGAAATAGTCAGGGGCCAAACCAGAACAGACAGGCTCATTAACAGTGATCAGAAGACAGTAGGCGGTAACTCCAAAAACCAAAAAAAGTATTTGTGGCAGTAGAACATCCAGATTAGATGAGGACAGATGGATGTGAGGCACAATGTCAAGTAATTCATTTAAAGAAATAGGGGTGAACTCATTTAACAGAATTGATGATGGGTTGGGGACAGGTAAACAAGAATTAGCAGGCGTTATAAAGGCCTTATTATAGCCATGTTAATAATAAAATACATTTTGAATTATGCTTTTTAGCAACACCAAGATTAAAAAGTATGAGTCTCTCTTTCTTGACAAACAGATCTTAATATTGCTAAAGCTCCTTTATATAGAGAGAGTGACCTTATATTGTAGATGTGCCTTCTGCATTCGCTCTGCTGTCCTACGCTCTTTTTAATTAGTGGATTTTTTCATTGATCCACAGTATTGGTTTTGAAGGATGTCAAGACCTTGTCCCATGTGTACAAGATGATGCATACTGTTTCAGAATTTCAAAATTTTGGAAAAAGCAGTAATGATGTTGGTCTACATGGATACCAAAGTCTCCTAGCAATATAATTGTGTACTAGTGAGGCACAAAAGATGAAATGAAATCAGAAAAATAAATTAGGCGTTGATGAATAACAATACAGCAGACTGGGATGTTACAACTGTCTTGTAACATCACCTCTTCAAAGGTTAGATGTTTTTCCATTGTGATTAGACAGCAGTCCACATGTCTTTTCAAAGACAGCTAGTCTGCCTCCCTGAACAGCCTAAAGCGTTTGAAAATGTATAATCGGGAAGACAAAGTTCAGTGAATAATGGGAGAAGTGTGACTCACTGGAGACACGGGTGTGATAAACTGGAGATTACGTGTACAAAAAAAATTGTCCGTGCTGTTTAGACAAGGATTGTGTTGAATTGAAACAGTAGTTCTATGGTAAGAAACTAGTAGCTGAGCTTAGTGTCTGATTTAAAGATGTTTCCATGTTCGCTGCCATATAACTGTTTCTTCAAGTCCGTTGAGGTAGAGACATTTATGGGCAAATAAATTATATAGAAATTATATAAATTTTATATATATATATATATATATATATATTCCAAAGGCAACAGCTGTCAGCAAAAGACGCTGATTGAACAGCAATAACCCTTAAATGATATGCATGAGCTGGCAAATGTGGCTACACTTTTGAGTGCAGTGGACTAGAAATAATACATATCCTTTGATAATCCAAGATTGCACTGAAGTGATTATTGGGCTTTATATGGATCTATGTATAAAATCTATGAAATAAAAGGTATTACTTGGCATATTAAAACAAAAAGAAGTAACAACTTATCTATATCAACTTATCTTAATTGATAATTGTTCTACCAGAAACCACTTGCTGGTAGTAAGCAGGTACAGGGAATGACTAGATGGATGTTACCACCTAGTGCTGCAGGTAATTTGGGCTTTGTAAAGAGCCCATCAATCATCTATGATGTTTCTATCAAATCCACCTGACATACAATGCAAAAATAACTTTTTGGTATATCCTAAGCGCACTCTCTTGTCCTATCCTCCTCCTTCTCTAGATGTAAATGACAACGTCCCATTTTTCACTTCCTCCATCTACGAGGCCTCGGTCACTGAAGGGGCAGAATCAGGAACTTTGGTTTTCCAGGTTTCAGCCAATGACCTCGACTTGGGTCTCAATGGCAAGGTAAAAACAGGCCCGCACATGCACACACAAATTGTAATAAAAGTTAATGTTGCTCTTCAGCGTGGTCAGTGGAAAAGGATGCTTAGAACTAAGTTCCTTTTGCACTCCCTCAGCCTTCCTCTGTTTTTGATTATCCAAAATGTGTTCTTCTTTGCTGTGTAAAAAAGCAGTAATTAATTGTGTTTTATCACCTGAACCTCTGTATAATTGTGTCTGCCCTAACCCCCCACCGCCCAGATCTCCTACTCGCTGCTGGAGGATAGCAGTGGGGACCACCAGTATTTCCGTATTGACCCAGTGGTGGGATTCATCTACACACAGACTGTGTTTGACCGCGAGACCAAAAGCTCCTACCTGTTGGAGGTTCAGTCTGTGGATGGATGGGAGTCAGCACGGCCCGGCAAACATGGACAGCCCAACTCTGGTAAGTAAGACTGACACTGCACAGAACAACCTGAGACTGAACTGATGGTTAAGTTCTGATTGCTGTGGTATTTTTGCAGTTTGTCAAGTTTGGTTACGTCTTGTGCCTGAGTGTTAAGAACAGCAATTGTAAAAGCTACATGAGCTGTAGCTAGGTTGAAATGCTACTGTGTTGTAGCAGTCAGTGATATAGAGTAGCTCCAGTACATAGAGGTGAAACTGTGAATTGTGACTTTAAAACATAGGTATTTCATTTACGACCAACAGGTTTTTATCTGTACACCAAAAATATGTGACAATATCTTACAAAAAGGTAAGTCACTTCTGTAGTACACGAAGTATGCCCTTCAAGTGAGGACACCTGAACATCACACCCATGTGTGATTGTTGAACATCTTTAAACTGCTGCTATAACAGCCCCCACTCTTCTAGGAAGGCTTTCCACCTGATTTTGGAAGATGTCTTCAGGGATTTGCTTCCATTCAGCCACAGGGGCATTAGTGGGGTCGGCCACTGATGTTAGGTGATAAGGCCTGGCTCTTGGTCGGCATTCCAGTTCATCCAAAACGTGTTGGATGAGGTTGAGGTCAGGGTTGAAAGCACACCAACAGGGGGAAACCATTTCTTTATGGAGCTGCTTTTGTGTACGGTGTCATTATCATGTTGGAACAGGAAAGGGCCTTCCCCAAACTATTGTTACAAAGTTGAAAGCACACTATTAAGATTTCCCTTACTTGGAACTAAGGGCCTTAGCCCAAATCATGAAAAACTGCCACAGACCATTATTTGTCCAACACCAAACAGTTGGCACTGTGTATTCAGGCAGGTAGTGTTGTCTCCCTAACACAATTATGCCAAACCCAGTTTGCCCATCAGACTGCCAAATAGGGAAGTGTGATTCATCACTCCAGACAAGATATTTCCAGTGCTCCAGAGTCCAATTGCAGTGTGCTTGACACCTGCCCAACCCACTAATTGGAAGGGGTGTCCACATACTTTTCTGTCATATAATGTATATAAAGTATAAAGTAAAGTGTATATAAAGTAATACTGCAGTTGCTTCAGTTAAGACATTTTATTCAGAAGTTGCAGTAATTGCATTGAATGCAGTTGCTACCAATGCAACTGCACATTAGGAAAAGAAATACTCAATACTAGTCAAAATCTGTGTAAACAAGGATTTTTTCACCACCCAGCTGAAAAGTTGTCAGACTTTTGTATTACCTATGTGTCTTTTCTGCAATATGATCTGTAGTAGCAGTTCGTTTGAAACAATAGTTAATTATACTGGTTATTGAATCATTAGCTTAGTAAAAATGCAAACAGATTATGTAATTGCAGAAATTATTTATATTATAATGATAATAAAGTTGTAATTTAGTTTATATAGTGATGGTGGTTGCTGACTGAAAAAGAAGTCAAGCACACAAGTGGAAAGAGCTGTAGACAGCTGCTTTGTAGATTTCATTTAAGGCTCCAAATCTTCATTGAAGGCAGCAATAATCTCTGTTTTCCTCTTTCTGTCTCTTTCCCACATCTGCTCATCTCTCCCTACTGAAGGACCAAAGGCCGTCTTTCTCTTTCAGTCTCTCTCTTGCGCCCTCTCTTCCTCCGTCTACCCATTTCTCTCTCATTTGCTGCCAGATGAAATACATACATGCTTCAACGGTAGAATAGAGTGACAGGAAGAAATGAACAGATGTTGAGACAGATGGGTGGATGGAGAGAGGTTTTGAAGAAACAGCAAGACAGACCAGGATATATTCTGAATAAATATGATCATAGATTATTAACAGATCCTCACTCTAGGTTTGTCTCACTATGGCATTTGTGGCATCGTAAACAGAAGTTAAATATTAAACAGAGCAGAGATTGAGAGACTGCAGTGAAGCTGTGGGAGTTATTTTACTTTATTTTTTGTGTGCTATGAATATTGAATGAGGTGGCATGAAGAAGGATGGGTGACAGGTAAATTAACAGATACTTAACAAGGATGCACACATCAAAACACACTCACGAGTGCATGCAATTGCAGTTGTTGTCAATCTCTGATATAACAGTTTCCACAGGGAAATAATTTCAGTGTGGTGTGAGCGAATTTTACTCAACAATCTGTTACACGTGTTATGAAACATTAATTTACATGTATTTTATAGAGAGATAGACTAATAGACCAGGGTATATTATCTAAGAAAAAAGCACTATGCCACACACCTGTTTGTGCAGAGAACTGTTAGCTTTTTTTATTCCAATTCAACCACTGCTTGCAACAAGGTTTGAGGGACTGTTGCCTTCATTGGTTTAGGAGAATCAGACTGTTGTGGTGTGTCAAGCAGGAGTAGGACCCAAATGCAGACAACAATGCCCTATTATTGATTCTGGAAATCTAACGGGCTACTTTGTTTGAAATATTTATTTGAAGCATTCACTTTAATATTATTAGGTGAAATATCTATTAAATATCATATTCCTAAAAAAACTCCCCTCCCTTGAGGGGAAAAATCAATACCTTCAACATACCAGTCCAGATGTCTCGCCTATTATTAGAGGTTTGCTTATTTTAGGAGTTTGTTTTTCTGTCTAATTTTATTGTTTCCCATATGTTCCACTCTCTTCTTTATCATGTGTTCTGTTCAAGAGCTGAAAGGGTCTTCCTGTATATTTCTTCTGACAACCCTCTAATCACAAATCAAGAAAGGAAGATTTAAAGGAAGTACAAGAGAGAGGGACAGTTTAATATTTGCTGTATTTAACTTTGCATAATCTACACATACAGACATACACACATTCCAAGCACCAAGAGATGTTGCAGACTAGAGACAGCAGAATGTTGTTAAGTGGTCACAAAAATAACCTTGATAAACACTGTTTTCACAGACAGTAAACAAGCTCTCCTGCTACTTACAGTCTAGTGCGTGGGGTGGGGTTGGGGTGTGATTTTTACACATATATGTCTCTAGAAGTGTGAAAACATGGATAAGCGGGCAGCATTAACAGATGAGAGGGAGGATGAGGGGATCGCTTCTACAGCTGCTTATCTGCTTTGTTTTTCTTCCACCATCCCTCCCCACCTTTCTCTCTCTCTCTCTGACAGATTCTGAACATGTACAAAGCCATGGTATCTGCGACTTGTTTTGTTATAGCTCCAAGGGCTGCATTAGTTTACTATCTGTACCATGAACTGTATACCATCTCTTCTACCCTGGCTTAAATAATTTATCTTATCTTGAAGCGTGTCTTGCAAATGATGCTCGTTTTGATACGATATCAAAGGAAGTGTAGTATGTTGGGTTGCTCAACTACCAAGCCTCACACTCATGCCCCCAGGGTGCTTTGTACTCTGCTTCAGCCTGCGGGTGGATGCTGAAGGAAAAAAGAAACAGCTGGATTTAATGGTAAAATAGACAGAAATAGTGGAAACAGATGACAGATGTAATAGAAAAGTGGTAGACAGTGGATGGAAGAAGAAAATTTGATGTTATTTTTGTTTCTCTCTGTGGGCATGAAAAAATGTCTACTTTCCTATCTGCATCTGTGTATGTGTGTGTGTGCATGCTGGTGAAAAGTGACTAAACTGTTGCTATCCAAAGAGAGATAGACAGATGTTCATGTTCACGTTGACAGAATAAGAACAATCTCCTGTTTATAATCTCCTTTCTCCTCTTTCTCTCTCTCCCTCTCTCTGTATCTCTCACTCTTTCTTATCTTTATTTTCAGACACAGCATATGTTCGCGTTTTTATCAGTGACGTAAACGATAACAAGCCAGCGTTTGCACAGGCATCCTATGAAGTTGATGTGGATGAGGATGCTGATGTTGGCTTTGCCATACTCACTGTCAGTGCCAACGATGGGGACGAAGGTGGGTGGCATGGATAAAGGAATATGTATATGTGAATGTGTGTTTCTTAGAATGGGGTGATTTAGATACAGAATGGAAAGTGTAGGAGTGATGGTGGGGCTGGTACTGTGAATCCATAATCATGCACATTTACTCAAGTACATTACTGAAGTGTTTCTCTTTTCCCCTGCTCAAGAAATACTTTCATTTTTTACTTCACTGCTTTTGTCTGACCCCCTTTTACTTTTGAGGGGGAAAAAAGTTTGCAGTACAAAACATGTCTTGAAGTCATGAAAAACGCAGCAATATGTGAGCACTGTAGAAGAACCCATTTAATATAACCTTTCGATGTAAGGCAAAGAAAGAGGCTCTCAAGCGTTGAATTGTGTACTTTCACCACTTTGGGCTTGAAAGCAATTTTTTTTCACTTAAGTCAAACATTTCTTACTGTTAAGATGTTGAACCCCTGTAGATGTTGACGAGCTGGAGCAGCTGGTAGAGACCCTGGAATCTTCTGATATGGCTGGTGTTTTTCATAATTTTTCCAACTTGTTGTCCATGGCAAACTGGTGACATTTTAAAATGACCCAACTGTTTTTAGTTTGAGGAAGTGGTGCTCAGTTTGGTCAAGTTGATGAATGACAGTTTCAACTACCAGCGACATGCACATTCAAAGGATAGATTTCCATTCAGTCAAAGTTCATTGTGTGGCACATGCTTCTACATGGCATCACTTCATAGAGAACTACAGTATCATGAACTA
Source organism: Siniperca chuatsi (assembly GCF_020085105.1). Lineage (NCBI taxonomy): Eukaryota > Metazoa > Chordata > Actinopteri > Centrarchiformes > Sinipercidae > Siniperca > Siniperca chuatsi. The sequence goes on from NC_058042.1 coordinate 31,480,069, forward strand.
TACCTATAAGGGTGTATATGCTATTCCTATGGTCTAAGACATTCCATTCAGTTTTTCTGAATAGAGCTAGGAGCAACACAACTAAAGATTTTGACATCAGGTAGAATTTAGTAAGTAAGATATTTTTCCATTTAGAATTGTATTAGTTGCATAGGCCTAACTGGTTGACCTTTCCAATGCACTTGCCTTTAATAAAGCACTAATTAAGAGGCCTCGTTACGGGCTGAGAGCTTGCCAAAGATCCTGAAGAGTAGGGTCTGTGGTGGAACATGCAGAGACACTGAGCTGTCATGGCCAGAGGCAAATGTCAGCTCACGACAGAAAAGACAAGACCCTTATTACTCTGAGGAATGAAAAGAGTCTCTCACAGAGTATCTTTAAGCACTGTGGCTTACACTATCCAAAGGCATCTAGAATCTGGGTAGATCTTTGATCGGAAAAGGTATAGCAGTTACAGATCAACAACAAAATCAGATGAGAATTGCTCATTGTAAGTGACTAGGGCTTGCATAACAGAGGGGTGATTGCAGCTGACATCAAGATACAGCTGAATGAGAGTCAACAAAAAATGTTTCCACTTCAACAGAGCAGAGAAGACTTAGAGAAGTAGGGCTAATGGCTCTTTATTTAGCCATCAATACACAGTTGGTACACTTGTTTGATTTAAGAAACATAATAGGAAAAAGGTAGGAGAAAAGGTATTGTGAACATAGAAATCAAAATAATTTCTCTTTGTAGATTTTTAACACAGTATTCATTGATGTTTGGACACTAGGATGTAACAACCAAAACAAGAGATACATAGACACCACCATGTTGTGTTGACTGGATAAATGCAGTTGTTACGGCTAACAGTTGCCTACTTACACTCCAGCCAACATAGATCAATGTTAGCATTTATTTGGAGTCATGTTCCTGTCCACATGATGAATGTGAGTGCAATATTCACCGTTCTTTTGTCTCCACCAACTGCTAAGAAAAATATCTTGGTCTTTGGTGCTGAACAGGTAGTTGAGAGTGAGTTTAATCAGAGGCTTTAAACTGGAAATGGCTGCATATGGGGTTTATTGAGTGGTGAGACTGAAAATACAGTAGCCTTAAAGGAGCCCTATGGAGCTGTCTTGTAAACAAAGTTTCTATTTATATTTAGTGTTACTCACCAAAATGCATTGTGTGTATCCTTGAGGTCTAATGAACATGTTGAATGCATTCCCTTCCTCATAAAACATTAGCAAAGCCAATTATTTTGAGAATATTTTAAATCCTGCATTGTTTACATCCATGTTTACTAGGTAGCAGTCTTCTTTTCCTCTGTCTTTGTTGGCGCATTTCAGCCATCCGTCTATTAGTGGAATAGCGTGAAATCATAAACAGGAATGTGTATCGTGGGCTAAAACAATTAGCTAAAAGAGGTTAAAAAGCTCCTTTAGCTAATTAAAGTTTTTTAACTGGTTTGTTTTAGCTAAAGCAGTTGAGCTATTTAGCCTGTTTTAAAGGCTAAAACATGCAGATGGTAATTCTCTGTGGGTTTGTCATTATGAGCAACCCTTTTCACTTTACACTTGCTTGGTGTGCATATTGAATCTTTGGCTTTTCACACCCAAATGTTTGTAACTTCTTATTATGTGTCAGTTCTGACCCAGAAAAGGCTGCATTGTACTTTGAAAAATTCCTCCTCTCACATGAAGTCACTTTTTTGTAACTCAATTAATTCAGTTTAAAGCTGATAAGATGTTTTAGTTTTCTAGTCTGATTTTGGAATGGATGTTCAGAAATCCCAATTGTCTGTCTTAGAACATGGAAAGAACAAACTTAATAATGCATAGTATTAGTAAAGTAGTAATATTTCAGATTTTAGCTCACTGTATTTTATATGGTATATGGTTTTATTTGATACAATAATGGTCTCTGTCATTGTTACACAACATATTTGAAATGTTGTGGCTGTCACTCTTTGCTTGCAAACAGGAAGCCTATAGAGCATAGTAAGATGATCACAAGCAACAGCCAGGCCTCCAGAATGCAATTATCTAGGTACATTTTGTGACTATTTTTACAGATGATGCGACTAAAATTGCGCCCGTTTTATAAATGGCTGTAATTTCCTGGGGGGGGATTTGTATGAAGACAGAAACTAACACCAGAGAAGCTCTCAATAGCTTACAGCATCTATAAGCTTACTACCTGTGTCCTGTGATGATTGGTTTAGTTAGTCATTGTTTCAGCCAGACACTCCCTTACTCTTTTTATTATTATTATATATACATTTTTAAAATATGACCATTAAATACCAAAGCAGAGCAAACATTCTCATGAGAAGTGCAGTTCAAGTGATGATTCAGCAGCATTATGTGAAAAAAGTCAAAACTATTACGCTTACAAAAAACATGACTGCAAGTGCATCTCATTTGATTTACATCTGGTATGCCAGCAAAGGGATAATATATGTGTGTGTGTGTGTGTGTGTGTGTGTGTGTGTGTGTGTGTGTGTGTGTGTGTGTGTGTGTGTGTGTGTGTGTGTGTGTGTGTGTGAAGGATGAAACCAAACGTTTTGACTATAAACTGCCTGGACTCATTATTGCTTATGTTGAAAATTGTATTCAAGGGGAAACATCACTGCTGGGATTGAACTTGTGTCTCTGTGCTGGTGGACAAGTGCTTTTTCTACCATCCAGGTGCTTTAATCAGTTTGCTACCTTAACTGACTTTAACAACTGCACCTTTAGTTCAGGCTGACATTGTACAAATGTTTACCTTACACTGTCAGACAGCACCTTGTACCTTTTAGGTTGGATCAAATGGTATGTGCATGTTATGGTTCACCTGTGAAAATTGTACTTCTCCCGATTGTGAAGCAATACCTCTGTATAAAACAAGAGAGAGAAAATGAAAGTCAGTGAAGGATTGAAAAGGGTACCCACAGTTGGAGCTGTCATCATCGTTCAAACCAATTGAATTTCACCCAGGAAGAGCCTGGGAATGGTGTTCACCTATTTACTGCTGGTAGTGGTTTTGCTTAGCAAAAGGTCCAAACTGCCTGCAAACCAGTTGTTGAGAATCCTGTTTGAAAGCCAGAGCCAATCAATATTCAGTCTCATAAATGTCTCAGTATCCCTAATTTTCTTTCCAGAATTTGTCAAAATGACCCTCTGAGAAATAATCTTTAAATTTCACCTACGTAACTGAGTAGTGATACTCAGTGCTGATATCAGCTCATGACAGTTTTTACAAATGCTTTCTAGCCTTGGTGTCCCTACTATACACACACACACACACACACACACACACACAGAGTCACAGCTAGTGATAAGTTAATTGTGAACAGAACAGAACAGTACAGAAGCAGGAAAATGCTCAAAGTAATAGGAAGATTGAGAGAAGCAGAATTTGAAGATGTAGAAGGTTTAGATATTTTCAAATGCCAAACCTGAAGCCTCAGCCTGTTTTTATTGACTCTACTGAAACCAAAGATTAGTGAGACCTGCTTAGGAATTAAAGTATATAATCATTTTAGTAAATCGTCTCCCCTTCCTACCTTGTCTCTTGAGCTTACTTGGCACCACTGCCTCATCTGATAGCTTTTCCCTGCTCATGAGGCATTCCAGTAGCCTGACATGGCAAGACCAATTCTCAAATGCGAATTTCTCAGTTCATTTTCGATTTCCAAGGGGCATTATCAACAGGCGTTGACCAAAATGCCTCTGGATGCAATCGGAAAAACAGACAACCAATCAGAGCAACGAAACGTGTGACGTAGCACTGAGCGACGGAAAAATATAAACAGACTACAGCATGTGAATAAGTGCAATTGTGACACCTATTGTTTTTAAACTTGTCTGGGTTTTTTCTCATTTCTGTATTTTCTTAATCGTGCAGCCAATAGTGATAAAAATTGGAACAAGTACAAATTATATGTCTCCAAACTCTATAAAGTGCATGAGATCTTTCTCTCCCTGCTGTCTTGACTGTATACTCCAGTTTCAGTAAAGTACAGTATCCAGGGAGAAGAAGATTTTTGAAATTGGTACAACTGGGAAAAAACATTCATTTTCTCTCCATTAGTTTGTTTATTTTAACCGTTCTATTACTCCTTGTGCTGTTTCTTTTGTCCTTTGGGTCTCAGCAGTTTTCTAAATACTTAAGAGATTGAGACAACTAGAAAAAAAACAGCAAGAGAGAAGAAGGAATGCAATTGCATATATCCCCTAATGTCTCATTTAAAATGCCAACAGACAGACGGTACAAAACGATCTGGATTAGTGCATTCTCCTCTCTCCTTCCTTGACTTTCATCTTGCTAATAAGCTGTGAATCGCATCTTGTCTTCAGAGGTTTCTCCGTTCCCTTTCATATTAAGATGAGGGGTGGTAGATGCAACGGTGATTGAGATGCAGACCTTGGCTTTACCAGTAATTGCATTGAGGGGGAACATTTTGTTGATCAGCATCTAATAGACTTTATTAAAAATGCTTTGCAGAGCTTAAAAAGAAAAGAGATTATTAAGTGAGGTAGGGAAAGAACTTTGGAGATGAGAGGAGGGGGAACTTCACAGCCGTATGATCTTAAATTGCTTGGAACAATGGAGTATTAATTATTCAGTGAAAAATCACTGCATTTCTGTTGTGTTAAAGCATTCTTGTAATTTTACTGACTTTTGGAGACAGAAGGTAGGGCACTTCAGTTTACTTTTGTATACAGTAATATCATGTTTCATTCTTAACAGCCTTACTTAAGTGGATCCTTGCCCATATATTGTGCTGGAAACCATATAAATCGTACTTTATAAATGATATTGAATCACTACATACCTCTGTGTCAATATAAACACCATGTAATTGAATTCTGTCGCATTCCTCTGCTAATAAGTTCACTTTACTTGTACCTGCAATGAAAGATGCTCGATCTTAATCACTCGTACAGGTTTTAGTCTTGGCTGTGTAATAGGAGCTCTTCAGGACTTTTCAACACAATCTGACAACATAATTTTTATGATTGAACACAGACACACAGACACTATTCATTGTCAACTCTAATGTGAGCTCAGTGCTGTTTTCTAGGCAAGTATGGTAATTAATGAAAATATGCAAAATTAACCTTGTGCAGACACTGTCTTACAGAGAGTAAAATGCATGCTTCAGCAAGCAGGACCCGGCAGGTACCCACTGTGAATGCCTTTGGTGATTTTCTGCTGTTTGAACCCATCCACAATTAACACTGGTTTTTGGTCATTACTTGTTATAGCCATCAAATGTCTCGTGTTCTACCAAGGATCTCTGTGACGTAGGAAGGTAATACATAACATTAATAATAATAATGACAATAACAATTACATGGGTGACCCTTCCCGTCAGAGAGGAAACGCTTCACTGAAAGTGCACTGTATATAATTGTTTGCATTAGGGGGAGCCTGGTAATGTATTTTTTCTTTATTTCTTTTCTCTCTTGAAGACCTAGAATAGATGTGAAATTTCAATTCAGTACTTCAGGCTTTGAATCCATAATATACCGTAAAAAAACCAAAAAACAATTGAAATGCCATTATCAGCTTTTGATGGCTAAAAAGGTAGAATGGCTACAATTGTGAATGGTAATTAATTTTCAGAACCTGCCGACACAACCTTAGCAGCAGAAGATATGACATTTGGATCAAGTATTTCTGATACATTTAAGCCCCACATTACCCAACAGTGTTCATACTTTTGCACTCCATACATTTTTTTTTTGTTATCAAATGTATTCATTCATGGACTTATAATGATTCATAATGATTTTTAATACTTAAATTTACTATGGAAGTAAACATATTGGTCTATTGGTAATTTTAATCAAAAATGTTCTAACATACATGAGTAAATCAAATTATTTTTTATGGATGTTCCTATTATGCAATATGCATTATTGTTTTCTGACTGTACTGAGCTGTATTACATGAAAGTACATTCCTTTATTTTTGTTTTCTGTTTTGAACATGGTATCTCTGGTCAATAACACCAAAATGGAATTGTTACATGTCAATATTTTATGTATTTTCATAAAAACGTTTGACTGTTAAATGTATCAGCCCTTAAATTTGTGTTTGCATCTTAAACCGCTACTTAACTTAAATTGAAGAGATGTAGTGGTTTGAGAGCATGGATTAGTAAAAAGATAACTAACTGTGCTGTTTGCAAATAAGTCTACATAGAAGTCTACGTTCAACATGACTTTTTTGTCTTGTTTAAAATTACCAAACAGAAAAAGCTTCAATGTGGTTATTGTTTCTTCAACACCTTAGGTACAGACATCCGTTGCAATACAAATGGACAGGCTTTATTTTTCCTATGCATGGCTCTAAAATATCTGACGTTTACTCCTTCAAAGATTTCTTGTCATGAAGATGCTATTCTGATGCAGCAGGTATAATCACCTTTGTAAGGGCAGAGGCTGCCTGTTGTTTAAAGATTCATAACAATCAGATCACACCAAAGACTCAATATCTGATTCCAGTCTGCCAGCTAAAGTGGGCTGATGCTATCTATCTCAGTTAAGGGAGACAGATGGGTGGAATGGCAGAAACGGACAGCAATGGACTAGATGGGGACTTCCAATCCATGGGGGATCAGGTTTTCACCAAAGCTCTTTCATGGTACAAATTCAAGAGAGAAGCTCCTGGCCTGTATTTTCACCACGGCTCCAACAAGACTTACTTACTATCCTGCTTTTACTATATGCTATATCAGTAACTAAGGTTAATTTATAGAAAGTGTCATTGTTCATTCGACCTTCATCTTCTCCCATTCTGCAGGTGGAAACGCTAAGCTGCGCTACCAGATCACATCAGGGAACACGGGAGGGGTGTTTGATGTGGAACCAGAGGTGGGCACTATCTTTATCGCCCAGCCTCTGGACTATGAACAGAACAAAAGGTAGGAACACACTTCAAGGAAGAATCCTTTGAGCCACAAATGTTTTTTGACTCCAGTAAATGCTTGTCAAAGGATTTTATCTCAAATATATGGTGTTATTTTTCCTGTTGTATTACTTGTTTATTTATTTGTCTGGCATTATATGCTTGGGCCTTAAACTCCACTTCTGATACCTTAAATCAACTATACCTCAATAGTTTAAGTGTTTAAGAACATTTCAAGTAAGTGTTTGGATCTAAACTGTTGCTTATTTTGTGAAAGCCCCTGAAAAATCTGAAACTTTTGCTCAGGTACAAGCTTCATGTCCTGGCTTCAGATGGAAAGTGGGAGGATTACACAACAGTGACGGTAAACGTGGTTAACAAGAATGATGAGGCTCCAGTGTTTACCGTTAATGAGTACTACGGCAGCGTAACAGAGGAGCTGGATGGCTCACCAGTGTTTGTGTTGCAGGTACAGTCCAATTATTATTCAGCTATATGATAGAGCTTTTGAGAGTGTTTTGCAATCATCTGTTTACTTAGCACATTGTCTGTGTATTCACATGCAATTGACCATTCACTGAAGCATAAATATAACCATATAATAAGTCTTACTTGTCAAATATATGTAAGCTAAGCAGCCAAACAGTGTTATGCTAGAATTGTTGGTCACCTGGACAAGAAAGGGAGCTATGTGAGGTTCGTTCAGCTGAGCATACAATAGGCGATGCTCTACCAATTCAACCAATTCATGGAGCTAATGTTAGCTTAATTCGATGGCTGGCTACAGCTGATAAAATCTTTGAGCAACATTTCAGCTGGCCAATCGACGGTCACCAGCTATAAATATGAAGCTGCTTTTATCTACAGTACCTAACAGCAACAGTAACAAAGGGGAATGGGGCCTTACGAACAGTCAATTGCACAAACAACTAAAGACCTCAACACATACACTTTAATGATACACTGAAATGTTTCATTGTATATTGATAACAGCATCAAACTTACTTGTTTGTTTGGATAAGTCCTTTTTTTGCAATTTTAAAAACCCGAGTTTTGTTTAACATGTCTTGAGTTATTAAGTCTTGATAGAAAAACACTTCAAAATGTAAAGTGTTTATTTATGAGTATTTTTATTAGCAATTTATTTAAGTATTTTGCCTTAAGTTAACACCCATTATTTTATGTGAGGTCACCATTATTTAGTTCTGTCCTTTTTTTGGGGGGGTTGGTCATTTTTGTAAATTGATTTTAGCTTTTATATAATCATTGTATTAAATAGAACAGACATTTTAGGTTGTGTATAATGACATAATTAAATACATCTAGGTTAGCACAGATCTAGATTAATAACTTACTTTGAATAATTTGTCATTATTATTAGTAACCATGTCTATATTACATGAGACAAAATACTCTAACAGCTTGAAAGTCATTCATAGTAAGCCTGGTGCTCTTTTCCCTCACTACCTATATAAGAGCACATTTCTTACTCTTTTAAAGGAACGCAAGTTAATTTTGGCTCTACATCACACTGCAATTACTGTGCTAAACTGAAACATTGTTGGCCTGCCCAGGGTTTAATTGCTGCTGATGTATTGAGGATGAGTGAGAAGGAGCAGACAGAAGAAGAGAGGCAGGAGAGGTTGGGGTTGAGGTTGAGGAGGTTGGATCTTTGCCAGGTTTACCTACTGGAGAGTTCATAACTGCACAGAGCAGTTGTGAAGTGCTTCCAGTCAAGATATCAGTCCAAACCAGCAGCAACTCAGTAGATAAATAGTGTAAAGAAGTCATTACACTCTCTTCACCCTCTTTGTCTCGCTGTGCCTTTAACGTTGTAGGTAACAGCGTCTGACCCAGATAAGGATGCCGACCAGGAGGCCCTGCGTTACTCTCTCCATGGCCAGGGTGCAGAGAGTGAATTTATAATTGATGAGGTCACAGGCAAGATCTACGCCCAGCGGACCCTGGACCGTGAGGAGCGTGCCGTGTGGCGTTTCGTCGTCTTGGCCACAGATGAGGGTGGCGAAGGTCTGACTGGCTTCACCGATGTCATCATCAATGTGTGGGACATCAATGACAATGCGCCCGTATTCACCTGTGCCCCCAGCTGCCACGGAGACGTGGCGGAGAACTCTGTAGTGGGGACGTCTGTGATGGAGATGACAGCCACCGACCTGGACGACTCAGCTGTCGGGCAGAACGCTGTGCTCTCTTACAGGATTATGGGTAGTTTAGACGCCACTAACATCGAGGTGGGAGGAGTGCCTACTTTCTCAGAAATGTTCACTATCAACCCCACCACAGGTACCATTGCTGTAGCCATTGGGGGTCTGGACAGAGAGCAGGTTGAGACCTACCTCCTTGTCGTGGAGGCCAGAGATGGGGGAGGGATGACAGGAACTGGAACTGCAACCATTAAAATCAAAGATGTGAACGACCATGCTCCAAGATTCACTGACCACTCCTGCCTGGCAAGGATCTCTGAGAATGCAGAGCCCAATGCAGAGGTGGGTCAGAAGGCGTTGTTGATGAGGCACCATTTCATTAGTTTATTCCACAGAAATCACATTATCTGATTTATTTTAAATAACCTCTGCAAATGTAAACATAGCATTTGGTGGTGGATGGTGATATACTTCATCATCCGATATCTCCCAAAAAGACAACACACAACAAAGTAATACCAAAAACAGCAAAGTAACTAAAAGTCAGCAGTCTGCATTAATGCCAGGAAAGCTTCCTATTTACAGCAAGTGTAGCACCTCTCAGTAGAAGAGTCCAGTTAGGACACAAAACCTTTTAAGGTACATTACTTCTGATTCAGAATGTTGGAATGGATTCTCAGTATATCTAAGATTCTTAGTATATCTTGCAAGGCGGTGCAGTCCCTCATTCGTCCAGGAGTGTTCTATCGTAGAAAAGGTTTCAGTCGTAGTCATCTGGACACTGTTTTCAGAATCAAGACGTTTCGGCTCCCATCCGGAAGTCATTCTCAATTGTGAAAAAATTGGACGGGAACTGGAAATTGTAGATAAATAGTGTAAAGAAGTAATTTCCAGTTCCCGTCCAATTTTTTCACAATTGAGAATGACTTCCGGATGGGAGCCGAAACGTCTTGATTCTGAAAACAGTGTCCAGATGACTACGACTGAAACCTTTTCTACGATATATCTTGCAAGATTTAAAGAATATTAAGAATGAAAACAATGACATCTGCTGACATCTGAAATCAATAATGGACTGAAGGCACCCATTTAAGAAAATGTTTTCCAAAAATACATTTAACTATAAAAAAATAAACCAACAGCAACCAAAAAAAAGGATTTTTATGTTTGGGCCCTTTATCCATAGAGGAGCATAGACTGGCGCATGCAGTGCTACAATATAATGGTATTTTCTTGCCCAGTATAGGACACATTGCAGCTCACATATCAAAAAACTAAACAAAGAAATTAGAAAAAAACACAACTCTGGTTTGTCTTGTGTCTGCATAGATGTAAATGTGACCACATTATTTAAATTAAACCATTAAACCAAACTAAAGGCAACAGATACCCATATATTTTTATAGGGGAAAAAAACTGTTGACAGGGCACCTGGAACTGCAAAAAGGTCAATTATTAGTCTTTGTTGTATGAATTTTTAAACCCTGAAGGCTTTATAGTTGTAAAATGTTCCCTGAGTCCCCATGGGTTTTAAAGTGCACAACGTCATCCCAATATGAAGTCTATTGGCCAAGCGGGAGAAACTCTCAAAGTGCATGTGCAATGGGCCAGACAAAGCGGAAGCAAAACCGGAAGCCAGAAAACTTTTTTCAGCTTATGTATGGGACGAGCAATTTTGATTCAAGTGACGGGGTGCCATCTTTGAGTCCGGTATCCAGTTCTTATAAACTTCCAGTTGTATAAAATCTCACTGCAGTGCTGACCTGTAGCAGAGCTAAGATGCTGTGGCTTCTTAATGTGGCATGGCTCACTACTTCTGCTTACTCGCCAGTCAGGCTCAGGAGTTTCTTTAGGCAAACGAAAATGACTGATGATGTCCTCACTGCACTCTCTTAAAACTCTTTCCCTTCTTATTTCTCACTCTACAACATTGTTAACAAACCACAATTTATGAGTTTTCTACTTTTTTGGGGGCTAAACGGTGGAAATTGGACTTCAATACTCCAGTAGGATACCCATGTTGCTCTATGTCTGCTAGTTGTGTAACTAGGAAACACGTTAGTCATAACAACTTGATTAGCTGGTAGTATCTCAGGGCTTTTTGCCCCATAATGGTAAGAAACTGTGTAGTGCAGAAAAGGCACATCATCTGCCATTGAAAGCTAATGTTTTGTCCTGTATATTCACACAATTTAATTCTGCACCTTCTGTAGTTCCCATTTTTAGAACATGTAGACTATCTATAGAATTTTGTTTAATCTGTAGCAAAATATTGTCACAATACAAGCTGTCAGCAACCAGAAACCACATTGTCTGCACTGTTTCAAACTCTGCTACTCTGCCACTGTCAAAAACACACTACCACCTTAGAGAGATGTCAATTAGTGTATCAAAAATGTAAAAAGCCAACATTCCCAATGAGACAGAGTCCTACATACTTTATTCACATGATGTTACTGCTTTTTCTAAGGTCCTGGAGCTTGCTGCAGAGGACAGAGACACTGGAGAAAATGCCCAGCTGACCTTTAGTGTTGTGGCTGGAGACCAAGAGCAGAAGTTCTACATGGTCAGTCACAAGCAGGAGCAGCATGGCACCCTGAGGCTTAAGAAACGTCTGGACTATGAACGACACAGCGAGCAGAGGTTCAACCTCACACTGAAGGTATGTGGAATGTTCCAAAAGCCCCGTTCAAACCACAGTCTTGCACTATTAAAGACTACTTTAATTCAGCTTCTGTACCATGTCTCTCTAATTGATGGGGTTTAATTTCACTTTTGTGGAAGGAACCCCAGTGACGGGTATGCAGCATGTGTCAAAGGGATATAGAGTCTGATGCTGTGTTCAGACTACCAGCGCTAAAGCTACAAAACGGCCAAGCGTGGCCATTGTCGCTGTGTCGCTGTTGAATTGTTGCTCAATCACTCATTGACGTAGCATAGCATCAGCTAACTTAGTTACAGTAAATAACACAGTACCACAGCTAGTCATTGTGCATTTAAAAATGCACGTTACATACCTGGTGCTCCCGTAGCCAGCCTCTGCCAAGGTGCATTTATTTTTGTTAATGTTACGGTAAAAAAGGGTAGGGTTAAATAGCACTGTGAACTGGCTAACAGCAAGAATAAGTTTTTCATCCATTTCTTTAAACGGAATGGAACACAGAGTGGGACCAGTGAAACAAAAGATTGGTGGACACTTCACCGCGTTATTGGAGCACTGAAAAAAGTTGAGGCCAGCTCAACTTTGATTTGTAGCGATTCACGCTCGTCACCCAGCGACAAGTGTCGGGCGTCAGTTTGTAGCTTCATGTCACCCGCTTCCATTGAGAAATGCCTTGTAGCCTGGTGCTTTGTTGCCGGTAGTCTGAACACAGCTTTAGTCAAGACCGACAGAAGCCAGATGATAAACAGTGCTGTGGTTTCTGATTTTGAATTGTTGAAAATATGAAATGGATTTTAGTAGACATCCTAAGTTTGGGTACATTCCCATACAGTATGTTCCTGGAAAGTTTTGAGAATTGTTCAAACTGATGTTAAAAAATGGAAAAAGTTTTGGGAAATTTCGTAAGCATTGATCTCAGAGTTATTTGTTTTTCTTCAGTGCTCATAAATCCCTAAAACCAACCTGTCAGCCCCTCCATCAAAAGCTAAGACCAAGAATTTCAAGGTGAAGAGAACGCTATAAAGCCAGTCAAACAGAAGGTGTCATATGTCAGTTACAGACAGGAACTTTAAAGTTCCACAAGACAACTTTTCATATTGGTTGCAGTGAGAGGTAGCTGTTGGAAAATAACCAAACATTCTATAAGGTTATATAAAAATCCAGCACACAAATGTTGATGGTGTGATTTGCTTTATAGCCAAGAGTGTAAAAGAACAACAAAAAATTGATAACAGGGGGCTGATCACTACTGTTTTGCTAAGTTGTATTTGTTTGGTAGAAAATTCCAACTGCTGACTATGCACAGCATCAGAAATCTGTTTGGCAAAAATTACAATTAATTACAATCACAATTACCGTAGGGTGCCCTGGAAACATTGCAGCCTAACCCAGCCTTACTTTGGCTGATAAGATGGATGTCTCCATTTAAATCTTGCCTATACTGCACTTGTATGACATGTGAGACTGTATGTGGTTCCTGTTTCAGGTTGAAGACCTGGACTTCTCCAGCCTTCTGCACTGTGTGGTGGAGGTGGAGGACTATAATGACCATGCTCCTGTCTTCATTCCACACTTCCTGTCTCTTGCCCCACTACCTGAGGACATCACTGTGGGAACCAGTGTGGCACGTTTGGTGGCCAGTGACTCTGATTCAGGCCAGAACCGCGACATCACCTATAGCCTATCAGAGGACTCAGATCCTGAGGGGCTGTTCACCATTGACCAGTCCGGTGTACTCTCTGTAGCCCGGCCTCTGGATCGGGAGGGGATTCCCCAGCATCACTTGGTTATCATAGCAACCGATCATGGGGTTCCACCGCTAACAGGCAGTGCCACAGTCCAGCTGCCTCTGTTGGATGTAAATGATAACGGACCAGAGTTTGAGGCAGCATACTCCCCGATAGTCTTTGAGAATGTAGCCGGACCACAGGTAGGCTTGACTGGGTTTGATTTCAAGTAAACATGTAACATATTGATATAATGCTATGATTTGGTCAAAAGAAGGAAGTTGGGAAGAAGCAACGGATAATTTTTATGATTTTTTTAAAATTATTTTATCCATTTTATTCATTGGTGGCATGGATGAAAAAATCCAACCTGAGCTAGCCACAATCCCTTATGATCTTCCTCCTTGTTTAGGTAGTAAGGTTGAACCAAACGTCGACACTCCTCCGAGCTGTGGACCATGACTCTCCAGAGAATGGCCCGCCCTTCCACTTCACTGTCCCCTCCGAGTATCGCCACAGCAATGATTTCTACCTCCAGGACAACCTAAATGGCACGGCGACACTAACAGCCCTGAGGACATTTGACCGCGAGCGCCAAAAGGAGTTCCTCATTCCTATCATTATGAGCGACAGTGGTCATCCAGCCAAAACAGTGACCAGCACCCTGACAGTGACCATCGGTGACCAAAATGATCACGCACATGTGGCAGGGGAGAAGAAAATTTTCATCAATAGTCACCGAGGTGAGAGGGTCATCTCCGTCTTTAGATTATGGTGTTCAAAGACACAGAAAAAGATCAGCAAATATTGATGCCTTTTTTTTTTTTTTTTGCTCTCAAAGGTAGTTTTCTATCTCTGTAGGTGAAGCTCATACTGCAAGCCAATTAATTCTTCATCAGTGTGCAGTAACACACACAGACACACAACATTTTTAGTGTGTTTTTCACCTCTGCCTCAACCCACTCACTGTCCGCTTGATCGGTATTTAGTCAGAATTACTCCCATGGTGCTGTTCTAAGGGTCACAAAGGCAAGCCATTTCTCGATTTGACGTGTAATTAATCACAGCTAAGTTAATTAATTAATTAATTCCACGTCTAGGTCTGCCTTTAAATTGTGAAGGATACCCTAAGAATAATTCCCACATGGTTCAGAGAGTGAGGAGTTGAAGAGAAGAGCGTGAAAGCAACAACAGTTCGTTTTACATGATTAGAATCATTGTGTATTCAAACCGCATTTTCTGTTATGTATTTCCTTCTACCTATGCCAACTGCCTGCAATGTCACTTCTTAGTTTATGTATTGTCATGATTTTCAAGGCTCTTCCACTTGATGTATGGTATTACTTGTATTATAGGCATAATGCATGCAGCACACACTTAAACACATGTACTTGGAAATACACATGCAGAGAGGCAACAACTACTCTTACCCTGAAAGTTTTCCTGAATAAATGGAAAGCCAGTGCAGAGCAATATGTTTGCACCCAAAACTTATATGCACAGAGTTAATGTTCATTTAAAATGGGAAACTGATAAACTGATGTTTTTTTCTGTCATTAGGCCGTATGCCAACTACAGTGCTTGGAAAGGTCTACTCTCCTGACCCTGATGACTGGGACAACAAGACATACGTCTTTGAAGGACATGTGCCAAGGTAAATAATATGACCCTTCATGAACCATTCATGCTGGATTCCTCACAGTTTAGAACTATTGCCCAGGAAAAAGAAAGTTGTAATATGCAAGACTTGATGAAAGACTTGTAATGAAAATACAACAATTGTATCAGCCTAAAACACAGACTTGCCATCCACAAACATGGGTACACCACTGTCCAAATTAATTTTATGTATCAATAATTTCTAATAAGAACTGTGTCCTAAACAATTTCAAGTGAGTGTTGATGATGGTTGGGCCTCTTCTCTTTCCAAGAGATGTTTAAGATCCTAACATAGTTAAATTGGATGATTTTTGGTTAATGAAGTAAGCCTGTTGAGTCTATAACATTTGTCAATGAAGCAATGTATATATTCTGTAATGTTAGAGCTTGAAAGTATTTCAGTTGAACCAACAACTACAGTTAAGGTGTATATTTTATTGAAATATAAGTTGTTTTTGCAGATAGATTCTTTCTGTACAGTAGGTGGTGGTGAAATACTCCTGTGTTTTATTTGTTTGCACTCATAAAGGATCATGCTCAAAATTGTCCAAAGGCCATTATTACCACTTCAGATATCTATGTAGGTTGTCTTGGCAAAAGACAACCAGTCTTCTAAACTGAGCTGAACTCAAAATGAGAAACGTTTCTCCCGTCTCACTCAAATTTAAAGTTCAGCCCATATAGAGAACTGGGTGTAATATGAGCTATTAACATTTCATAACAGCTCTCATCTCTTGAAGTTTCAAACCTAAGTTAAGTTCAGAACACATTGTCTTATCACTGCTGTACTGGCTTTTCACAAAACGGAGCCTATCAAATCAACCAAAATTGCTGTGGTTCACAGTAAGTGTGTACTTGAGCTATTCAATGTTTGGTGTTTTTGGAGGTGGTATTGTAGTTGTATCTACCATGTTGTTTGGTTAAACCAACAACACAGAAAGGAAATTTGTATTTTGAATTAGCACATCAATGCATCTTGTTTTACTGCAAGTGTCCTACTTTGACTGGAATAGGAGTGGCCAGTAATGTAAGTAGTTGACATAAACGTCAATAAAAGCAGGCTTCAGCAAATTGGGAAGTACCAAGTGGGAAAGTATTGGTGGTTTTACATGAGATGTAAAATTGTCTTTCAGTGAAACCTGGAATTAAGTGCTAGACTTAAAACGTAATCTACATATGCTGTAAAATGAGTTAATGTGGCCCTTGTCTCTACAAGTGGTTTATTATTTGATTTGCCAAGGTTCTGCCTTCGATTTCCTCTGTAATTAAACTTGAATGAGCTCATTTACTGTACAAGGGGAGCATGGAGACAAGGACCAAGTGATATTGCCTCCTCGCATGTCTTTGTGCCTATTAGTCAGTCTCATTTTCTCCCTTGCCTCCCTCTCCCTAATGCACAGTCTCTGCTCACTTTCTATTATTGTCCCAGAGGGCCATTGGTTTACAGCAGAAAACAGAGTAAACACTAAAACACAGAATAAAACACTGAGTAAAACACATGGCTGAGAACACATGGCTGAGGGGGATAAAAAATGTTGTATTTGTATTGGTCTGTCTTCATCTTGGACAGTTGGAACAGGTCCTGCAGACAGCCAGACAGGGAACGGGTGTTAAGCCTTTATTGTACGTTGAACCTTTATATCACGTAGCTTCACTCTATCATACATATCTTTCATGATAAAATTGTGTTTATAGTATAAAGTAATGCACATTATACCTTGTGTCCCAAAGAAAAACCTGGATCGCAGTCCACAATTAACATATTGGCTCACCTGTCAGCGCTTGCAACATGTTTGCCAAGACTGTTTTGTTAGTGTCAAAATGGTAAAAATGAATTTCAATTAGTGTAATTTTTCATGGTTACACTATAGCAAAGTTTTCTGTTGTTTATATGCTGCTATTTCTGTTCAGAAAGTGTTTCTGTTCAGCAGGCACTAAGTTTTGAAGCAGATAGTGATGACACTGTATTTTGCAACCCTGTCGCCAGACAAGAACATTGATGTTGGGAAATTCTGCTAAATCCCAGATTACCTTCAGTGACAATTAGAGATGTCCCAATCAGATCCTAATGATCGATATAGCGGCCCATCCAAGCATATTTTAATGAATTAGCTAAAATAAGGCTGGTCTGGACTGGTTTTCTCCACCTGACCTCAGGCTCAACAGTGCAGCATCCCGCTGCATATGTAAGTGAAAATGTCGCTGGTGGCAGATCATATCAGCTGTCGCTAATTAATATTAATTCAGTGACTAACTTGTTAACAGGCAAAAAGTAAATGTGTCTGTTGTCAGGTTAAAGTGCTCCCTGCAATCCCATGTCTGTACTCCGCCAAAGATCATTTGTGAGAGAAGAGCTCCACTCTGTAACAACACTGTGCAACCACGAGTGTTTCTATAGTACCAAAAACTCCAACACAGTGATATGTCTTCTCTCGAGTGGATCGCGTCACATCAATTTCAGGAGTCTGAATCTACCAGTTTAACTTTCATTTAAGCTTAACAAATGTATTAGTATAGTATTAATATATTAACTACATAAAGTTAGTAAATTCATATAATTTCATATAATCGTATACTATAGGCAATATATTAATATACAGCAGTTTAAAATTTGTAGGTTTGGTTCCTTTATTAAATCCTTGTGCAACAAAAATGGTCTACATTGGTGGTTAGTCTCTAATTTGTTAATGCTAAGTACTAATGTCAATAATCATAACTATTCATGCATAATAATGAGTTCAACATTTCAAAAGTTTGCTGTAGCATGTCAACCTTTTTTTATGGTCCAGCTCCAACAAAGCTGTTATTGGTCGGTTCATGAAAAGTGACAAGCGCATCGACTTTATAAAAAGCTGAACATGTTTCAACAAAAGGCACCCGATATAGCTATATAGCCAGTTTAGCCAAACCTAAAACCTTGCTTATCTTATCCCTATTGTCTTCTGTCTTACCCAACCGGCAACCTCCGGGGGTGAAAAATTAAGGCAACATGGAAGTGCCAAGTTCCTCAAATGGCCGCCTGAGGCTAGCTCCAGAATCGAGTTAATCCGCATAGACCCCCAATGTTAAAACACCCAACTTTACAGCAGAAATAAACATGTTTACAGCCTGGTACAAAAAACAGTTTTGGTCTCTATAGCTAATTTACCTGTTCATGACAACTGTACAGGGGATGATTTTTTATATATAAAAAAAATTCTATGAAGGCTTAAAGTTTTGCATAATTAAGGCCTCTGAGTGACAGGTGGGTGTCCTATCAGGTGGTAAATGGACTGTACTTGTATAGCACCTTTCTAGTCCATCCACTCAAAGTACTTCACACTACATATCACATTCACCCCATTCACACACATTCATACACTGATGGCTAACTGCTCATCAGTCCAGTTCAGTGCGTCAAATACATATTTAATCAACATGTAAGAATCGGATCGGCAGATACCCAATATTAAAGAGGCCATATTGTTGTTTAGCATTTTTGTGCATGTAAAAGGTCTGAAAAGCCACAAAGCCCAATTTCCATGCCAAAGGGTGGTCTTCTTTCCCACAGAAAACACCATGGAAAACACTGCCTGACACGCCTTGTTGGAATTGTTCCTGCCTCTTGTTCCATACCTTGGTTACATAACCAAGGCACACATTTGCATACATGTCTAGCGGCTAGTTTGACACACCCTCAAACAGAGCTAGAGCAAGGCTCTGAGCGTTCCCAACGTTAATAGCACTAAATGTAAGTGTGGAGATAGGTCTGGCTATGGGAGACTACTCTGCTCAGTACTACTCTTCAAGTTTTTGGAGGTTGTTCAGTATGTCTCGCAGAAAGTGCTTTTTTTGGTTGCAAAGGAAAGTTAGTTTTAGTTAGTTTTTTCATAGACAGATGTCTTTACTTGTTGCTAAAGTAACCACTAACTACTGCTAACCTTAGCTACCATTACCTCTGTTAGCTCTGCCCAGACTGGGAGCTCGGAGCCCGGGCCTGAAAACCTCCTCCTCCCAGTGGTCCAAAGCTCCTGGGCTAGCAGTATGTGAACAACAACACTCAATACGGGCTCCGAGCTCCTAATCTCAAGGACCACTAGCTGCATGGCTAACTGAGCTAACTAGCTAATGGCACCTACAATAACAGCAGTTAGCGGTTACTTTAAAGCTATCTGTCCATCAGAAAACTCACCGAAAGTCAGCACAGCAGCTGAAGGACATCAGGTGGAAAACCAGAAAATATTTTCTCCATAAAATATGATGCAATTTCGCCAAAATCAGTGAGTAAAGATATAAAAGTTGTGTGTTTTTGTACAGCAAGCAGTGATGCCCGGCCCCCAGAAACACTCCGCTCTGGCGGTGTCTACTGTTTTTCCAACCTAATTCTTGTCTCATTTGTGGTCTGATGAATAGTAAATTCATCCAATTTAGTGCCCCATATCGCTATTTTCCAAGCTTAGTTACTCTAGCTGTCATATGCCTCCAGCTCACCGGCAAGACATTGGGGAGGTGCGGGCTCACAGCACTGGGTGTATAAAGAGAACTGGTTACAGCGGCTTGCATAGCCACGGCTCGCTAGCCATAACATGCTGTATAATGTTGGGTTTGGTTGACTCTGGCTCTATAGACAATAAACATGCAGGTTATACTGAGCATTTCTCCCCTCTTAGCCGGTTATTGTGTTGACCTTTGAAATAACTGAAATTTCTGATCTCTGCAGACTCACTGAGTCGTTGGTAATAGCCTAATGACTAATCAGCACCACGCCAGATGTCATTCCTATAGATTCAGCAGTTATTAGCAAATACTTTTTAAAAGAACTGTTGTGTGGACAGTTGCTATTTAAGTCACTGCATAAAAGTGGATGCAGTGGTTAGTGATTTGTTTTTGTGGGCTCATCAGGTTGGCTGTCTGAACATGTAAAAGGCATTTTACACTGTGTCGGTTCTTGAGGTTGAGAGGTTAAACTTATTCATCCCTGTACAGCTAGTGTGATTTAGAACAAGGCACTAAAATTTTGTCATCTGTCATCATTTTTAAAACTGGTGTGGGTGTCTGTGTGTTTGTTCTTTCCTTCAGTTACTTTATCCTGAACAAGCGAACAGGTTTCCTGATCATCAAGGAGAATGCCCCACCCGGAACCTATGAGTTCCAGGTCTGTGTGTCTGATGGAGTTTGGCCAGATGCCGTCTCTACTGTCACCGTGCACGTGAGAGAGCTGCGAGATGAAGCCATCTACAACTCAGGGTCTCTTCGCTTGACAGGTAAGATTGACACTACACACAAACCTGTCTCTGTGTCTGGTCAAAAATGGTCTCTGGTGTCACATGTGAATGTCCTCCTTGGTCTTTCTCTGGCTGTCCACTGACTCTTGGTCGATGACCTTTGACCCCCTACCATTTGATGCTGTGTGTGGGTTTGGTTTTGGTCTGCTGTTCACAGACAGCTGATGTTGTCTGTCTGTCTGTCTGTCTGTCTGTCTGTCTGTCCATTGAGTCCTCCACAGCTGTCGAATGAGGTATTATACACCACTCCAGTTTGTAGTAAAAGTAAAAATTGACTTTGGACAAGCAGATTTCTGACTAAAAGAAAAAAAAAAACTCAACGTTGAACCCTTTATTTATAATGTACATCATGTTTTGTCAGGGACAGATCAATGAAGTCTTCAGAAATACTTTATTGATCCCCGTAGGGAAACTCTTTTCCACAGTGATGAAAATAAGTCCAAGACTTATTTCCATCACTGTGTGTGGTGTTAACGCAATCCACCAATCCTTTATCATTGTCTGTACATTTTTTTTCATTTACACTTTCAGCTGCACTCATACTTGTCTTGAGTGGATATAGTGAAGACCAGATATGTATGGCAATTAAGTTATAGTTCTGAACATTATACAGTAGTGTAAGAACTTACTCTGAGACTGACCTTTCTCCTCATTAAGACTGACAATGTAAATCCTGATACTCCCTGGTCCACCAAAAACT
This sequence comes from Siniperca chuatsi, assembly GCF_020085105.1. Taxonomy (NCBI): domain Eukaryota; kingdom Metazoa; phylum Chordata; class Actinopteri; order Centrarchiformes; family Sinipercidae; genus Siniperca; species Siniperca chuatsi. Next base: position 31,501,134 of record NC_058042.1, read on the forward strand.
GTTCTTGACTTATAATTTCCAGTTCAGCTTTGGGCTGTTTCATGTGCCGCTCCTTTGGTATGAATGTCAAAACAAAACAGATGCAAAGTGCTTGACCCCTTTGTTTCTGGCCTTCCAAGCAGATGGCTTGTGACATTCATGTTATTACAGCAGCAGGTAGGACCTCTATCAATACCGATTTGTTATTAGCTGATAAAATTCAGTTTTGCCTAAAAACTAAAACTGTGCTAAACTTAGTACTGCTGACAAGGGAGTGTTGAAGAATGTGGTCATTATTTGCAGACTTGTCTCCAGTCATAGAAAATTAATGAGCACTGATTACTGTTTGCTCTAGTTGTTTGCTGTGTTTCAAAGAACTGTCACACTCTCAGTTAAAGATGTTTCTTTAGCAAAAGATTACACCCATTATTAATCCCTCTCCCCTGACTCATGGGATCTCAGTTGTCATTGGCGCACACACAGAAAAGCCTGTTTCCATTACTTATGCTGGCAAAATAATTAGTCGGTTTTGCTCAGCCAGCACATTCTCCTCACATGTTGAGCAGCATCCATCATTACCTGAGGTACAGCACATCGGCTGTCTGTTCAGAATTAAATTCGCTTTAGAGAAATGGGACATGGCTGAAGGATTTTTATGATTTCAGAGATATTGAAATAGAAGCAGAGGGGGAGGCCATAGGGTGCACTCCAAAGACGGGAGGAGAGTAGAGGGAGAGAAAGAAGGAAAGAAAATAATGGAAGGGAGAGTCAAGGCTCATATAAGTAGATAAAAGGATTTGCTTCTCATTCTGAAAACAGGACTGAGGTAAATGAATGTGCACCAAACCCAGAGACAGTATAGTGGAGAACAGCTGGTGCCCACATTTCAATATTTGTGTAAGGCAAATGAATCCATTCACAAAATGTAGATTAGCAAATATATGTTTAAGATGATTAATGGAAATCAAAATTAAAGAAACAGCTCTCAGTTTTGTTATTTATTTTCTTCCATTTAATTTAGAATTATAAAGTTAGGTTTGTCAACAACTTATCCCTGTGGGATGGTCACTTTATTGAGGATTTTTAATAGACTACATTGTCATGAAAGGGCTGTTAGCTGCAGAGTGTATTGATTTACTGTAATAGGCCCTGGTTGTAACAGAGAGAGCACTGCTGTGAATACAGTGTCAAAATCACTCACACACTTTAACCTGCAGTTCAGCAATGAACAAATTCACCAAAAATGTAAGTTTGAGGTATTAAAACAAAATGTAATATCAAGGATTAATGACTTTGAGATCACGGTACCAAAGGTACCTTGAGGCAAGGTACCAAAAGTGTGGTGTGTGTGTGTGTAGGATATGTAACAGAAGCCATTTCCAGGATTTTATTTTTCCATGTGGAGCTTTTGAGTAAACAGTCTCATTGATTCTCAGTCTTGGGGATTATGAAAATATTCTACTTATAGCATTACTTACACCCTTCTTGACATTCTAAATCCCATTTCAAGAACAAATGTGGAATGCAATAAGGACGCTCAAAGAAAGCACTAGTTAAATCTGCCTTGCTGAGATTAAGGCTAACTCCTGCTCCCTCTCTCTTTCTTGATATTGATGGAAAGGTAAAATATGTGATAAACAAAAAGTCCTTGAAATGTCCACATAACCTTAGTTTAGAGTGAAATGCATTGTGCTCACGGGGGAAAGCCTAATCACAAGCACCTGATGAGTACATACACTGCATACAGCAGGCTGATGTGGTTTGTGTTTACATGATGAAGGGAGAAGGACTTGATAAACTGTCCCTGCCAAGAGATTGTCCTTTCACAGAAGATGCAGTACTGAGTTCTAACCAAAATAATTCTCTATCTCTGTTTTCGCATACATGCATATTGGGATCAATACACATAAATTGGGAAAATATTTTATCCCCTGTTACTGTCCTTATAGATGTCAGTCTATGATAGCTAAAAATGCAAGTATGAAAACCTCATTGCCTTGTTTTTCTATTCATTTTTCTTTGTGTGTTTATTAAACCAGATCCATGGGATAAGGGAAGGTGTTATGATCTTGTATGAGCACCATCATGCCAACAAATCTGCCGCATCAACTTTCAGCATTGAATTATGGCTGCAACCAGTCATTATTTTCATTGCCAATCAAAGGGGCACTCAAAGTCAGTTTAGTGGTCATGAGGAGTACTACTCACCTGGTGATAACTGCAGAGGGAGATTTCAAAGGTATGAGAAAATAACTCTAATTTCCCAGAGCACAAGATAGCATTCTTAAACTAAATTGCCTGCTTTGGCAAACCAACAGTCCGGAGCTCAAAGATTTTCAACTTACAATGATGTCAGACTTAGAAAAGAAGCAAACGATTGTATTTGAGAAGCAGCAACGAGCAAATATTTTGCATTTTTAATTATCGTTACATTGATAACAAAGTTAATTATTTTCTTCTGATAGGTCAGTTGGGTAAGCAGCTTCCTGTAGTCATTGTGGTCAATTAAAACTCCCTGGATCTGTAGGTGTGTTGGCTTGACAGATATTAAACTAAAGTCCACCTTCTTGTCTGATTTTGGCAAACACGTGTGTTTCCCTACTGTTCCCACCAGCTGTTCCTTTAATCACTGAGTGGAGTCCTGAAAGAAAAGTGGTTTAAAACCACGACATCGCAGATTAAACATTTGTCGTTTCTCCACAAGCATCATATGAGAAACAAAAGTAATTTATTGACAGGGCCTCAGAATTATCATTGTAGCGTTTGTTTAAGAGAAAACAGTCTACACTGAATACAGTTAAGGTAGGATAGATTTATGTTTCAGCTGAGTTCCATCTGCATAATGCTGCACACAATTGTGCTAATTACCGATGTGTTTTTATTGGCCTCATTAGCTACCTGCGTTGTCTTTATTGTGATACAAAGTTGATAAAGGCAGGGTACATAAACACATGTCAGAATAGCTAAGCTGATTCAATAATTACTTTTTTGCAGCATTACTTTATTTTTTGTCTTTTAATATTTGATTTAGTTATTCTTTTTTTAAAATAGATATTTACTATTAATAATTTTTTCCCTACCTATAAATAATCAACGCATTACTTTTCAAGTAAAATTGTCTTTCTTAAGTAGAATTTCATGGGAAGTGACAGCAGTTGTCTGTCAGTGAAGAGACAATCCTGTAACATCTGCTTCTCTTCTATTTCTCTTTGTAGAAGCATGGTGTTGAATATTTGGTTCCTTTCAAAAATGTTTCAAGGTAGTGTTCAAGACTTCAAAGGTCTTCAAAGCGTAAAAAAATCCCCAGTTGCTCGACTTGGTCTAAAGAGCACCTGTAAAAAAGGCTCCACTGTCTTTTGGTCATACTAAGACTTTGTTCAGAAAGAAGCACAACAAATTGAACAAAGACCATGATAGTGGTCTATCTCACTGTTTTGTCTCAGTCTTTCTCACAACAGTATACTACTGCATGAGTAGGATATCTATGCCTATTTGCGCCTATTTTTGTGAAATCACAAGCCTACAGGTAGGAGTGTGTCTGTGCATTACCGCCTCGACACCCAACTCAAATGAACCCACTGGGAAGGTGAAAGCAGTAGTGAATTGTGAGTTTGGACCAAAGCCAGGTGCAAAGGCTGCCACTCTGCATTAGGTGTTACTACCCTCTCCCCCCAGCCCCCATCCCTTCTGACTGTCTCGCTGTCTTCCTGTATCCTTGTTTCTCCCGCTGGAATGACTGATGGGAGCTGACATTAGCCTCGATCCCTCACGCTGTATCCACTGAGCCCACTCTGAGCCCCCTGTCTTGTCTCTTAATGCGTAGGCTCTGTCCCTCTGTACGCACTCACAAACCTAATCACCCTGCCCAACCCTTTTTATATGTGTGTGTGTTCTTGTACGTCTGTCTCTTTGAGAACCAGTTTGAGTCTCAGAATGTTGATTATGAAGATACGTTTGTGACGTAGGGGAGTTTCTGGTAGTCCTTGGAATCAGTCCTCAAGTTAAAGGGTAGACTCACATTTTTTCAAGTCTATCTTAAAACAAGACTCATATGCCCACATGTACAATAAAGTAATTTTTGCTCACAGTACTTGCTCCTCCTGTCCATGCTGGCCTAGAAGAGACCCCTGTCTAATGCAATTTTAATATAAGAGATCTTGTCATTGTGTATTTCCCAATGTTAGTATTTTTTATGCACAAAATTCCACATTTATGTTACTATCCCTCCACAGCAGCTCAGCAAGGAAGCACTGTCTGGGGAAACTAAATGAATTTCATACTAACGAGATTATAATTTTGGTACAGTGGGTACGGAAAGTATTCAGACCCCTTTAAATTTTTCACTCTGTTTCATTGCAGCCATTGGCTAAAATCAAAAAAGTTAATTTTATTTCTCATTAATGTACACTCAGCACCCCATCTTGACAGATAAAATACAGAAATGTAGAATTTTTTGCAAATTTATTAAAAAAGAAAAACTGAAATATCACATGGTCATAAGTATTCAGACCCTTTGCTCAGTATTGAGTAGAAGCACCCTTTTGAGTTAGTACAGCCATGAGTCTTCTTGTGAATGATGCAACAAGTTTTTCACACCTGGATTTGGGGATCCTCTGCCATTCTTCCTTGCAGATCCTTTCCAGTTCCGTCAGGTTGGATGGTGAACGTTGGTGGACAGCCATTTTCAGGTCTCTCCAGAGATGCTCAATTTGGTTTAGGTCAGGGCTCTGGCTAGGCCAGTCAAGAATGGTCACAGAGTTGTTCCGAATCCACTCCTTTGTTATTTTAGCTGTGTGCTTAGGGTCATTGTCTTGTTGGAAGGTGAACCTTCAGCCCAATCTGAGGTCCTGAGCACTCTGGAAGAGGTTTTCTTCCAGGATATCTCTGTACTTTGCCGCATTCATCTTTCCTTCAATTGCAACCAGTCGTCCTGTCCCTGCAGCTGAAAAACACCCCCATAGCATGATGCTGCCACCACCATGTTTCACTGTTGGGATTATATTGGGCAGGTGATGAGTAGTGCCTGGATTTCTCCACACATACTGCTTAGAATTAATGCCAAAATGTTCAATCTTGGTTTCATCAAACCAGAGGATCTTATTTCTCATAGTCTGGGAGTCCTTCATGTGTTTTTTGGCAAACTATGCAGGCTTTCATATGTCTTGCACTGAGGAGAGGCTTCTTTCGGGCCACTCTGCCATAAAGCCCCAACTGGTGGAGGGTTGCAGTGATAGTTGACATTCTGGAACTTTCTCCCATCTCCCTACTGCATCTCTGGAGCTCAGCCACAGTGATCTTTGGGTTCTTCTTTACCTCTCTCACCAAGGCTCTTCTCCCACGATTGCTCAGTTTGGCTGGACGGCCAGGTCTAGGAAGAGTTCTGGTCGTCCCAAACTTCTTCCATTTAAGGATTATGGTGACCACTGTGCTCTTAGGAACCTTGAGTGCTGCAGAAATTCTTTTGTAACCTTGGCCAGATCCGTGCCTTGCCACAATTCTGTCTCTGAGCTCCTTGGGCAGTTCCTTCGACCTCGTGATTCTCATTTGCTCTGACATGCACTGTGAGCTGTAATGTCTTATATAGACAGGTGTGTGCCTTTCCTAATCAAGTCCAATCAGTTTAATTAAACATAGCTGGACTCCAATGAAGGCGTAGAACCATCTCAAGGAGGATCTGAAGAAATGGACAGCATGTGAGTTAAATATGAGTGTCACAGCAAAGGGTCTGAATACTTATGACCATGTGATATTTCAGTTGGGTTTTTTTTTATAAATTTGCAAAAATTTCTACATTTCTGTTTTTTTCAGTCAAGATGGGGTGCTGAGTGTACATTAATGAGAAATAAAATGAACTTTTTTGATTTTAGCAAATGGATGCAATGAAACAAAGAGTGAAAAATTTAAAGGGGTCTGAATACTTTCCGTACCCACTGTATATGCCAACTTGATTTGGGTAAATAAGACTTCTGAAGCCTCATATTAGCTTTAGCTGAACGTTGGAATGCTGTGGATTTTGTATCCTATCTCTTACATCAGAATGACATTAAGAAGGGATCTCTTCTAGACCAGTATAGATAGGGGGAACAATTATAGCTACCAACAACTGTTGCAATGTACAATGACATGTGAGTGTGAGTTTAGCCTGCCACTGATGCAGGCAAGATCCAGCTCAGCTGAACTTAACTGGTCCTGCCACATTTGAGAACAGAAATTGACCCAAGACCGGTTATATTTGTGCTTTATTTTTTCAATTGCTTTCTAATGCTACACCTTGTCTCATTCTGTCTTCCAAGTTTGTTAATCTACTTGCAATACATGACATGCATGGATGCAATCGATGGGCACAGTCAGACAGATACTATATAAGTCGAAAATTATTCATATATTACATTTTAAAATAATCAAACCAGGCCTGAAAAAACAGACAGAACAAACAAAAAATCCCAAACCCAACCTATTACTTGGCTTGGACTCGTCTGGCTCAGGTCAGCAGAACTACAGGTCTGGACACAGATAATTAAACATAAAATGTTTTCACACGCCTGGTTTGACACTCGCCCTGACTCTCTGTCTTGTCATAGTTGAAAATATTTCACACTGGATTATATTCTTGCAAGCTATAGTTTAAAATACACATTAAACACTCCTGTAGAATGCAGTATAGAACACAATCATGACTGTCCAGCAAGTCAAAGCTTCCTTTGACCTGGTGATGACAGATCATATGTGTTTTGAAAATCACTGACAAATGATTTTGTCCTGCCAATAGTGGTGCAAATTAGATACTTTGTTGTTTGTTTTGGAGGGCGTGGTGTCTGAGGTGGGGCTCTGATTTGAGACTGAAAACCATGACAGATTTTGAAATCAGGTTAGATCACATCCTTCTTATGAATTCACATACACATACACTTTAGCGCTGTCTCTTGTGCATTATTGCACACACATTTCTCCCAATCTTTCCCCTGTAGTCATCCTTCAGACCTACAAGCTATCCAATTTGCCATTGCCCTTTCAGAAGCTTTCTCTTTTTTTCTTGTTCCTGTCTCTGCTGCTGGTCGATTCTTCTGGGGTAAAATTGGCCTAAATTTCTTATAATATGAGCTTGTTTCTGATTGTCTTTGGCCTGATCTCAGCCATGACATATCAGACCTGTTAATCTTTATAAAGGCCAATGGTCAACAGATTAAGCTTAAAGTTGATCTTGTCTGAAACAGTCAGTTGTGGCCCTTAAATTCAAATCTGACATGCTAAACTACAGGTGCTGGACTAGTGTTGGGAAAACATGGGAGCAGGATTTCTTTATTCCTCAAGATCCTGCTGCTGAGTGTGATTAGAAATTGAACCACAAATTGTCAAGAGTGTAATTACCTTTAACTGGCACAGTTAGGTATTGAAATCTAACTCCCAATAACTGCCTTTACCTGCTAGCAGGCGCACACACACACACACACACACACACACACACAGGAAAAAAAGACATACAGTACAGACACAAAACTTTCCACAACATAACTTTCCTAACAAAAGATTTTGTCAGATGAAGTGAGTCATTTTCAATCATTTATCATCACAGCTCCAGTCTTGAGTGTTCTGGACTATTTTTTAGTTTAGGCCCAGAAAATAATTGGATTTATCCTTGAGCAGAGTGGATATAATGAAGTCACTTACACTATACAGATTCCAATCGTATGTGTGTGTGTGTTTCTCAGACATCACAGCAAAGGAGTTCATTGAACTGAGAGGGAAGCAGCGGAGCCGCTACGAGCTACTGGTGGACTTCCTGTCTGAGATGCTCTCCGTTCCACCTGATGATGTCAACATTTTTAGCCTAATGGATGTGAAGGAGCGAATGCTGGATGTTCGCTTTGCTGTGCATGGTGGTCCCTCCTTCCTCCAGCCTGAGAAATTACACGGTTATTTAGCCGCCCACAAACAAAAGGTAGGTCATTGTTTGTGTTCTTTAGCGTTTTGACCATATCGACACTTAAACTGCCTTCACATGATAAGAAATTTGCTCGTCGCTCACCGCGAGGTAGGGTGCAGCGCATAGTGCAGACACAAATATAATCAAAAAGTGCGCTAAGCTAACTTTAGCACTGGATTTAGCTAAGTTTGTAAACTATATGCCTATTCAAAAACGTGGTAGCCCCATCTGACTGCTGACATTTCGCTATGCATTACTTTTCCTGGCAATATGTTTTTAAATGTTGTGTTATAGGAACTGAGTTTTTCTTCCAGCACTCTCTACCTCCCCTGCTTGCATGTGTCGCTTCTGGCTACAGTCACATACAGCTGTTATCTCGTTGGTTGCGCTTTGAAAGGTCAGCGACAACAAAGGTCAAAGTTGAAATCATTAGAATTTTAAGCACAGTGCTCAGTGGCAATTTTGAGAGGTGCACCCTGCCAAGGGGTGACACAGCCAGCACAGAGCAGTTTTACCGCTGATCATGTGTGGGGGCCTTTAAGGTAGACACAATAAATTCCTGTCAACTTGGTTGTTTTGTTGGCTGATTAATTAATTCAATTGATTTATTTATATAGCGCCAATTCATAACAGAAGTTATCTCATTGCACTTTTCCTATAGAGCAGATCTAGACTAATATTATTTACAGAGACCCAACAAATCCCACCATGAGCAAGCATTTGGCGACAGTGGCATGGAAAAACTTCCTTTAAGAGGCCGAAACCTTGGACAGAACCAGACTCAATGGTGGGACAATTGACAACACCACCTCTTGAATGACACGCACATAATCTATATAACATAATCCAAACAACTGCACACAAGTGAGTAAATATATCACAAAGGCACTGGATAAGTCAAACCACAGAGAAATCCCACATCGGCGAGAGTCAACGTTCCAAACGAGGCTGTGCTGTCTCTCTGCTCCCACACTTTGTAGGCAGCAGTTTTGCTTCTGGCAATATTTTGGCTGAAGCCTGTGTTAAATTCCAACAAATCGGATATGTCAGTCAAAATGTGGGATATTGTCTGTTTGCTGGATGTAGGACTGACTGTCAAAATAATACACACAACATAGTAAACAAACACAACTGCATCAGTAAAAAGTTTTACAATTGGACTAAGTCATATTTCTTTATGTGAGTTCTCTTTTTCAAAACTCTTCACACAGTCAGCAGAGCAGCAGTCAGTGTGAACTAAACTGGGGATTACTTTTCATTGCTTTTAGAAAAAATGCATTCAATGACCACATTGTTCAAATTTCATGAACTGCTTTCTCACTCAAACTCAACCACCAGCAAAACTATGCACATTTTTACAAACTGTCAGATTTACGTTCAAAAACCTAACATAACTAAAAATATATATTTTTTAAATGCATAAACTCCTAGTGGCCTTGTCAAAGTCCTGACCTGAATCCTATTGAGATGCTGTGGCATAACCTTAAAAAGGCAGTTCATGCTCGAAAACCCTCCAATGTGGTTGAATTACAACAATTCTGCAAAGATGAGAGGGCCAAAATTCCTCCACAGCGCTGTAAAAGACTCATTGCAAGTTATCGTAAATGCTTGATTGCAGTTGTTGCTGCTAAGAGTGGCCCAACCAGTTATTAGGTTTAGGGGGCAATCACTTTTTCACTGTTTACACTGTGTTATCTTTGACTGATATTTAAATTTGTTTGATGATCTGAAACATTTAAGTGTGACAAACATGCAAAAAAATAAGAAATCAGGAAGGAACACTTTTGCACACCACTATATATGCATATATATATATATATATATATATATGCATATGCATTAAAATTTTGTTAATTTGAATACATTAGATTTATACATTACATTATACATTATAACCTAAATATACTATTTCAGGTTAGATCAGGCAGATGTCTCCATCGTGGAATTAGAAAGGAAATCTTCAACAAGGTTGTCTTGTTTTGAGACACTCCTACAACAGTTGTTTATGAAAAGAGAAAAAATACAGAATACAGAGAGAGAGAATCCAATTAAATGGTATTGTATTCCACTGTATTTAGCTAAAACACTTCTACCTTCTTCTAAAAACCCTAAGCCTTACATGGTATCAAAGAGTTTTTGAAATATTCCTTCATTGATGGCTGATTCATGTGACAAATCTCTTTCGCCTTTTTCCCAAAAGACCAACTGAAATTGCCAAAGACATCGCCTGTATAGTTTGTCTGAACAGGCCACCTGTCGTGAACACTTTTTACTTCTTTTCAGCGTCAATGATATATACTGGTCTCTGCAGATCATCCACTACCTAGAATAGGTACACAAATCATTTCTGTTATTTAGGACAGGGGGGAATGAGGCCTGATTCAAACCATTGTCCTGGACAGTTTTTTTCTGCCAGCCCAAGAAAAAAAACCCTGTTATTTCTACTTTATTCATAGTCCATGAGAGTGGAACATCTTTTTAAATCCAACCAATCCAACCCAATTTGACTCTAACAGAAATGCACAGTGTGGATTATGCCTGTAATACTTTGGCTGTTGCAGTTTCAAGAAGATAAAAAAAAAACTGTGGTCTGTCAAATGAGAAGGGTGTTTAAAATGACATAGATCTTCCTATATTTAGTCAGAAATTGTCTTTTATAAATTAAATTTCACCCACTAGAGAGGGCTAAGCAAAATTCAAAACACATAAAAACATATCATCATTATATAGAGAAGAGATAGTAAAACACAAATGTTTCACTTCATCACACTGACGCTCCCTGGCCGCTGGCTTCAGTCAGACCTCATTTCACATTTCAAAAGTCTGAATAGAAGTAGGTGAACTGTGTGTGTGTGTGTGTGTGTGTGTGTGTGTGTGAGCGTGAGCGTGAGCGTGAACCATAGAAAGTGGAATTGTATGCATTTCACCAGCAGGGAGCGAAAGAGAGAGAGCTGACCCGGTGTCCTCAGAATGATGAGCCGGTCTGTATTTCATGAGAGTGTCTGTTAGGAGAGAAACAGTGCAAGTCCAGAGTCCAGTCATGGCCATGGTGGTCAGGTCAGGTCAATCACCACACTCAACCCCTTGCCTCTCTCTTAGCTTCTTTCCTGGGTAGCCTCTCTTTGTTTCATGTGACTATTGCCAAAGAAGAAAAGAGACAAAAGATTAGAGATGTGGAGAAATGCATAAAGTATATGAATACGTTTTTAGGATGAGAAAAGCATGGGCACAGAGAGAAGCTGAGGGGGAGAGATGGATGTCTAAGTGGAGAGGTAACCGAGGCTTTCAGGTGTGATTTGTGAAGAGAGCGCTGAGCTTTTCATCTGAATTCAGCCAGGTTCTCAGGAGAAGACATTGATCAGAATGAGATGTGAAGCGTGGCAATGGAGAGGATGAACGAGAGCTGGAGAGATAAAGGAGGGGGTAGCTGGTGGACGGTAAAGAAAGAGGAAAGAGGATGGGTGGAATGAGGGAGGGAGGGGTGCAAAAGATGAAGCAGCACTTATTATTAATGTTCTCAATTCTCCAGTAATGCCTTAGAAGTAGGAGAGTTTTAAAAAAAAAATCTTTATTCCCTATGTCTCTCTATTTCTCCCTGCTCTACCTCAATAATGGAGGTTATCCCTCAGTGTTTTCAATCCAGCACACTCCACTTGACTTTTAATGATACTACATTGGTTTTCGACTTTTTAAAAATCATTGGTATGATGCTCGAATAATAAGGTTCATCTTGTCATTATAGTAATGTGGTCCTGAGGGCAGTGAAGAGGATTTTTGAAGCTTCTGAGTGCATTGGAACAATAGTCCAAGGAACAATACTTCCCTCTGGTCCTTTGTTGTTTGCTATACACACTGTTCCGCCTTTAAAAGATTCAATGTATGTCGCTGTACGATTCCTCAACATTTGGGAGATTATATACAAAAGATGGGGCACGCTGATTTCTCTTCAGCCATTTAGGCTTTAGGGGTAGATACTCCAATGTGAGATAAAATATTTTCTAGAGAAACACATTTAGATTGACTATTGAGCAGGGAGCTATGCAGGTATATTTCAAAATAAAATATTACCACAGAAGAATTCCAAGCACAAGCCCCACCTGAAAAGAGATTTTTTTATTTTTATTCGCCATTATCCATTAATAAGGAATAAAGAATGAGGGAAAACAATTGTGTTCTTCTGTCAAAAAAATGTCTTATTAGCATACTAAACTAACAAGAAATTATCACTATGCCCTCTTTTGGGTGTCAAATATGTAAAACATTACGTCTTACTATTAGTATAGTTTTTTTAAGTTTTATTGGTGTAAGGGGCAGTACATAAACACAAACAGAGGTAGTGACATACATCATATACCACCATAATAATAAATAATAATCATTGTCATCACATGACTGATAATACTAAGAACAAGAACAATATACTCATACTGGTAGGGGTGCAGAACTGATGAATGGGGCCCAGTGATGATTGGTCAACTTGACTGTGATTGCCTTCAGTCTTTCCATTGTAATGTGTCCGGATAGTAGGTGGAGCCACTGTGGTACTGAGCGATTGTGTCTATTTTTCCAATGAAGTAGAATGGTTGGCTTAGCAATCAAAGTTGGCTGTATATGGCTGAGTGGTGGTTCAGCTGAGGAAAGGTCTCCTAAAAGGCATACAGATGGGGAGACTAGAATGCTGCGACCCAGAGTGGAGGATGGTTTGCGTGTAACGTTTGTCTTGAATGTTTGAGTGGGTGGGCAGAGCCAGGTGGCCTGTTTAAACAGTGTAGTTACATAAAACCTTTGTGAACATATTACTCCAATACCACAGGACCCATTCTACTAAATTTAAAAAATTACCAAAATCTCCCTTAAAGATAAACTACCTCATTAAAGGTAAAGGGTTTCTTGTATACTGAAGTTGTGGCAGCTGGTAATGTTGCTCTCAGGTCACTGTGGTCATCCTGATGCATGTCACTGGGGATACAGAGATTGTCTGATGCTGCTGCTTACTGTGTTGTCTTCAGGCCTTTGCTTGACTGAAGCATAACACCTGTCGAGCAATAACTTCCTCCTCTGATGGTTTCTCATACTGTGAGGAGAGTCTGGTGGGTCCAGGAGAACACCTCATCAAACACAACGGATCATCAGGCCACTCAGATGATCTGTAAAGCATGGCAGATTCAGTGTTACTTGTACATTATATAGTCGTGAGGAAAGAGGAGACCAAAATGGCAGAACAAAAATTTTAATCCCATAAAGTGACCGGTGAAGTGACCATCCCACTGTAATTGTGTAATTCTTGAATCTAGCTTTTTATACCATACTATGTATTTCATTTTTAGGTGATCCGACCATAGTTACTGACATTTAGATATTTTACTTCTTCAATTCGGTTTCTATAATGATCACTCCCAGTGTTGATGTAGCCTGATAAGTGCTGTGACATACAGTATGTAAAGTTTTATTATGTTTATTTTAATATTTATACTAATTCAAGTAGGCATGATCTATTTCCATGTGCATTATTTTGAGCACTGAGAATACTTTGCCATTTTTTTTACATTGTTATATTCTAGTTTCTGTGATGATTCTCAGTGATTGCACCTACCATGCTCTTTATTTAGAACCATAGGATTACACTGTGGAAGGCCTCAGTGGTGATGGCTCAGCTTCTCCACCTCACTGAAAACTGTCCTAGAGAAGGACAGCCATTCACTTTTTGCACTTGCTACACTGCAAACCAATCCGTTCTAAGGGGGGCAGTTGACACCCCCTCCACAGAATGTTTGGTTGATCAGTCAAGCAAAACAAACTGTCATACAACACACAGGGAGCACAGGGAAGAGTTTATAGATACAGTGCAATCTGAAAGGACATTATCAGAATCGTCCGCTTCCTTCCGGTCCAGACAAGGTCTCTTTATTGGTGTGGATGTTAGAAAGGGCTGAGGAGCTGCATAGGGAACAGTGGATGTGCCAACATCAAAGTCTTTGCAGGATACTATACCCTGGAAACCTGTGACAATTTTTTTTATTTTTTTTTATGAAACCCTAGCAATATTACATATACATATATGTAGCTAATTGTTAAACTTTATCAAAAGTAATTGTAATATATTAGGCTACAAACCTGTACTTCTGATGTGAGGCTGAAAGTCCTCTGATGTCTTTCCGCTGAAGAGTCCTCAAAGACAATTATGTGCCAACAGTATGTTGTTTTGGTGGGTCAGTCTGGCAGGCAACTTCCCTTGTTGCAGGTGACTATAGTGATGTGCTGGCCTGTATGCAGAAAACAGTTGAAGTTTACTCCAACATCTCAAATGTGTACTTATGCCAACAGCCACAAACATTTGACTTTGAGTATAACTGTGTGTAATGTGCTGTGACATACCAAAAGCTTGTATATTCAGTATAAGTTCCTGGTGCAAAAAGTGACATTTTCCAAGTGAGCTTGCCACATTAGCTGCTCAACATGCTAGCACTAAGTTCAGCAGGCTATAGCAATAACAATGATCCATAAAACATAACCTGTATCCAAGTTACAGCCAGTGCAGCTCAGGCCATTTGGAGGAATAAGTGGAATAAATGCAAACTGCATGTTTAGTGAGCACAATCCAGTCCACACTGAATGAGGTCCAATCACTCCAGAACATTGAGCATGAAGTGACCTTCTTTCGGTTCAACGCCATTCACAGTGAGTGTTTGTGTGTGTGTGTGTGTGTGTGTGTGTGTGTGTGTGTGTGTATATACCACAACACTACAGTACATATTCAATTTCCATTTCATTTCCCCCTTCCCCATTACTTTATCAAACTACTCAACCTAAAAAGTCATAGTTGCCTTTCTGCCTCATCACCATTTAGCCCACTCTTTCAGGAACTACTGCAGAAAAAGAGCTTGATTTCTAAACTGCCTACTGTACTGCAACACATTCACACACTGAATTTGCACTTTCCACATCAGCATTTTGTTGTTTATCTGTGTGTTGGTGTGTATGCACATGTGTTTATTGGTCTGTGTAAACTATATTAGCCAGACATTATTACCTACGCATGTGTTTACAGTAAAGAGCTGATATCTGGGGCAATGAGTGCTAGTGTTAGTTATATGTTGGATTGCATGTCAGTTTCTACACTGGGTTTTGCTATGTTCTTTTTACAAATGTACCCAGATTGACAAAGTGGTAAAAGCATTGGATAAACTATTATTTGGCTTGAGTTAACCATTATCACCATGAAGTAGTTCACTAAAAACCTATATTAAGTTTTGAACTGGGAATAGGTTTAGTCGCCATACAGTATGTGTCAGTAGTATACCGGTCAGTCAGTATAGAACAAAATATGAAAAGATATAAAATGTAAATACTCATAAGTAATGTACACACAGGATACTGCAGCATACCTGAAAGCTAATGGCAGTTTACACAAGAAGATCAAAAACTCATGTTACAGTTGGATTGGAATCAGTTAATTTTATCTAGTGAGTTTGGTGATTTCCAGCCAGTGTGGCGTGAAAAATAAGCTTAAGATCACTCATATGTTCCACATGCCACATGTTGGGTCCTGTCGATCAGCTGTTTGGACTTGCTATCCCTCCTCCCTTGACCACATTTTAGGCTTGCTTTTGACTTTTCTGAGCAATCAGCTGGTGTTTTTATTTATTTACTAAAGTCACATGCAGCACCATAAAGGGGGACAACTGCTGTTCTGATCCAGATGAAATGGAACAACTATTCCTTGATTTCAAATCAAAGTATGTTAACACATTATCAGGATGCAGTTGAACACATCAAGATATATCAGATCTCCCACCTGGTGTTAACATATCTGTTGCATCCAGATTGGCCCTACATCTAAAGTACGTACCTGGGTGACATTTATATGTGGTATTACAGTATATACTTCCTGTCTACATAATAGTGAAATTAAATTCACATTTTCCGCCACTCCTCATTTTGTTGCTTTGTTGGAGATGAACATGTTTTTAACTAAAACAAAAGCCCCAAAAATGAACAACAAAAGATTTAGACAAACTTAAACCAAGTTAGTATTCATTAGCTAACTCTTAAGCATATGTTATATATATTCTTCATGGTAATGGCTGTGCATGAAGATGCAGCCGCCAGTAGCTCCTTCAAACTTTGCTGCAGTTTTGGTGCATCTGGGGTTTTTTTCTGGCTTTATTGCTGAAACATCATTGAATAATGTCTGATTGGATTTGATTTAAGTGGCTAAGCCAAAATTGTTCAAATCGACTGGATGAGAAGATTTTGACTATGGCAACGTCTGCGCGTGCAGATGCCCGTAGCTCCTTGAAACTCTGCTTGCTACATTCTTGTTTTTCATTTGGATTGGGTTTGGATTGAAGAGCAGCTGACCTTGAGCCAGATCAACTGGACCAGGTAGGCACCACGGCGGCTGCTGTGATCGCCCAGGAGGAGCCATGCCCAGGCCCAGCTTGGACTTAAGGCTGCTTCTGTTTGGTCAAACAACGGGAATCAGAGACTGTTGTGCCCACATCTTTACAGAGACCTGCTCCATCAACATCCCAGATCAAGCACTCGGCTGGCGGACCGTGTTGCGAGCTGACAGAACGCAAGACTCCGGCAAGATGAAAGGAGGAGGACTTACATCGATGATGCTTGGTGCGCAAACGCAGGCAAAGTGGATGTCTCACAAATGTCGAACTTTTTATGTGAAGATGGAAACCATATTATCATCACTATCAATATCTGCTGTTTACATTTCATCAGACACAAATTCAAAAAATGTGCTGCAGAATTATTTCCTGGGTGTATACGTGTAGGCTATGTATATAAATAACTGTATATATTGTTTTATTTTATTTTATTTTATATGTTGCTATTTTAATATGAATTTAATTATCTTTTATGTTCTGTGTGTGAAGCATGAAGGGATTACAACTTTAATTTCATTACACAACCTTGTGTTGTAAAATGATCTGCCGGACAATGCTGAGGATGTTTAATGAGTCCGTGGTGTCCAGTGCTATCCTGTATGCTGTTGCATGCTGGGGCAGCAGGTTGAGGGTAGCGGACACTAACAGACTCAACAAACTGATCCGTAAGGCCGGTGACATTGTGGGGGTGGAGCTGGACTCTCTGGCAGTGGTGTCAGAGAGGAGGATGCTGGCCAAACTATATGCCATCTTGGACAGTGTCTCCCACCCGCTCCATGACGTGCTGGTCAAGCAAAGGAGCACCTTCAGCGAAAGACTCAACCCCCCAAAAAGCACCACAGGAAGTCATTCCTGCCTGTGGCCATCAAACTCTTTAACTCCTCCCTCTAAGTGTCAGTCTGTATGACCCTAAGTAATTAAACTGGACATTGATCATTAACATCTCTGCAATATTTGACATAATTGTGCAATATTCTGTGTTAATACTGCTGTGCAATATACTCTTTTCAGTTTAAATTCCCTATTTATTGATATTTATTCATACTTCGTTACTGCTGTGCAATATCCACTGTCTCATTATAATCTTAATAAGCTTAACTTGACAGTTAATGCACTATTACTGTATACTGTTTTATTATCATCAACCGGTAAACCCACTTTGTACTTCATACTTATTTTATTTTATACTTATACCCACTTGGTACTTAATTTATTTTCTGACCTGTATTATAGTGTATTATGTTTTTTGCTTAGTACTTCTATGCCTGTGTGCACTGACGTGATAGTGAGCTGCTGTAACAAAAGAGTTTCCCCTCGGGGATCAATAAAGTATTTCTGATTCTGATTTTGATAAATAAATTACCTTGTATATGTCATGCCTGCAGCTGTTTTACTATTTGAAAGCAGTGGAGATGCAACTTGTACAAAAAGTAGGCATGCTCTGAATAATTATTAAAGGTGAGTAACTCAAAGGTGGGGTGTGCAATTCTGGAGAAATCCAATACCATGACAAATACCATAACATAGAGCAAACAACGTCACAGCAAGTAATGTAACTAATGTTAGCTAGGTTGTGGGTTAGCAAACTGTCCCTACAGCTGCTGCTGCAAAGCTAACATGCAGAGAGGACAAGACGGTTTCCCAGAGCCAGCAAACCAGCTCCAGGCAGCGATACTCTCAACTCTCCTGCTACTATAGAAAGTAAGCTGAATGTCCGTGGGCAAGTGATTTAACGTTACCTGACACAGAAATCATGGCTGGAATGGCTGGAATAGTGTTGTGTGGTCTTAGCCACAAGTTTTTTTCAGCACACACAGAACAGACAGCTAGCAGACCATGAGGAGATATTTGCTGAATTTGACAAAAAGACGTGTATTGGATTAGAATCGCATACCCAACTTTTAAGTACTTACAAGTGGTGTTTCGTTATGTTATTGTTATATCAGGTAACTGATGAACTGATAACTAATAAAGTTAAATGAACTTTTTTAATGCATTTGCCCACCACTGCAGAGACACAGGTTCATTACCAGTCTATGGTGCTTCTGGTTTGTCTGTGTTGTCACTACACTAGCACCTCCTACTGGTAGGTAGAAGTGCTTGTGCAAATGGAGCTATGCCCTGCTGTACTACTTCTAGTCTTGTATGTACAAGTCACTAACAAAAAAAAGATATTATTATAGTGCTTGCAGTGCTTGGAACTTTAAAAGCACTACTAAAGTTTCACCTTATTTTTCACCAGTAGCAAGTCAATTCTGTAACCAATATCTGGTTTCTTCTCTGTCTTTCTCCATCCAGCTCCAATCATTCCTGCAGGTCAGCGTGTTCCAAGTTCGGGTAGACGAGTGTCCTAGTTCAGAGTGTGCCGGGGCCGGTGGCTGCACCAATGTTTTGGATGTGCGGGACACACCCACAGTGGTGGATTGTGGGACTATGAGTCTTGTGTCTGTGACAGTGGAATCCACAGCTGTGTGCTCCTGCCCAGGTAGAGAGCAGTCCCACCAGCCCTGCACCGCATATCCCAGAAATCCCTGCTTCAATGGTGGCGTGTGTGTGGACACTCAGCATGGCTACAGGTGAGTTGAAAATGAACTCCATACCCAAAACGGAGCCTAATGGTCAGAGTTTAGTAGCAAGCCATCACTTTTTCTAATAACAAGTAATGCAACAAATTCCTCCAGTACTCTAATTATTCCAGTTACATTATAGTTGCAAAATGTTGATAACCTCCATTCCCTGAGGGAGCAGAGCCTGTAAGAATTAGCGCAGATGGAAGCAGTTAGGTTTATTTTTCTCTGGGTGAAAGTTCTCCTTTCACTTTGACTATCACGCCAAAAAAGACAATGACCTAGGATATCAATGCCATTTAGCTTCCCTAGTCATTTACAGGAGAGAGAACTTAGAGCTTTAATATAACTAAAGCAGAAATTGCTGAAAAGTAAAAATATAAATAAAGGAATACATTGATGCAAGATTCTGGAACTGTTTACATAGAAATGTGGTGGCATTGCTGTGGTTTGATTTTACTGAAAAATGATTTTGACACCACAAACGTGGATATGTGCAAACACACTCTATGTATGAAGTTTATATCACATCCAAGAGTTCCTTTATCAGACCGACTTTGCCTTCATATTAGTATTTTACAGAAAAATATGACATGCAATATTTCATTCCTTAAGAGTCTTTCCATTCTTGATTAAAAGCTCTATTTTCGCTGTCTACTTCTCTCTTTTTAGAGCGGGCCATGTGAAATTATTTCTCTGACTCGTCTCTACTCTCCCTGTGTGTGGGTACCTCAGGCACTGACTCTTCTCGCAATGGCAATGTACATATTTGATTGGCTGAGTAGCATCACGTGCGATGATTTACAACGCGTGCAACTGGTCTGTGAGTTTCCTGGGCCGCTAAACCAGTGCCATAAAGGCTAGAAAAGCTGCAGCAGTTAAAATAGAAACGTTCCGTCAAAATGTAATAATTATCAATAATTTATCGATATTCTCTAGAGCAGACAGGGGGAACAAGAAAGTGCAGCAGCAGCATGACAGAGGCGTCATGGCAGAGGTGAGAAATTGACAGAGCTTGGACCAAAAGTGCCCTTGAAAGCTGTTCCCACTTGTTATTTTTTTCAAATAAAACAAATCTTTGTGCCGCAAATTCAGTGTTTATTTGACAATATAACAGAATAATTATACATTATTTTAGAGTTTAGTAAATGCCCCTAAAAATCACTTCAAGGGACAAAAAATAGGCTAGCTTTTGAAAAAAACAGGGCCGTTCGTGTCCACCGTGGTTTCTCCTACACGCTTGTAAGACGAGGGTGAAGCGGGTGGTATTCAAATGGTTGCAAACTGCAATTTCACCGCTAGATTCCACTAAATCCTACCCAATGTACCTTTAACACTAACCCTGTTCTTTTTATTTTGTGACTGGAGTGTCACTCTCTCTCTGTTTCTTCCTCTTTCGTCTCTTTGCTTCTCTCACATTGTCCTTTGTTGTTGCCTGGCTATGGAGGTTAAAATTTTAGATAATTTTCTCCCCCTGCTCGTGTTGTATAGTGTCTGTTTGAGCCGTCCTGCCTTAAAATTGAAGCCTCATTATGAAGGTATCTCATTTCTGAAAAAAACTGTGCTACCACAAGCTGGGTGTCAGTACACAGGCTGCCATACTCTGGAGTTATTTCAGTACATCTAATGCATCAATTAATCACCATGCACTGCCATTGTCTGTATTTAGTTAAAGTAGACATTTTGAAATGCCAAAGTTCAGCCATGTTCCCTTAATTAACCTAATTCGCATAGCGTAACTGTAACAGGAAAATTAGTACATTGCTGCTGTCCAAAACCGTTGTATCATTACTGTTCGTGCAGCTTTACTCAGCACTCTATTACAATGGTAACTTATAATATATAGAATATAAATGTAGTCTAATGAAGTCGGTATCGTATCACCTGAGGCAATAAACATCCATTATCACATAAAACAAAATGCAAACAGAAAAATTACACAAAATGTGACCATACATTTTGTGAGTAAGTGATGCACTTACATGACTGACTGGAGAGACACACTGATAAGATAGTGAGATGAGTGGTAACATGAAAAATGGAAAAATTGGTATAATTTTGACTTATAGTTACCTACAAATGTAGCCTGAAAATGTTTTTTAAAAGCTCAAAATGTTCCCATTTTCACATTCACTATAGTTTCCAGTGGCCCAGTGCACACTA
This sequence comes from Siniperca chuatsi, assembly GCF_020085105.1. Lineage (NCBI taxonomy): Eukaryota > Metazoa > Chordata > Actinopteri > Centrarchiformes > Sinipercidae > Siniperca > Siniperca chuatsi. The sequence goes on from NC_058042.1 coordinate 31,522,169, forward strand.
AAAGCATTAAGTAGTACAACAAAGTACCTGGATATTTTTGCCCATCAGCTGTCGGGGGAAAAGGCAGTTTGTTGTGAGCTGGCTGTACTGTAGCAGAACTGACCTACATGAAGACGTAACAACTTAAAGGTCTCATAAAATGGCTTTGAGATTGTATATATTATTTGCTTTTCTGCATGAAACAGGATGTTGGTTGATTAGTCTGACTCATCTGAAGTGAACTGCAGAAATAACCTGTCTGGCTGAAAGTTGCAGTCTGCTTTGATTTCCATTGTTGTCAATGTTGTCAGGTAATTAGCACATCTGTGCAATAGTTTAGCGCTTTCGATAATGTACTATCAATAATTGTTAAAACCCATAAATGTACAACAATTTTGACATATCATAGTATTTTTTTGTAATCGTGAAATGATATGCAGCTGATGTGGAACCAGCCTTATTATTCACCATATGTTAGCTATGTTGATAATGGCTTACAAACATTGACTGCAGATCTTCCATAAATGATTAAAATACATTCACTGTTGCCACTCACAACCTCTTATAAACTCTTTGTGACTGTACTTCGCAGCTTTTTATTTGATATGGTTGTCCTGAAGTTTTCTTTGGTATGGTTTATGGTACAAAAATGTTTTTGCAAAAACGGCACAAAAACTCGCAAAAACACAAAAATTAGGTAGTTGATTTAGATAGTGGTGCACAAATATGTAGCTATATGAAAACTATTGGGAACCACTTAGCCCTTAAGAGGAAAGCCATCTAAATCTCTAATTTAATACCGGTTGACGTATCAGTTCTGGACACACATACTGTACTTTAATGCAATTTCCAGTTATATTCCCACCATGAAAGACATAAACCTTATATAATAAACCTTAAACTCAATAAGACCTGGTGAACTAATTGGAAAGGCATTCAAGAATGAATAATCTCAGGACATTAGAGATGTGTTTGTATGGCTAATACACAGGTGTGGTTGTAAATCCTCTGCATTGCTTTGCTAATCCTACAGCTTGTGTGCAGGATCAGGCTGCGGAAGCAGACATTAACAGATATGAAGAAGTCCTAAACAACTCATGTCATTGAAAAAGAAAGCACACGTTGAGATAGCGGACCTGTCCTGAGGTTTGAATGCTCTCTCATGGTGCATCAAGATCAGTAAACATCCTGTAGTGCTAGTTTTATTCCATCTTTTTGGTTCTGCCAGACATGAAGAATTCCCAATGCTGCAGTTTAGCTGGTCTACTACCTGGCCTCCAGACTTAAGAAGCTGTACAGTGCGTGATGTGCTGTTTGGTTATGTAGGAAGGAAGTATGACACAGTAAATCAGGCTCCAGTTTGGCTGTTGCATCTAATGTCCCAACTGCAAAGATGCTCAAAGCTATGTATCAGAGAAATATCAAGACAAAGATAATGAGCCCTTATCACATTCAATGTTTTTGAGCCTAAACTCAAGCGTTCATGCATTTCCAGCTTTCCGCTGTGTCTAGCCATGGTGAATGAAGACTGGTATGATATTTAATGAGAAGGAGAGCAGGGGAGTAGATGGACGTGGAGGGAAGGAATTAAAAGTAAATTAAAGGAGTGAACATCACCTCAATGCGTATGCTATTGAGACTGTCTCAGAGAGATGAAGGAAAAATGCCTGTTGTGTTTGTCTGTAACTGTGTGCGGGTGTGTTCATGCTGTATTTAGTTTAGAAGCAAACTCTGTCTCAAATGATGTCGGTGATTTAAAAAATGTGAAGAAAATGAACCCATCAAAGCAAACAACAGTGCCACTAAAGGAAACTTTTATTCAATACTATGGCAGCAAATGTTCTAATAATCCCATAACCACTGAGCGCCTAATTTGAACTCCCAGGTCTTTTCACACTTGTTTTACTCATTAACAGCAGAGGTGTGGTGTGTTGCAACTGTAGATGAATGAATTAAAATGTTGTTACAATTAGTATTTTTATTAATACGTATGGGAATTCTTGAACAGCTGTTAACAGCTGAACATACATCTTCATCTAGTGGAGACCCTCTAATTAGAATGGAGAGGTGTTGGCAGCGTCAGATACAGTATGAGGCAAGGAGAGTGTAGTTACACCAAGCATGATGATTATCTCCCACTGAATATTAACTTCATGTACTTAACTGGAAAGTGTTCACAGTCAATGATTTGTTTTTTATTTGTTTTTCTCAAGTGTGTAGTGTGTCTGGTTTTAACCTATATTTTTTGTTACAGTTACACTTAAATCAATATAGCACTCAAGAAATGATGATGGAATTGTGTTATCCATAATAATGGTAGTATAAAAAAAAACAAATTAAAATACAAAGAAAATAAATGATGTGTTAACCTCTGCAGTGTTAAAGCAGTAGCCCTACTTAAAATGATGTTTATTACCTTGAGAGAAATGATAGATGATGTTGTGTTTGCATCTTACAACAAGGAACTCTTTCCTTTCTGCCTCTTCTTTAATTGATGTTTTATTGAAATGTCTTTTTTGGAGGTATTAACTGTAAATACAAATTTTGATTAAATGAAAAAAAAAAAATGTATCCAAAAACATGGAGAGGAAATAGTCAGCCCTGAGTAGTGTCTGCAGGTAGTCCTTTCGGAGTGCATGCAGCCTGACAACATTAGGTAGCCTGTATGTAGCCTGAGGGGTGAAACCCAGGGTAAAAAAAAGTCAGTCAAGCACTTGCTGCACCACTTGTTCCATATTTTGAACAAGGTCTTTTCTTTTAATTTAAGCATGTCAAGTTCGGGTTCGTTTTCCACAGGTCTGTTTTAGATCAGGCCCAAAACTTTGCCTCTAATATGAACATTATTTGTAGGAGACAGGGATGTCCTGAGAGTTCTCTGTGCTCTTCTAAGAGAGCAGAGTGGGGAGAGTGGAGTGAAAGAGGAAAACGAACTAGCCACAGGATAACCACAAAACACAAAGGTTCATCGCTTAAAGGAGATGGATGCTGGAAATATTTCAGCTTTTCTTTTTAGGCTGATATTCAACTATTTCTACTTCAGCTATTTAATTTCAGGCTAAATCTTTACATTTCTTAATGTGTAAAATAGGTATTAACACCAAGGAATACAGATATGTCCAGATTTACTGTCACATTGTCAATCTTTTCCCACACACTTCCTAAATACTGCCTTTACATTCTTGGATTCATAGAATTTGGGGTAAAAATGTCTTGGGGACAGCTGGAGACAGTCTGACAATTTCCTCTTTACAAAATACCCTTATTAGCTCCAATGTCCTGATGCCCAAGTCTGAATGTGTCTCCCTTGCTTCCAGCAACAATTCAACACTTGAATGGCCGTTGCATTCATCCTCTAATACCAATGTCGAAGCTCAACTATACAATATCTAATTTTGCATATGAGCACTCGCATGCTCAGACAAACAGCAAAATGAAAGAAATGATGGCAACTTTAGCATGACTAGCAAGTGGGGCTGGACAGGAAACGATGTGAAAATGGAACAAGAGTTTTCCTTGCGACTTTGACAGGTTGACAGAGAAGCAACTGTTATTGATAGAGGAATGACACCACAATGTCAAACAAGGGGACTGCTTGAAATTCCATCTGTCTGGGTGAAACAGATCTTACAAACCCTCTGTTCCGTAATAGTCAGGATGGGTCAAATTCAGAGGACAAATTTCTCCACAAGGATTATTAAAATATATCTTAAATTAATCCATCGATAATCGAAAATCAGTTTATCAGATCAGTATATATTACTGTTGGTTGGAGGACACAAGAAACACAGGAAATTGGTGAATCTGCACAAGCACATACAAAGGATTTTGAATTGTTAAAGTCAGTCCTGTTGTCTCTGTTCTGCCCTCCTTTTACTTATCAGGATTTCCAACAATCTCTAAAGGTTTGTGAAATCGGCGTAAACTCTAAAACCTAATTGTGTTTGTCAACTGCAAACTATGACAATAACACAAACTGGGCAGTTTTGTATAGGTTAGCTTTTGGCAACCGAAGCAGCTTGGTTAAAGTAATATTAAACAATTTACCCCTGACCTTTCTTACTTCCCACTGTACTACTTCAAATTAAAGATTTTACATTTCTAGTCATGTGTTCTTCACCCATCTGTTCATTGTTTAAACTGCAGTATAACCCCCCCACAGATGCTTCAATTTAAGATGAACTGCCAGGGGACTATGCTCAGATTTTGGAGCATTTGGGTTCATAACATTTAGTTTACAAGGCCTTGGTGGATTCAGACATCAGTGCTGCAGTTTCTGACAGGGTTTAACTGCCTGGCCTTTCTACTTTTATGGAGTATGTGACCTGCAGATGAAAAATTGGATTTTCAGAACATTCTTGTTGGAGTCTAACTCAAAATACAGCTGTTGTTTGCGTCTGTGTTTCCTAGCGTTATAAATAGAAACACACCTTTCACTACCTCCCACTAGATGAAAAATCTAGCATGTTAGCTGTCACATACTGCCAGTTCTTGTTTCGCATTCCTGGCAAACAAGTGAACTGAAGGAGAGTGTCTTCATTAGCATAAATCACTATGTAAACAAGGCCAAAAGTGGGGTGAGAGCGTTTCAACAAATCCTTTTAACTACAAACATGATGACGAAATAAGCTCTTTGGTGCTTCTAGTGGTAGAGAAGACATGATGACCCTGTTTAACTTTTGTGTAATTCATCCTGATGCTCTGTGTATCCTCGGGCTTGGATCTTTAATGGTGGAAGTGAAGGGCTCTTTGCAACCAATTAAATTAAACACCAATGTGTGGACCTAAGCTTTTATCACTGTCTCAACTGTAACTCCATGCAGAATTTTAATGTTATGATGAAATTAAGAGTCAATTCTCACACTCGCGCTCATTCAAGAATAAAGTTGAAATCTTCTTTTGTATATTGTTTGTTTGTGTCTCCCTGCCTTGTTGCTTCTTTGTTATGACTAGCGCAGACGATTGTGTTTAAGTCATTCAAAAGTTGAACAAGGCTAAGAGTCTGCAGCCATGCTAGCGGCTCTATGAGGTTGTACACAGGCACAGTAGTGCTTTGAGCCCAATGCTAACACATTTTAATGGTAACATTGCTAACATTTGCTATTTAGCAGTAAACACGACAGCTGAAGATGATGGGAATACCGTTCGTTTTGCAGGTACATCCAACAACACTTAACCATGCAGATGCTATACAATTATGATCACGACCGAAATAAATGACAGATTTCAGCTTTGAAGTGCTAATGTGAAGAGGAACATCTACATTTGCCATACACAGATAGGGAACCAGTGAAGCACATACACATATAGATCAGACCTTGACAGAATTTTGACTTGATTTTGTTCTAATCCTGAAAATTCTTACCAACACAGACATACACATACAGTACGTGTTCAGCCCCCCACACACACGTACATACTCCCTCTGAACATATGTGAGAGCAGATGAACATGAAGCCTCATCGCACACATGTCCACTAAGCTTTCTTGCTGTGTCTTGTAGAAGTTAATTTTACCCTTCAGCTTCATTTAATTAGAAGCAGCGAGTGAAAAGGGCAGGATTTCAGTCTGGCTCGCTGGAGCCAGCGTGTAATGTGGCTCACCGCTGGACCAGGGCAGGATGACTCGCTGGATCCTCGTTAGACATAATCCGAGGATTACACACATGCACGCGAACATACGTGCACACACAAATACACAAGTATTAGAGTTGTGGACACGTTTCTCCTCTCTCTCCACTCTGTTTATCTAATCTGCAAACAATGTTGCATTGCTTTGTACGTTAAGATGCCTTTATTACCTAGTTCACAATACTGATGGAGCAGATATCTTGATAGCTATACACACCCCTCAAAAAGAAAGTGAAGGCCAGAGAACTAATCACAAAATGAAGGTCATAATCAGGTGTTTTAACTCATTTAGCAAAACTTTTTCCAGTTATGCTATACTCTTGTAAATTCTGTACAGCTTGCATCTGATTTGTGAGAGCTCCAGACTACTGCGTTATTGAACATAATCATAGTATTCACTTGTAATTTCAGTGTTCTTCTTTGTCTTATCCCTGGTTGTAATTTATATAATATCTTTGGCTTCATCACTTTTGTCAGAACTGTACAGTATGTGTTGAGTATGAAATGAATTATATGCTATGGCCATCAGTCAACAGGTAGCGACCCAAATTAAGATCCATGAGAGATTTTGGGGCAAAGGGTTTTACAGCACTCTCCACCACCATCATCCAAACCAAATGAGGGAAGAGTTCTGTTCATTCAGTAGAGTTCGAGAGACTTGGATAATCTATGACAAGGAATACTGAAACTGGTCAGGAGACTTGTGGTGGCCAAGCACCTTAATAAGTCACTGGTTGGTTTTTCCTTACATTTGAAAACAATCTGTACATTTGTATCGAAGTGTTGCAGTGCAGCACCTAAACTGTAGGCTTTACAAGCTGTGTGGATACAGAACGACCTTTGCTTGGACTATTTCACCCATTGTGACACTTCCTCCTCTTCCTGCCTACAGAACTTCCTCTCCACTGAAGTAAAGTGCAGAAAATGTTGTCAACCCCAAGACACAGATGCTGCATGATTGTCACATTTTCAATCACACTACAGTACCTGAGCTCTGTAACATCTGCTGTGATTCCCCAGGCTTAAAAGAGGAAAGGAGGCGAGACATAGGATGTCAGGGATGGAAAATGAGGATAGAATAGCGCTATGAGAGAGTTAGGGAAAAGTGATGAAGAGATTGAAATTAAAACAGGAAATCTGAAGACCTAAGACCAGAGGAACATTAGTGGTAAAAGAGGTACAGAGTAGAGACAAGAGAAAAGAAGAAATAGTGAAAGAACAAGGAAGGAGAGAAGAGTAGAAAAGAAGAGAGCAGAAGAGAAGTGAAGGGAAAAGAAATAATACATGTAGATAAGATAAGAGTTAATACAAGATAGAACTGCTGTAGGATAGTTTTCTGTTCCAGAGGCTTTCAGATATGACCCCACCCCAACACATACACACACAAACAGATTATGGCACAAACCGATTATGGCCCAAGATTGAAGAAAGAACATGCAGATAATCGAGGCGCTGGGATTAATAATGAGATTAGGTAAGTGAGGGGGTTGTGGGTTGGGGGTGGGATTACAGCTCCCAGTCCAACGTTAACAAATACAATTCCCAGACAGACAGTGAATGAGCAAAACAAAGCCGCCTTAAGAGGATTGGAGGGCTTGGGCATTGTGACTAAAACTATGTCTCGCGCTCAGAGAATTGGATGACATTGCCAAAATGGAAATACATTCATGGATGTTTTCCTGGTGTTTCTAATCATTCACACTCATACACACCCACATAAATTATGGGTCTATGTGAACAGAATAGAGGATTAAAGCCTCTGAAAACTTAGCTTTAAATCCTACGTATTGTTCTATAATATTAATGACTAAATAAGTAGCATTTATTTTAGGTAGAAAAAAAACATCCTTTGATATTATTTAAGAGTTTTAACCCTCAAAAATTCATTGTGTTGTGTGGGTTTGATTTGATCACATTTGATTGGCAGTGGCCTAGCAACATAAGCAAACAATCTCCCAACTGTCACCACATTCAGATTCAGAAAAGATGTTTTTATTCATGTTTATAAATCAGCTTCCAGACCAACAAACCAAATATCAGCTTGTCTGGTGACCGTTTGTGAAGACTGCAAATAATGTTAATAACTTAATAACCTAAAAGTGATAAGTAAATCATCTGAGCTCTTGACATTTTTCAGCCTAGAAAAAGCTATTGCAACAAAAAGTAAACAAGTTAACGTGAACGTAACTGCATGTTCCCAACTTTGAGAAATGTATAAGGCTGTGCAAACTGATCAGGACCAGTAACAGCAACTTTTCCATGCACACCTCCATGCACATTGGGGCATCCTGCAGACTGTTTGACGCGGCTCTGAATTGTGATGTGTCTTGGTCACTGCATGTACAAGTTAAATGTCACTTCCTGTGTCCACTATGTGGCGCTAGACAACACACTTTATGCATCATGTTGAAGGATATCATGCATAGACCACACCACGAAACTTTCGTGCAAATTGGATCATTTTTGCCATGGAAGGGTTACTTCCTGTTGCCACTAGGTGGCGCTATGACTTACATCATTATTGGCCTGTAGATGTGAACAGGGTGGGACTCTTATCAAACATGTGAAATTAGAGGCAGATTGGACGGTGTGAACTGAAGTTACAGCAACTTCCTGTTTAAATATTACTTTCTTTTTAAAGGCTGACTTCCTGTTGTCAGCAGGTGGCACTATAACTATGACTCAGTTTGGGGATGTAGATGTGTAGATGTAAAGTGAAGTTACAACAGCTTTATGTGTCATGGCGAAGCATTGAAATGAGCCACGCTCCCATGCCAAGGCCAAAAACTCACAATCTCTACAATGAAGCATCACCAAGGTCTTAAGTCCATTTGTGATTACATTTGAAGTGGATGTAACTCAACCTGCTAGCTGGAGTAAATCAATGCATAAAACATGCCATTTTCTGTTGCTAGTAGGTGGCACTGGGACAATAACTGAATATTGTCATACAGATGTGTTCAGGGTGGGACCCTTATCATACATTGATTGGACCATGTACAGTCGTGTTACAAACCATTTCCTGTTTCATGGCGAAACATCGAAATACACCGCCCCATAACAGCTACACCGCAATTTCATATCATGAAGGTCTTTTATATACGTTGTCAAAGTTTGAAGTGGATCCGATTAACAGTCTAGGACGAGTTCGTAAAGGCAACATCTGCTCTCAGATGTGAGTTAACAGCTGGAGAATTTAAATTTTAGCTTGACTTAAATATTAGAGGGACACTTAACTGACTTTCACTACTGCACTTTACAACACAGACACTTGCAGAGAATAGGGTTGTAACCATTTTTTCCCTCAAATACTCGTCGATTTTTAATTTGTTTTCCGGTCCAGAAAAGCATAAGTGACCCTAGATCATTACTGAACCACAACTGTGCTTGCAATTGGGCTCCAAATATTTTGGGAAATATTTTTGTTTTTCTTTGGGCTGTCTGCAGTCTACTCAGTGGTTAGATTGAATAAGTTTAAACTGTGATTTTTCAGCTGCTATTCCGTGATTCAATTCCAATAGTGCTAATGACTGATGATTTCTTATATTCTTATTTAACTGTTGCTCAGAGGTATCTTTGTCTCTTTCTGCTCTTTCAGTTGTCAGTCTGGTTGAACCATTGTACAGCATTTTGTTCTGTGTACAAAACTACTTTTTTGCAAACCCTTCATACAAAATAACATCTATTTGTAAAGAGGACCTTCTACAAACTAAATGCATGAAAGACAATTAAAAAATATAGTATTCCTCTCAGCCATCTGACTGTACTGAATCAAGCTTTATTGGCAGGCGACTCCAGACTTTTGAACGGTAGTGTACATACACACATCGTAAGCATACAGACACACAAGTGCCTTCATGTGTATCTTCGCTCATTTAATTTCTACTTACTTTCTACTCCTTTGTTTGTATGTTACATTAGCATTCTCCTAACATGTTTGTTTGTCTGCTCATGTGTTTCTGTGTCTCAAGGCAGTGAAGTGACATGTCCCTTTTTTATTTGCACAAGTGTCATGTATTGTACGTGAGCTGTGTAATTTCTAACTGTGTGTATGTGTGCATGCATCTGTCCGCAGAAGCAGGAAAATGAGCTAGACAACGAAGGAATACTTGGATGAGAAATGAGCTGTCTACAGAACACCAATGAGATGTGTGTGTGTGTGTGTGTGTGTGTGTGTGTGTGTGTGTGTGTGTAATTATGCATGCACATGATTTTGCAAACACACATCTTTGTGCGGTTTTGCAGGATTCACAGGGCTAAAACTCAGAATATCTTGCGAAGCAGTTGAAGTGTGAATAACACAAACCAATGAAAAACTCACTTATTAGTAGCAGAGGAATTGACCTGGAGAAATACCTTGTTTCTCTGAGCTGTGTGTTTATGTGAATAGTCGGGAGGGAGGCTGTGTGTGCAATTTGTATATTTCATAATTGCTAACAACAGGTGGATTGAGTTAGGCGAATTTTTATGTAAGCAAGGCTTTCTCATCAGATTCATATTACTAAACCTTGGACCATGTTTCCACTAACATGGCTGAGGCATACAAAGCCATTCCCTTCCACCACTAAGCACAGTCTGACCACCTCTCACTGTTCCTAATCCCCCAAATACCATTCGATTTTGAATCACCACTTCAAACATGTGAAACCTTCAGTGAGAACAGTTAAAGAGTCACCAGAGGGGGCAGACTTTGTACTATAGCACCGGTTTGAGCACACAGACTGGAGTATGTTAGCAACTCAGGCCACCCTAGACTCTCAAATCGACATTGATTCCTATGCTTCCTCAGTTCTGGAATATATCAACTCTAAAATCAATAGTGTCACCACCTTCAAACAGATTACAACGTTCCCAAAACAGAAGCCGTGGATGAACAGAGAGGTCAACCTATTGCTGAAGACACACAACACTGCTTTGAGAACAGGAACAGGCACAAGCTAAGGATTGAGGAGCACTTCAACAACTCAGACCCCCGACACATGTGGAAAGGTATCCAGGCCATCACAGATTACACCCCCCCAATTCAGCGACGCCTCTTTCCCTGATGATATTAACAACTTTTATGCAAACTTTGACAGGGACATCCAGAAGGCAGCCATCGAGGCTGTGCTCCCTGCCAACAAACCAGCCCCTCACACTCTCCCCCACCAATGTGTGTGCTGCACTGAGCAAGATTACTGGGGAGCTGACTGAGGTCTTGACTGACATCTTCAACCTGTCCCTGGTCCAAGCAGCTGTCCCCACGTGCTTCAAAACCACCTCCATTTTGCCGGTGCCTAAACATTCCACTGCAGCAAGCCTAAATGATTTGAATGACTCCCTGCTGCACTCATCATGAAGTGCTTCAAGAAGCTGGTCCTTGATCATCTCAGAACCTGCCTACCACCCACACTTGACCCCCTCCAATTTGCCTAGAGCCAGAACAGGTGTATGAAGGACACCATCTCCACAGCGATGCACTTTGCACCCCCGCACCTGCTTAACAGCAACACCTCTGTGAGAATTCTGTTCAGCTCAGCTGTTCATCCCCTCCAAACTAATCACCACACTCTGTGATCTTGGCATCAACACCTCCCTCTGCAACTGGATACTGGACTGACTAGTGCAGACAACACAACAGTGGCTGGCCTCATCAACAACAACAATGAATTGGCCTACAGGGAGGAGGTGGTCAGCCGACAACAACCTGGCCCTCAACACCAAGAAGACCAAAGAGCTCATTGTGGACCAAAGACCAAAGGCAGCACACACATCCCTATCCGTTTCAACGGAACGGAGGTTGAGCGTGTTGCCAGCTTTAAGTTTCTGGGAGTCCACATCTCCAAGGACCTCTCTAGGACCCTCAACACTTCGACCTTGGTCAAGAAGGCACACCAGTGTCTCTTCTTCAGAGAAGAAAGACTCTGTCTCCTCAGATTCAGCTGAACTTCTACCGCTGCACCATCGAGAGCATCTTTACCAACTGCCTCACAGTATGGTATGGCAACTGCTCTGTCTCGGGCCGAATAGCACTGCGGAGGGTGGTGAACTTTGCCAACGCATCACCGGTACTCCACTCCCCACCACTGAGGCTGTCCAGTACAAGCAGTGTCTGCGGTGGGCACGCAACATTGTCAGGGACACCTCTCACCCGGGCCACAAACTATTTGCCCTCTTCCCCTCTGGGAGGCTCTACAGGACTCTCCATTCCAGGACCAGCAGGCTCAGGAACAGCTTCTTCCACACCACGTACTTCTGTTTAGATGCTAAATTGCATTTCGTTGTCTCAGTACTTGTACTCGATGAGCGATGACAATAAAGTTGAATCTAATCTAATCTAAACAGGGAAGTATGAAAGGAGAATCAGATAAATAAGAGAAACACACTTCCAAAAGGTTAAAAAAAAACAGCTGTTGCTGATTTAACTGTATTTGACATTTTCTTAATTAATTAATTCTGCTTCTTGGTGTTGTATTTTTCTTATACACCTGGATGACTGATGATTGCAGATGGCATGGTTAGATATTTCCTGTGTAGTAGAGAAGATTGTTTAGCAATCTAAAACAGTTTTTTTGTACTCAAACACCAAGAACTTCTTTATAGATTGTAGATTATTCTCATTTTGCTCCAATTAGTCCAATACTGTAATGTCTTTTAGGGCGTCATAAAAGGTGCAGGGTTGTAACATACAATTCCCAGCATAAATCAGCCACATCCTGGAACTATATGTAGGTGTGGTGTTGTTTTATTTATTTATTTATTTATTAGTTTAATTGATTCTTCATGTACTGTACTGTTTGGTGATCGCCAGGAAGTCTGCTTCTCCTTCTTCAATTACAGTGATAGATTAGGAAAATACACTAAATTTTAGGGTGCTGTCTAATGCTGCTTCTTTTTACTTCTGGACTCCATTTGAGAAATCCAGCACAGAAATGGAATGGAACTTAATGAAATGTCATGATAATGATGATGTCCTTTGCCATTTGGTATTTGTTTATCAAATACCTGTAGTCATCACATAGCAGCAGGAACGATACGAGTGTCTCTAAAATAAAAACGGGGCTGTGAGCATTTTTACGCAGCAGCGGTAACTTCATTACTTATTCATAATCATTAATTGTCTCATCACCGCGTCAGGATCAGTCTGGATCCAACTGTAAATGACATTCTGTACTTCAGACAGAAGCTTACAGAAACTGTAACACAGAAATTCCATGTTTATCCACTCAAATCATTTGGAATGAAACAGCTGTCCACAGGATGAGCCCTGAGCTCCATCAAATATGTCAAGGCATTTTTATTTTACTGTAAGTAATAGTCCAAACTCTATTTCCCCTGGAGTTACAACATCTTTTTGTTCTCCTGCCAAATTTATTATTACAGGTAGTTTTCCATTTTGCTGATTGAATGGAATGTCTCACAGTATTGGCAGTAGTAGCATTATTGTGTGCATAGATAGTAGGTGCGTTTCTATATACTGGATGCAACCTCTTCATGCATTAAAGTAAATAACAAAATATGGCAGCAGATAGCTGGAATGAAAACACATTTTAGTAGACCATATGTACTGTATCATGACACCTCCCAGAGTTTGGACTTATTACTTACAGTAAAATAAAAAAGGTTGATTTTATGGGGCTCAGTGTTCATCCTGTGCACTGCAGTTACCCATTGTGTCCCTGGGTAGTTAGTTCCACTAAAACTAATGTTTCAACTGACAGCACAATCAGCTATGCTCTCACTTTACTATTGTTGTGTCTTTCTACACTTACACATTAAACCCACTTGGATGCAACAATTCTGAACATTTGAAATTTCAGAAGTTTTTTTTTTTAGCTTTGTTCAAATAGAAATATCCCACTTTTGCTTGATTTGTTTGTTTATAATAAGTGTTAGAACTTTATATTCTTTTTACTGAAAATCTGGACATACACTGAATAATATGATGGGTGGGATAAATGGTTTACATAAATGGTGATAAATGGTTCACATGGACAAAAAGGTAACATGTTATGTTTGCAATATAGGAAAGATGCTTGAAGGATGGCGGAAGGATTGAAAGAAAGAAGAATAAGAAAAATGATTTTGTATTCAGAAACCCAAGGGTGAAACTTTGTTGAAAAGAGGAGGTGAGAGGTTCAATTCTGAGAGAAAACGATAGAACAAATGAGTACTTGGATGTGTGGAAATACAGAGAGAGGAGTTTCCTAGTGATGTAGTGATTCTCCCTGTGGTTTTGCCACTAATGAGAACATCTGCATCAGTGAAACAGACAGTGAGAGAGAGATAGCCGAAGGGGAACTAAGTCTGAGAGTAGAAGACAACTAGACTTAAAGAGAGTGAGTGCAGAAAACATAGTTGAAAGTACAAAATACAGTAAGTGGTTCAAAAAAGATCGAGTGATATTAGAATCAGAATAGTGTTTTTAACCTATAGAGGATTCTCACATTTTTGGAACCAAAAGTAATAACTGAATTGTCAAGAAAAACAAATTGTCATCTATTTATTGCATTCACTAATTCATGTAATTTTGGCTCTTGATTTCCTCTTCTCCCCAAGGTGCCAATGCCCAGCTCAGTTTGAGGGGCCTGAGTGCCAGCAGAACAAGCACAGTTTCCATGGCAACGGCTATGCCTGGTTTCCTCCCATGATGCCTTGTTTCGAGAGCCACGTGTCGCTGGAGTTCATCACGGACGTTGCTGATGGACTGCTGCTGTACAGCGGCCCCGTAGCCCAGTTGCAGGCCTGGGACCACGAGGACTTCATGGCCATAGGTAGGAGACATCTCAAGCTTAATAACATGTCCCATCTGGCTCTTCTTCCCTGTTTGGGGACAACTGTAATGAGATAAAGGAAATTACTTTTACTTTGTATTTAATTAAATTTAACCTTCCTAGACCAGCAGGTAAACGACCTCATAACAGAAAATTAGTACAAGGCTAAAAACTCTGTACGAGAACAGATAGAGAGACTATGTTTATGTATGAACCGCAACAGCAAACCTTCATAAATTACATATCTTTCTAGCCCTTTAGCATTATCTCAGAATACACTGGTTTCATTTTGACATACCTAACAGAATGATGTGACTTCATGCTGTGTTGTAACATTTAAACAAATGTAAAAAGCTGTTTTTCCTAAGGGGGACATAGACTTATAAACTGGAGTTCGTGACCATTATTAGGCGAGGGAAAGAATGGAGGGATTTAGTGTGGGAGGATAAAGAAGAATGTGAAATAGAGGAGGTATCATCTCTACTTTGTAGCTCTACTCCAGACAGACAAAGCAGAAACCAGACAAACTGCAGCAGTGATTCAACTTCTGCAGTTTCCAGATGTAAGTGGGAAATGTGGAGTAGCTCAACTAATTTTAAAAAAAATATATAGAAATTATGATTTGATAAAAAAAAAATACATCCACATATTTAGTCAGGTGTAACACCTGAACACCATGTGTTGTGATTGAGAGTGTATCAAAACTAGTTAGCCAGCAAGTAAAGACATCTAAATGGTTAAACGGAATGGATAAATGGTTGAAATAAATAGTTAAAAGTAATGAATAAACAGTTCAAATTGTTAGCTAAAAGTATTGGATAAATGGTGAAAGAGGCTAAAATAAATGAATAAATGGCTGAAACAGATGGTTTAAAGTAATCAATAAATAGTTAAAACACGCAGCTTCTGCAGCTTCTAGTAGTAGTGCTACAAATGCAAACTTTACCAAACTAACACACTGACAGTCCAATTGTTGAAAAAAATATTCCAACAACATCCACTTTTATATGATTAATGACATTAAATAACATCCAGTTTAAAATCAATTCAAATGAACACATTTGGAACATAACGGTTGGTGTTGATGAAGGGCATACTTTAGTTCATCTGATAGGGCTGTGGGGGTATATCTGAAAAAAATGGTTGGGAATGAGTCGACTACAGTGTCAAGGCCTGGTCACACCAGCATTTGAACTGGAAAAATTTTGCAGCAAAATAATTTCCCAATGGAAATCAATCTAAATTAACTTGGACAAGCAAATTTGCACCAATAGCAAGCAGTCTTGACAGTGCTGACCTTTGAAGGAACGGATAACTCGAGAGTTCAAAATGGAGGAAGCTGTATAGACTGCTCCACCAAATGGAAGGAATGGTTTGCAGACAGTTATGAGATAGGAATCGATCTTACAGATACGTCTTTTGAATAAACTGCATGAACTTATATTCCCTTTAGCAACCAAGCTAACAAGTTTACTGTCATACTCATTAGCTCAAAGAGCTGTTTTCCCTCTTCAATAACTTTTTTTTGAAATTATGTCCAATCCCAAGAACAAAATGCCATGGTGGGTAAACAACACACAGGGAAAATAGAAAGAAGCTTGTGATTGACAAACGCTAGTGTGTTCCCCTGGCTAGCTAGTATGTTAGCATTAGCTCGCCAGCTACAGCAGTTAACCAACCAGCCCTACGAGTATAGTCACCATGTCACAAAGCCTGAGCTACATATTTTGCAAAGATGTGGGAATGCATTTCGCTGTGCCACTTTCTGATGTGACTGGACCTCCAGAGAGAGAGACTGAAAAGAATAACACTGGGTGACAATTCTAAAAGAACATGCATCATTAGGTAAGGCAGAAATGTACAGTACAAATGAATAAACTGGAGAAATACACCATACAGTACTTCACCTCCCAAATCCCCTCTTTCAATTAGGCTGAAGACTAAGGATTGTTAGCTGACAAGGACAGAAAGATTTAATTCCCCGTGTGTATTAACTTGACCTGAGGATTAGGCAGTAACAGTCACGCTTACACAATTGCACACATATACTTGATGATTTTGAATTTATTAAAGCTGACACCCCATGCATTTTGATATGTACTACTTTGATTCCCATTTAAACATAATTGTTATTACGCAAATGCTAATTTAGAAAAGAAGAAAAAGATGTGCAGTGGACAGTCACTCACACACACTCCTGCTACTCACTATGATATATACTGTGAATATTGGTTAGATAGATCTGGAAATGTGTGTAATCTGAGCCTCGACAGGTTTAGATCTCTAGCTCTTAAGGGAAAATGTTAGTCTTTTCTTTTGTTGCTGTGGCAATATTGTTGAAGTCTGAAGACAATAAAGCTTGCTGAACTGAGGGCAGCAGGCAGGAATTATAGACAGACGGAAACAGAACAAAATGTCTTGTACATCTTGGTATATTTAGTGTTTTAATCTGAGGGACTAACACCTCCTTGTCTCTCTGGCTACTTCTTCCCTTGCATTGGTCCTCTCTTGGGAAAGATGCTGTTGTTCCATCACTGCCAAAGTAATATGTGTGGGAGGTGAGGTCTGCCTGGAGAGCCGGACGTGTTGTGTATTTGTGTGTGTATGTGTGTTATAAGCAGGTTTGCAGTGTAAATACTGAATTACTTCTTTAGCTTTGGTTGGTGTCAGAGGGGTCTGTGTGCATCTGAAAGCCAGCCAGCCTGTGTTATTAGATCCTAAAGAGTTAATGGGTTTGTAGAGTTAAGTGTGATTTGTCACTGCACAGAGTGTAATTAGAGTCAGGCTGTACATATTTAGAGCTCTAATGAACTTGTTTCAAGGTTCACCTACTGCTTGTAACAAATCCATCAGCAAGCCTAGACAGTGCTGGAGCGTAATATAACGGCATAAACGTATATATGTGTAAGTACATATGTAAGTCTGTCAATGTACCAAACAGTGTAATGATAAAATTATTTGTTGAGGGCCTTTTCCAATATTTGCGGATGGACGCTGCTGATACATGATCACTTGTGCCTGTAATCTCCATGCTGAATTTTGACCACCTCTATGCCCAATGAAGACTATTGTTCAGCACTAGCATTAGCAATAGCATCAAAGGATCATTCTGGTTTATTACAACTTGGGTCTCATTTTCATAGTTTTGGCCACCATTTCTATTGGTCATAATAACTGTAATTGCTGACATCTGGGAACACAGCAACATCACTGCAACAGTCCAATGGGCATGGCTGGTTGACCTGCTGGGGGCACAGAGGCAAAAATTACAGTGCATTCAAAAAGTGTTGGCTTTCACTTTTTTTCACATTTTGTTATGTTGCCTTAGCCTTATGCTAAAATCGTTGAAATTAATTTTTTCCCTCATCTACACTCAATACAAATGTATTAAAAAAACTGAAATGTCACATTGCTGTAAGTATTCAGTAACTCAGTAATTAGTTGAAGCACCTTTGGCAGTGATTACAGCCTCGAGACTTCTTGGGTTTTCATTAAGGATATCTCTGTACTTTGCTCTGTTCAGCTTTCCTTCAACCCTGATCAGTCCCCCAGTCCCCGCCACTGAAAGACACCCCCACAGCCACTGAAGCTGCCACCCCCATGCTTCACTGTTGGGATGGTATTGTGCAGGTGATGAGTCGTGCCTGGTTTCCTCCAGTTATGACATTTAGAATTGAGGCCAAACAGTTCAGTCTTAGTTTCATCAGACCAGAGAATCTTGTTTCTGACAGTCTGAGAATCCTTTAGGTGCTTTTTTGCAAACTCCAAGCGGGCTTTCATGTGTCTTTCACTGAGGAGAGGCTTCCATCTGGCCACTCTGCCATGAAGCCCAGAAGCAGATATTGTTTTGTGGCTTTCCCCAGATCTATGGCGCGACACAATCCTGCATCTGAGCTCCGCAAGCAGTTCCTATAACCTCATGGCTTGGTTTTTGCTCTGATATGCATTGTCAGCTGTGAGACCTTTATATAGACAGGTGTGTGCCTTTCCAAATCACGTCCAATCAATTGAGTCTACCACAGGTGGTGTACAAACATCTCAAAGATGATCAAGAGAAACCTGAGCTAAATTTTAAGTGTCAGAGCAAGGGGTCTGAATATTTATGTCAATGTGATATTGAAGTTTTTTATTTTCAAAAAAATTGCAAAAAACTCTAAAATCCTGTTTTCACTTTGTCATAATGGGTGAGTGTATTGTCATATTGAGTATAGAATGATGAGCGAAAAATGTATTTAAATAATTTCAGCATGAGGTTGCAACATAACAAAATGGGGAAAATGTGAAGGGGTCTGGATACTTTCTGATTCACTGTGTTTGTCTCCTATTGAACACTTACATACTGTCAGTGTATGGTGTTACAGACAGAATGGCAGGAGACACCGAGGTGGAGACACAGATGGTTTTAGTGTACACTAGTCAAACAAGCAGTGAGTAGAATGGGTGATGATGGGTACTGATACCGTCCTTTGCTTAGCTGAGTAGGAGACACACACTGGAGTCAGGAGAACACGGAGCTGGAGACAAGAACTCAGGAGAGGAGAAACACACGGTTCAAGGCTGGGGTCCGAAGCGTTGTCTGGTAGGGCAGAGAGTATTGTCCTTGTAGAAACGAGACCAGACACTGACTGAGGTGAGTGGGGTGTGAGTGTGTATGCACTGGAGCTGAGGCGATGCAGATGAGGATCAGGTGTGTGATTAGAATTCTGGTGAGGGAGTACGCTGTGGTTGTGAGGTTGTGGAGCCTGGCGTGTCCGTGCCATATGGTATGTGGAATATGTACCCAACAAAACTTTTTTTAAATTTATTTACAACATTTCCATTTAGGATTATGCTCCATGTGAGCACAATATAAACTAAAATAATAAGACTTAAACCATTTTTGTCCACATCAGTAGCTAATAATGAATATTCAGTTTTAACTAAAGAGAATTATCCTTCAGAACCATCTTGAAATAAAATTTCCTGAATAACAACCACTTTTTGAACAACTAATGATACTTCTTTTATGGTTAATGGTTTCTTTTAGGCAAGGTAAGGCAGGTTTTACATTGTTTTTCTAAACTGTTAAGTGTGATCCACCCACACCTGCAGCAAAGGTTTTCTTTGCTTGGACACTTAATACACAAAGCACATACAAATATTATTTAAAAACATATTCACCAGCCGCAGTCCGGGATGAACCTCCATCATATCTGATATGAATAACACTGAATGTCCAATATCTAATTTTTAATAAAAAAGGATATTAGCACAATAATTGCAGTAGCCCACCTATACTACAAACTGTATCTCCCACTAATCATACAAAGTACAGATTTTTTAAAGCATCAGATATGAGAGAAAGAGACAGAAGGGAGTGAAGTTCAACTGAGGTATATATGAAAACAAAAGAAAATGCTATAAAAATATTAAATGACTCTTTCAGTCACCCTCACTATCCCTGTGAATCATGGAACTGATTAGATTGCATCCAATTGCAGAGGATATACAGGCCAAAAGTTAACAAAACTAAAACTAAATAAAAAGAACTAATAAAGCTTGCATGCCTATTTGATTTTCAGAAAAAAGGCTGAAACATCAGTGTAACAGTGAACAAATAACGTGAAGAACAAAGATTAAAAGCAGGAGGGAAAAAGCACAACATTGATTGGGTACCACTGTTTATTTTAAGGACATTAAGGTGACTTAGAGTTGGTTTCCCTGACCAGAATCTAAACTTGTCTTCTCTAAAACAACAAAACAACTTTGATTAAATAGGATTAGAGGGGCACAAGGGAACAGGAAATGCTTTTCAACCTCAACCTAAGAACACAGCTTCAAGCATCCACTGCTCACGCTGATGCTCAAAGAGCCGTATTTGATTGATGCATAATTACAAGAGGAATCAAACAAAATGGGGTGATTCACTCCCAAATCAAACACGTTATGAACTGAATGCTGAAGGTCTCATCCTGACATGAATGTAATATAATACAAGAGCTGCGCTGGAAATGATAATGTGGGGTGAAACGCACTGCTACCGTGGCATGACTTCAAGTTGAAAGTGTAGTTTGAAAAGGGTATTACAATAATAGTTTCAGGATACAGAGGGAGCTGGAGAGAAAGAGAGGTGCAGTATGGATTTTTAAGGATCAGAGGCAAGAGAAGAGGACAAAAAGAAATGTCAGGTGGCTGCAAAGGAGACTGTTTTACAGCCTGAACTGCTTTTTCATTTACGAATGTCAAATGGCGCACGAGAGGCAACTAATATACCTCCAGAATTTTCATTTTGACCATACCACTATTGTGTGTGTGTGTTTGTGTATATGCGAGACATTGTTCACCTTGTTATTAAGCCTTGTTAAGTGATGCTGCCCATTGAGCCTGATCATATTCCGCGCTGCTTCACACACACATTTACACACACAGACAGCTACGTATTGAGATGCTGGTTTGCTTTTCCAAAGCCGCCCACTCATCCGCCCTTTATCCTGCCGCAGGGCAGCTGTACCAAGCCAGCCCTGCTGTGTAGGCCAGAGAAGGTGTAAGGCACTCACATACACCCAAACACACACTGGGAATGTAACTGTGTACTACATCCAATCTTTGGCTGCTGGGGGAGAAGAGATTACATGGTTATAACACACAGCAGGTGTGTGCGTGTATATGGCATAATAATACCCTGTTGTGTTCTAGGTAAGATCAGAACATTGGATGTTCCCTCACCATTATGTAAATGTTGTTTATTAATTTGTGAAACCTTAAATTTCCATAAAGGCATTTTGAGCTCAGGACAGCCATATTGGTTAACAGTTTGTGGTCAGTTTGTTCGAAGCTAAGCTCTTTTTACACATTTTCATTCATGGAGCTCATCTAAATTTCCAGCACGAAATAACAGCAGCTCACATAACAATATTTAGTTTCATTGAACAATACTGTACAGATATTTTTTTTTTTCCATGATTGTAGAGTAACCTTTTAAAATAAGTGATCATGAAGTGCAACCTATGACAGACACACACATGTGTACCAGTCAAATTGAGCTGCTTGTGTGTGCAAACACTTGTGATAATTATGAGGATTTTTTTTTCAGGAACTCTTTTGGTAAATCAGTTATTTTAATTGCTATATATGTAGTCTGCTGTTAAAATGGCATAATAGAATTCAAATATGCAGCCAACCCAAACTGTATTTGCATACTAATTTACCTGGGCATTATCATTAGTTTGGCTGGAAACCATTATCACTACTAGCACTTTGAAATAGCTAATAGGCATTTACAGCTAACAACAACGCTGGCACCCACTTAACATTTCTAATGAATATTCAGTTGTTTGTATAAAGCTGCTTATGCACCACAAGACTCACACCAGTGAAATCAAATACTTGAACGGTTGTCATTCTGTAACCAGAGGTGATTTTTTTTTATAATGTGTCCATAAAAGCCTGGCTGCAGAGCTGGAAGAACAAAACAGAGACCCCTGCTATTAACATATGACTCTTGTCCAGCTTGTTTCGAGGTGAGATTTAGTTGAGGAAAATGTAATATGCATCACTTCCTCTGGGTGTATTTATGGCCCAAACACTCCATTTTGACATTTTTTACAAGACATTGTCACCTGTCACCACCTCTTGGGGTGTTTCCCAGTGGTGATCTAATCTGTAATATACTTACAGTAGGTATTTATACCTCTATTACAGTCAGAATTATTGTGTGGAAGAAAGATCATGCCACCTTCCAGTCATGTCAGATTTATCATACATGTTTTTTGTTGACTGCATATAAAGAAGACTATCACAAATGTTTCCTAGTGGTAGTTACAAGTAGGACATGTGGGTTTTTTTCTATGACACTGTAGATACATGTGGAGAGTATGGCGGTCTGAAGAAATACAATCACATCTGTCAGTTAAATTCACAGCAACACAAATCAGCTCTGCTTAAGAAAAGCAATGTCTGCTTTTGTTCAATTATAGATGATTTTTATGTGATATAGGCTAAATAATATCAATGATATGGAAATGGCCCTAACCAGTAAAACACGAGCCAACACCAAGATATTGTCCAGCACATAACTCTCCATAAAACTACAGTTTGTTGGTTTTGCACTTCGCTTTTTGTACGGATTAAACAAACGAGATGTAACATGTTAATTACAGTAGTAAGTTTTAGAAGTGCTGGTAGGTGTATTTTGTTACCCTTAGAAAGGCTCATGCTAGCTGTTTCCCCCTACTTCCTGTCTTTATGCTAAGCTAAGCTAATCGACTGCTGGCGGTAGCTTCATCTTTGTGGTATAAACATGAGAGTGGAATCAGTTTTCACATCTAACTCGAACCTCATGTAACAAATAGGCATATTTACCAAAATGTCGAACTATTCCTTCAGTGATCTCCATTGTATTTTCTCTTCATGTGTTCTTCATAAAAATTATTTTGAAATGAGCTAAATATATATTTGTACGAAAAGGGCAATACGTCATTTCTCCAAGTCTTGCACTTTTGCAGGTTGTCAGATATAGACAGTTTTATCAGTACTCCTTGTACCACATACAGTATAACTGGCTCACTTAGCATCATGACTGCCTAGCCTGATCAGCAACGCCACACTTTGACCTCAGTTGTATTAGTGAGATTAATTGTCACAGTAATGATTTGTGTCCAGCAATATCAACAATAAATAACAATAACAAACATGGATGGAAGCTTTAGACCTGCTCTGAGGTGCTGAGGAGCAAACACATAGGACTACCCTCTCACACTCACACACACACACACACACACGCACACATGCATGCAAAGACTACCAGCCAGAGGCCAGCGCTTGTCCAATCAATAGCCAAATTAACAAGACAAATTAAATTTGTGTAATTACAGCACCCTTGCAGAATGGAAAAGGTTTGCCGGCAAGGGGTCAGATAAGGATTGACGAGAGTGTGTTTGCTTTTTAACTCCCTTGTCCCTTGAACATGTTCTCAACACTTTGCATAGTTGGATATTTGTTCATATGGTGCCACTATTACACAGGAGGACTGAGTGATGAATAAAGACCATAACTTGAAGAAAAGGGATCCAGTAAGCAAAAGCGCACACACAGATTCACTTTGGCATTACGTTTCCACAGAGCTGTTTTGTAGCAGTACCCCCCAGCTTAGTACTGCAATGGCTTTCAAATAGGAACTGCTGCTGGATGTGGAGATCCAATATGCGTCGGCTGCGGAGCTGGCTAGCTAGCTGACAGATCGTTTATACTAGAGGCTCTGCTCTTGCTGCATCACCTGCTGATTCGTACACAGGCTGACTTCTGTGGGCATTAGTGTACATATGACTGATTGCGTGTGTGTGTGGGTGATGGGTGGGTGTATGTGTGTAGCAGTGTGATTTGTAATGCTGTTTATGCAGTCCATATGCTTTCAGTTTGACTCCTGTGTATCCTCAGGCTGTCAAAAGACGAGGACATTTTTTATATTTAAAAGCCCCCAACTCTGTGGGAGTTCAAGCTCTTCCTTGCACACAAAGCACACACTTTAACTCTCTCATTCTCTGTCTCTCTCTCTCTCTCCCTCTTGTCTGTCTCAGGCTAGGAGGCAATGAATTACGTATGAGTAGCTGAAAAGAAGCCTGGCCGTGTGCTTGAGCCCTTTTAAGAGCAAAATGTCGTCCTAACCCTTGTACACCCAGAGCATTTAAAAGGCATGCCGGCCCATATGAAGATACTCCTATTTGGCCTGCGGCACTACCAGCTAGCATTTCCAGCTAACCTCTCACATTCTTTTCTTTATTTCTGTTGGTGTAGCTCTTTCACTCAGTTCAGTTCCATTTAACTTTTTAATGCTAGATTTTTAATAGCTCTACTTTACAGTTTAACAAATCTCTACAACTGAAAGTCGTTCCTGAAATCTATCCATCCATCCATCCATCCTCTTAATTGCTTTTCCCGTTCAGGGAAAGGCTGCAGCTTTGGATTTCTCTAAATTCCTTCGTTGTTATTTCAGTTTTGCCTCACAAGAAGTTCTAATTCCTAATTCCTAATAATTCCTAAAGTCCTAATTATGCATAGTAATGCAAAGGATGTGTATTTTATTTTTAAATGTATCCATCAGGCAGCAAAGTTCCGTTATATGTACATATATGTATTCCTATGTGGGAATGGCAAAAATGAAATGAGAAATGTGTTGTGTTGGCTAGGCATTCACCAATGTGACTTTTCTCTACCAATACAGAGTCCAGTATACTGGAACTCTGGGTGTGTGCCTAATGAGTACTGGTATGATACCAGTTCTCTCTTTTTCCCAAACCAACAGATCAGAGTGGTGCATCCGTAGTGATTGCAGCCCTGAGTAAACTTTCTCTCAGAAGTCAAACCTGAAACAAATGTTTGTTCCTGCATCAGATCTCTCCTTTCCTTTTCTTTTTCTCTCCCTCTTGCTCTTCTAGGCACAGAGGCTTATAAGTTAAATCAAACTTTGTCTGCTTGTTAGCAGGATACAGTCATTGTTGGTTTTAGTCTCACAGGCTCTAAACATTAGTTTAGTCATGTACTAACAGAACTGCTGTATGTGTCCCATTCATTTGATTATAACTGACAGACATGACCTGTCTGGCTTCCGATCCCACTTTTTTATAGTTTCTGGATAATACGAAGACAGCACTTGGTAAAATTTTAGATTATAGACGCATCATTGATGAATAATTCAGGTTCATAACATTCTTTGTTAAAAACAAAAACACACAGTTTTAATTGCTGCAAGCCTGTTTAGCTTAAAAATAATGAATAAATCAATCAACAAAGAAAAAACTTGATTCTCTTTGATGAAGTTAGAGGACCACAGCATATCTTCAACTCAGATTCTTCCGTCTGCTTTCTATTTGTACTGCCTTTGATCCATTATGTTCTTCTCTACTCATCACCTTCTGTTTCTCCCTTTTGTTTTGTCTGCATTGTACATTTCTCATTTATTTCCCTCACTGTCCATCATCCTACCTGTCATTTGCCGTCTTGAAACTTGGCCTTCTTCCCAGCTTTGTGCTCAATCACACTTGCTCCTAATCTTTCCTCTTGTTTCTCCTCCTCTCCTCTTACTTTTTCCACTCCCTTCTCTACTCCACATCCTCCTCTGTTTTTTTATCTTCATGCCTTAGTTTTGACTCTTACAGCGCCTTGTCGCTCCCCCTCACTTGTTTCTCTCTCTTCTTGCTGCTTCACTTCTCCCCTGGGTTTCTCCTTTGAGACCTCTGAAATTTGTCTCCATCTCTTGAGGAAAATGTCACGTCAATCTTGACAAGAAGGCTCCCTAGCCGTGCCAGACAATCGGTTGGTCAATCTACCTTTTAACTGGTTTTGGGTGTCTGTCTGTGTGAGTGTGCATGTGCACTTGTCTGCACATACCTGTGCCATCGGCGGCTGTGGCTCAGGAGGTAGAGCGGGTCGTCCACTGATCATTGGCTGTTCGATCTGGTTCGAGCATGGTGAATGTGTGTGAATCGGTAAATGAGAGGCAAAATTGTAAAGCGCTTGCTATATAAATGCAGCCATTTGCTATTTACATACCTACATCTAGCATACACATGTCTGTGTGTCATGTATGCATTTACACACATTCATGTGTGTATGCACATCTGTGAAAAGGTCTTTCTTGTCAGGTGCCAGCTCCGACATATCTGGCTGCCCCAGTGCGGGTGTAAAGGGAGGGTTGTGCATGATAGCATTAGCATACATTGGGGTTCAAGAAAGAAGGAAATTCCCCTTGAGGGTGGGGAGGGGGCAGACTGAAGAATGGAAATTGAAAGACTGACGTGTGAGATAAAGAAGAAAAAAAGGTGAAGGGTCCCAGTCGGGACAGTAAATGAGAAAGGGGAATGAATGAGGTTACCGAGATGCGGGGAGAGTGAGATAGAGCCTATAGACGACAATGTATAAGTTAAACAAAGGAGGGAGGCTTTGGATTGAACTGATATATTAAATTTATTCTTTCTTTTTTGGTCAATTGTGTGGCCTCGGCCAATATATTAAAATTAATTGGATCATTCATGAAGTGCAGTAGCAACTCATCTTGCAGCTGGAGCGGGCTAAATCAGCTTGCAGGTAATTGAAGGAAAGTTGAGGGGAAAAGAGAGGCTAACAACAAACTTGGACTCACTGTGGCTTGGAAAATGACATTGTTAGAGCGTTGAATTTTTTTTTTTTACCTATATGAGAGGGTGCCTAATAAAGTATGGGGCACTCATCACAAAGGCACAGCTCAGCCTTGACAAGGCAATTAGAGAAGAGCTGTATCTCATGTGCTCAACAACACCTAATTCTTGTAGGTCAAGGTGAAGATACAGTAAGATTCATTACTCATTCATTAAATCATTTGAGAAGGTGGTGGTAACATTATTGCACACAAACATTACGAATCAACACATCTCAATACTACATGTCATAAGCCTGATAGAAAAAAAGTGGTTTTACAAAGGCACTGTAAAAATCAAAATGTCAGTAGAAAGCATTTTTGAATTACTTGAAAGCAGCACAATGTAAAAATGTCAGTTATGGTGAAAAAGTTAATGAAAGAGTGAAGCAAGGCAGGTGGTAAAAGAGAGAGACGGGAGATGAAAGAGTGCTGATAGACAGACTGACGTGCAAGAGATGCAGCAACAGGGATGACGAAAGCTCAGCTGAAGTCAGACACAGCGGATTGAAGAGCAGTCAGAAGGGAGTTTGATTCTTGTCAGCCTCTTTTGACTTCCAACTTCTACTGACTCGAGCATGAAGACAAATGTCATAGTGCAGAAGTTAGCGAAATTCACTCTGGAGTTTTGTCTGTGCTAATTATAATTCTAGCATATACTGTAACCACTTCAGTTTGCGAGACAAGGAGTTAACCTGGAACATGCCAAATGGGAGTCCTCTAAATGAAACATAAGAACAAATGCTTTAGTGGAAACGGAATCCCTAATTCAGGCAGTGGGTGTGTGGGAGTGTAGCTTCAGGGTGGCAGCGGGGAAAATTAGGAACAATGAGCTATTGGACATGAACTGTGACAGCCTATTATTATTTTTTTAACTGAATACAGCCAACAGAGACATACTGCAGTCTTGACATGAGCCATAATTTCAAAATAACATTATTTCAACATGTTTTTCACTGCAGTCACAGTTGTATTTTTTTCCCCACATTTCCTGAATTGAATGTAAATACATCACTCTATTTGGCTCAGTCTTTGCCATAAGTTTACTTTTTGTCCTCACTGCCACAAGAAGAGTGTGGACTGATGAACAGGTGGAACAGTCCTTACTGTAATGATCAGCTGCAGGATACTCATGTTAGGAAAGGCTTCAGTACGCTAAAATGGTGGACTGCATTAGTCAATGCAGCTTCTGACTGTGGCAGACTTTTCATGGGCAATAACAGGAAGAAAAATAAAATTACACCAGTTTTATCCTTTTGACTTCATAAAAATAGACCCAGGAGCATATTTGAACACTCTGTGGAAACCATTAGAGGACTACTGGAGGCCCCGTTTTTTAAGTCCAGAAATTGACATTTAGAAATGTCTCCATTCTGATAATTCAAGCTACTGTAGCATGAAGTAAGAAGTCACTGCAGCCATCAGTCAGTGCTTAGTGGTCAGTTATGTGGTCAGTTATGTGTCTGCATGAACTTTTGAAGTTTAGCATGCACGATGATGGATTGCCAATGCTGGTTGCTAGACATGCGTTCCCATAATTCCTTATATATGGTGCGGAGCACAAAGCAGTCTTAAACACTTCATTAACTTTTAATTTCCCATTTGAGTAAATCAGAAAATAGAATGTAATAACTTTTATCTGCTGTTTGTTGACTGCCATGAGATGTGAAGAAAAAACGACATCACGGCTCTGTGCAATAATCCTCATTAAAGCTAATATACGGAGACATTATTAGCCATTTGGCAAGTAATGTACCATACTGTCAGTGTGCACTCTCTAATATATGACACTTTATACACTACTTAATTGTTTGGCATGCATCAGTCAGTTACGATGGTTTCAGGGCTGTTTTAGAGACTTGAATACCAGCACTAAATATTTGTTGTCAACAGCTTCAAACCAAAACTACTGATACTGTAGCAGCTCTCAAAACTCAATACTTCCTAAAACCTAATGATTTCAAAGTAATGTCACCCCTCACCAATCCTCCCTGTCTCTCTCTTTCTCTTTCTCCATCTAGAGCTAATAGATGGGACCCCCACCTTGAAAATCAACCATGGCTCAGGCACAGTCGTGCTACAGTTGCCAGGCAACGTGAACGTGGCAGACAGGCGGTGGCATCGGCTGGATGTCCGCAGCAACAGCAAGGTGGGACGCTGCACCCATTTAACGCCAGCCACCATTTATTTAGCAAATAAGCTCGAAGTAAATTCACACTGAGCTATACTGGCAGATGAAAAACCTGTTTCACAGTTTCATCACTAAATCAAGAAATGTTTTCCTGCATTGAAATGTTTGACTTTTTGAACAGATTTAAGATGGCTGGCAATTTTTAATATGTCATTGATATGAACAGCTTCATGTATCCTTTTTACACTCATATTACCAAAGACATGCCACCTACTTATTTAAGGAAAGAAATGAAAGGGTGTAAGTGTTCTCAGTTTTGCTAGTGATTATCTATGAGCTGTCATTGAGAAGAGTTCAGGTGCATTTCAGCTCAGCTGCGGTTATGTAAATACCTAAATACTTTTATGTCCTTTTAAGATGGCACTTTCAAACAAATATCACCCATAAAGAGGACACTAGTGCTGAACGTGTCTGTGGATGAGGCAAAAAAGCCAATAAACCACTAACACAATATGCTTGTAGTGCTGAACTGCAGCTGTGTTGGCTTGATGAGGCGGCAGCTTTACTTTTACACCTTTGGCCTCAGTTTGACATCAACTCCAGCAGCCTTCTTATGAAAGAATCTGAGTTTAGCAGCTACATGTATAACGGGAAATATCTCTGTCTAGATGCATCAAGATGCATAGTGAAAACTGAATCCAGCCGGGATTTGACTGGAACTTTCCAGCCCCAGAAAAGATGACTCAACTTTGGTCAACTTTAGTGATGCTGATTTTGTCTGCTGCTTTTTGAAAAACGGATATGTTGTTTATGTCGCAGTGTCTTTGGTATCCTGGGGAATGTAAGAATAAAATGTGACTCCTGCTTTGTATGGCACTCTACACTGGGAAACACAAAGGGGGAGTATAACTTTTGGTAATTCTGAGTTAAACCTTCTTTCCACAAGAAAAGAAAATGCGTTATTTGGCTACTATTCCAATATTTTTCCCCCTCATCTTAACATATCTCAAAAAGAGTAATGCGCAGATGGTGAGGTTGTGTTTACCCTCACCATATATTAAATACCTTGTGCAGACCTGACTAAAGGTTTCACTTTTTTGCTTTGGTGAATCAGATGCAAGAAACATGTTGCTGCTGTGGTTCAGTTTTACATCTTGCTGGTGACATGTCTGAAATTATACTTCATATTATTGGGCAATGCTTATGTCCTGGTTTTTACCACATTCACACATGCCATGTATGTGAACTAGTTTTGGCTATTTTTTATGCATAATTATAAAAGCACCACTGTAAACCTTAGTTGATATGGGTAGTTAGACCAAAAATACATTCTTCATGTTGAATTAAATCTGAAAACCAGTGGTCAGGGAACATGCAGCACATGGATCAGGGCATTCTGCAATCAATTAGTGATTCCTGTCACAACATTTCACATATGACATTTCTTTCCATTGTAATCTTACAGCTGAGGTTCCAGAAATATTTCATGTCATGGAATAAATAAAATTCACCCATGTGGACCCTGTTGGATACAATTATTAGGGACCCAAATGGGGAAGATGTTAGATGGTGATTTAGTATTGTAGAACTGTCTGCACTGTACAGTGCAAAGGGAGATAATAGTGGTGATAGTGAGACGAATGATTGCAATAGCCCTCCTTTGACATTCTCTACCCAGGATCATTTCAAGTGAATTTGATTTGAGTAAAATGAAGCTAATCTTCATTTGACTAAGGACCGCCTGAAGCTCTTCATCTCCTTGGGCTCACACATAACCACTGCCTTATAGTTATTGCCCCCTCTTAAATATCAAGAAGACAGTCAGTGATCCTATTTTTAGAGTCTTTGATATAACCCTGCCTGAAAGCTTCAAGCATCACAGTCTCACTCTGAGCTTAGGACTACTTAAAGCCGAAACTCACTCCAACGTAGATGAGGACCACTTCAGTAAAAGCACAGACTGAGTCCGATTTTTGACAGCACTCTGCCAAAATAAAAGCCTTTTCATATTCAGCACCATCAAAAGCCTCTTTAAAATCTAAAACTGAATAATTACACTTAAGTCCACTTAAATTTGCTTCATTTAGCTGGTTACTCAAAGACCCCTAATGTTCCCCAAACCCCCCTTCAAAAACACACTGCTTAAACTACCTTAAGTGCAGGCTAACCATTTTAATAAAGGCCATGCCCTTAGGAACCTTGCCTTGCCACTAGTCTGCCACTGAAATGTGTGTTCAATTTGTGTTTTTTGCCAAATTGTTCAACTCAGTATCACACAATCATTCTGACAAAAACATACCAGTTTTGTTCATCATTTTTATTCATTAAATTTCCTTTGAATAGAAACTCAAACTCAATGGAAAAAAGGTCTCTGACCGAAAAACTTGCTAATTTAAAAGATTTTTGCAGAAATTTGAGTGTTCAGATGCTTTTTTTTTTTTCATTAATTTCTTTTGATTGAAAGGAAAAATACAGCTTTAGGGTCAGCTTCACATTGACACGTGTATAAACACAGAGTACATTTGCTCAGTATTGAGAATGAGAGCAGCCAAACGAATACATGAATGCACCAAGACTTTGGGTAATACAATAGCTTTATTCTGAATTGCATGAATACAATAATGCATTGAGACTTTTGTTATTACAACGGGGATTATTCTGCATCACAATGGTATTATTCTAAATCACATGTGAATCTATTCATTCATCCTGAAACCTGGTTGTGTGACCTGATTGGATAAGCTGCCAGTGTGACGCCGTGACATCAAAAGCAGCAAGGACAGAACTGCTGTCTGGAGATTAACTGTACGATTCAGCAATATTCTGAGAGCATGGGATGGGACATAAGGTTTAATGAGATCAGAGAGATAAGAAGGGGCGTGCCCATTTACAATTTTATAAGTCATCAGAAGCACCTTAAAGTCTGATCTGACATGGATAGGGAGCCAATGAAGTGAAACCGAAATAGGGGAAATATGTCCAAATTTTCTGGTTTTAGTTAAGATCCTAGCTGCAGCATTCTGAACCATTTGAAGTAGGCCACACAACTACATGTTACAGTAATCCAATCTAGATGAAACAAAGGTGTGAGTTAGGATCTCTGCATCAGCCAAGGGCTGAAAACACCTCATTTTTGCTATGTTGCTTAAGTGGAAAAAGGCGACCTCTTATGTGCTGATCAAAAGAGAGGATCAAGCCTAACACCAAAATACTTGGCTGTCAAACTTTGAGAGATCACACAGCTGTCAGTTTGATCAAACTGGTGTCTATGTCGAGCAGGGCCAATGACCAGCATCTTAGTTTTATTGGAATTTAGGAGCAGGAAATTATGTGACATCCAGAATTTCACAGCAGATAAACAGGCCTCTAGATTTCTAATTTGAGCGTCATCATCTGCCTTTACAGGCACATATCATGTGTACTGAGTATCATCAGTGTAGCAGTGGAAATTAATTCCAAAACTGCATATAATTTGGCCAAGAGGTGTAATATATAAAGAGAAAAGCAGAAGGCCAAGAACAGAGCCTGAGGTACTCTATATATCACATCAGAACATAATGATGTAAAGTTATTATAAAACACACTGTGTTCTTCCAGAAGGATAAGATTTTAACCATGCGAGAGCCAGGCTAGAGACGCCAAAGTAGTTTTCCAGATGATCTTGGATGAGCAGTGTTTTTCTAACATTCTACAACAAAGTTTAGCCAGACATGCTGTGCAGTACAGGGACAACATACAACAAAGAAATAATAGAACAAAACAAATACTGGATCATTTTACTTCTTAAGGAAGCATTTGATAGAAACTGGTGGTCTGAAGTTATTTGCATAATGTTGTTAGTGTACACAGTGTGTGTTAATGTTTAATCCTGCAAACAACCACTGTTTATGTGACATCATCAACCTAATCGATGCTACTGGCACTACTGGTATATATTACTGTAGCTGCTGTTTCCCGACACATTTTCCCTCCTGTCAATGCTGGTTTTACAGTAAAATAAAAGTCTTGAAATGGCAAACATGCCTCTGTCATTTTACTGTAAAGAGTAAAAAATATGCCCACACCCACGAGTAAGGTCAACTATGATTTTATTGGCATATGTTGTCAGGCCAAATTATACAGTTCACTATTGTAAGGAAAATTCTCTCACTCCGACAGCTGTTTCAGGGTCTTTATGCAAGTCACCGTCCAGGGAAACATGGCCTACTGTATAATATGCTGTCATCCATGTGCCCTTGACTGCCTTCAATCGAAATCACAGACCACTTTGCTTTAGTAATTGTTACTTTACCATCTAACATGTAAAACCATTCCCGCTATTTCTGTCACAGCATTGCTCTCTAATACCCCTACTGAGTTTGTTAAATGTGTTACAAACTTCACAGAAAAAATTAAGGGATCGTTTAGGGATTATAGCATATAGGGATTTAGTATAAGAGTACAAAAACGTTCTTACATATTGCCCAATATGTTTATTCATCGTGTCTAACTAGCATTACCCAAAAATATGAAGACTGAGTTTGTAGTTCCAAAACTGTTTTAAGTCAATGTCCTACACTAATTTATAACTTTAAAGATCTGACATAAATATGGCAACTACAGTTTCTGCTCTTTGGACTCAAACAATTTTTCCTAGGTTGTATTCTTACAACACATACGAAAGCTTTTATCACAGATGTGGAAACAAATTTATTCAAAGGTGATGTGTTTTAACACAGTAGGCTACTAATGGCTAAAACATTGGCGCATACAGGGTGTTATTTTCCACCAGAGTAACTGATGATTTTGGTGTCATTTTTTTTTCTTTGAAAATATCAGGTTACCAGTGGACCAAATTCCAAAAAAAAGCATTTGCAGTCATTTAAAAGACCCTATTCTGTTATAATACTCATGTAAATGATACCTCCTAGTGTGAGCTGTAATGTACTGTATGTGTGATGAACATGTGTGTTTGATCCTTTCTTTAACTTTAATGTTACTTGTTTTTTTTAATCACAAACTTTAATACAGTACTACTTACAGTACTATTTACAGAAGAATCTTTAATAACACTGGATGGAATAAATTACCCTGGCTGTTTGGAAATAGGTTGTAATGGCTTCTACGTAACCACCTTCTTCTTACCAATTGCACAATTATTGGAACATGGTGGTTTAGGATGTGAAGTCTTATTTGTTTTTTGTGTGTTAACAGGAAACATAGCAGAGTAATATGCACAAATGAAAGAAATGTGAGTCAGAGAGGCAGCTCCCACTATACTAATGATGGTGAAAGAGCACTTGACAGCAACAGGAGGTGCACTCATTAAAATGCAGAGAAATAGGGGACTTTATTAAAGCATTTGGTTTCTCTGGTAACAGTAGTTCTATTCAGCATATACAGCATCTTGTTTGTGTGTTCGCTTCAGGAAGTGCGTTTCACCCTGGATCGCTGTTCAGGGGCAGCGGTAATGGAAATGGAGGGACTGGGCAGCTGGTTGACCACCGAGGACCACTCTTCCTGTGAAGTGACGGGCGTTACACCCAACAATGACAGGTACACACCAACACCTGAACGCACCATACACACCTCTATTTTTGAAAAACAGATGCGGCTTTATGTGTGGATAGAAGAGTGTGTGTCAGAGTTATTTAATATGCTTTTAATTGGGGCAACATATTTACATGTTTCCAGAATGGGCGCCATAGATTTTCAATTTTCCATTGTTCCAACTGCACACATGAAATAAAAAAGTGCAAAGCTTAAATGTATGCTCAATTGTGGAATTAATATAAATTTTGCATGTTACCTGTATTTATAGAACCAAACCAATAGAACCAAATTTGAACCATTCCTATTAACAGTACTCTGTATTAAATAGTGCTGCAGTTATGTCTAAAAAGTGTGGTAAAAGAATAAAATCCTATTCATTTTCTTTCTAAATTATTTCACTAATCTGAATAGTGTACGTATTTACCCATAGCCTTAGTCGCAATTGTCAAAATGACTGCATGATTATTAGAGTTTAATTGGCTCCAAGTCACACAGTGCGACACAGACCTACAGTATTTCCATTTATTAGCTAAGCTCGTGCAATAGGGTGAAAATAATTAAAGGGCTGTGGACAAATATGCATGCCATATACTTGTAAAATAATAACAATGAGATGAAAAGACTTCAGTTTTGCTAGTAGAAAGTGAATAAACTTGACTCTTGTATTACACTTTTTGGGCATGGGCTCATATACACGGTATATTACACCGTTTTTGTTTGTCACCTTTTAAAGTTCTTTATTGAGGCTTGATGAGACTGGAATATGAGTTATTTTTACCTTTTGATGGTATTGTGATCTTCACCTTAAAGCTGCAATCAATATTTGTATATTAACAAAGGATCAAATGACTAAGTGTAATATGTAATGGGTTGCTTGTAGTGACAAGCCCACAGAGTTATCGCCCAACTCTGCAGTTCCCCTCAGCTCTATGGAGTGTCTTAGTGTCTTTTAGCTCATTGTTTTGGATTTACAGCCTGAAACTTTAATTTTTTGCTCAAGCCTGTCTCTAATTTACGTTTATCAGCTGGCCAGAAAAAATTAATGCTAATATTCCTCCATGTCTGCTGGATGTGTAAATCTGTTGGATAACACATTTGTCACAAACACTTTATAAGGTGATAATATGTCAATGTTGTGTTTACAGCTTGTTCTGCTGCAACCAAGTGGCCCAAAAACAAAATCTGGCTAAATGTGTTAATCAAGTCATTTTGTAATTGATTGCTTAGAAGGACATAGCAGAATAAACCAACAACTTTTGTTTGTTGCTGACATGTTGATTTCCTGTGATAAATGTTTAAGGCTTGATTATAATATATATAATAAGCTGGGTAAAAGCTAAAGCAGTTGTTAAAAAATGTCATTAATGGTGTGATGAAATCGTATTTAGTTCCAGTGTGTGGACACTTCCACGTTGTCGCTTTGGATTTTCAAGTAATTCGGACACGTGTTCGTCCATGTCTCTGTGTTTTAGACACTTGAACATGAGCCATGTGCTCCAGCTCGGTGGTGTGAACGAGGACATCCCCTACATCTACCCTCAGCTTCAGCACAAACACTTCACTGGCTGCATCCGCAACCTCATTGTGGACAGCAAGGTAACACACTTGTACATGCACCAATGACACATATACACACCCGTACATAACCACACAACCATTAGCACACCAGCATGCAAGCAAACTCCAAACTCACACCTGCACTCTAGCTGATAAATGGATTAATAACAGTTTCAACATTCACAGTACCCTTGTGCCATGTAAGAGATGTGTTTTACGCTTTTAACTGTAACCTCAAAACACTTTCAAATACACATGCACTTCAAAGGTGAAATGGAATATGAACCTTTCCACTCCTGCCTACTCTGACTTCAAGTCAAGACTTTCAAGAAACCTTCTACTGCTTTGTTGGAGTTTAAAAGTCAAGGACTCTATGCTTCAACCATGACAATCCAAGCTCAACCCTAACAAACCCAAATTATTTCTGTATGAACACAGGCCTCAGGTATAATAGCCTTTTGTGAACCCACTGCCTTCTAAAGCCTGAAATGTTGGTTAAAATTGTATGTTCTGCTGCAATTTTTAGCTTGGTATCAAATAAACATCTGACCAAGTGAGAAATTCCCCCCCTGCCAGTCCAAAACTATCAAGTCTTGCCTGATATAACTGGTATTTAAACATAAACGTCAGGGTCTTGGACTGTATTTCAACTGATGTGGACAGGGTGAGATGTGGGTTCCCTGACAATCAAAAATCACATGGGAGAAGAAAATCAGAAATTAAATGTTTGTTTAGCTTACTGCTCAAAATAGGTAATGTGTAACTTATCACTCTTTAATATTACCTAGACGTAATATTACCTTTGTTACTCACTGCTAGTGATAATGTTTCACTCTCATATTGCTTGCATCTGTTCAAAAGTTCAAAATTACATTGTGATGAAGACTTAATTTACACCAGGTATAACGTGCTCTACATTCAGATATGCTTGCAATCTGATCATGGCAAGTTCTGCATACAAAGAAGGCGAGTGGGAGGGGAGCAGGAAACCTCATCTGTTTTGACACTTCCGTAGGAGGCAACAGACACTTTGATAGGTTGTTTTTGCTATAGTAGTACTTGCAGCCGCATTGAACATTGAAGCAGTGACTACTTCAAATTGGATAAGAGAAATGAGCAACTGCTGGTACTGCAGGAACCAATCTTGCTGGATTCTTTTGTAGGCCTTTTCCACCAACATGGAACCTTCTCCGTTCCAGTTCATGCACCGAATTTTGAACCGTTCGGAGCATTTCGACCAAAAATAAACTGGTTCAGAACCCAAAAAGTTGGACCCAGCTGGAACCAAAAAAAAATAAAATAAAAAATAGCAGGTTTTCCTTGAAAACCAAAGTGGGCGTGTCATATTCTACAGGTCATTGTGCATTGTGCAACGCCCTCTGTTGACGCATCCTTGATTACAATGGTTCTGCTCAAAACTGGTGGAAACGCGTGCTGGTTCCCTAGATAGCACCAAATTTCCAAGAATCTTGAATGGAACCGGTTCAAGAACCAGAGCTAATTTGGTGGTAAAACACTATCAGTGAAGATAGTTCGTCTAAAGGATCAAGTAGAGGATCTTGGATAAATGCATGCTCTTATTTTGAGTCTCAAAACTCAAGCCCTGAAATGCTTTTTACTGCAGCTGAGCAGGACTTCATTTAAAGCTGAGTCATATTTTATTTAAACCATATCATGGCATGGAAAACTAGCCAAGCCTTGTATAAAATAGCACTCCCAAAAATGAAAGATACAATTAAATGTGCATAGCCAAAAACAACTGCATCTGTAGCCAGATGCCATGCATCAAACTTAATTTTTCTCTCCTGATACCAATTCCAACAACTTAACTAAGGACAAACACGGATAACCATTGGCGTAGCTTTAGCTTTTTGTTGGACAGCGCTGAGAGAAGGGACTGAGAGCAGACACAGATGTCACGTTACTGCTCTTGGACAGGTTGGTAAAATATTTGGAGTAGGCGATGTAGCTATTACATTTACTCTACCTAAATAATGGATCATTGTCTTGGAACTGTGGAAATTTCTCTGTATTTTTGTAACTATTTCTGAACACGAGCCTGGGGCGAGCTACATCATAAGCATGCGTCGACAGTGTTTGTGTAATCACTCTCACTACCAGAAGGGGGACATTTATGACATTTACAGTACTTTCAAACAAGTGTGTTTCAAACATATAATTGCGTAAATAGCAAATCTCCATCAAAACATCTGTCAGCTGTTAAATGATCCATGTTGATGATGTTTGTGTGTATATATATGTGCGAGCTAACAACTACCCAACTGTTTTGTGGGAAAGAGGCAGTTATTGTTATGACAGTTATCTGTAAAACAGCCTAGTCATTTGGTCTTTTGGCCAGTCGGTTCACTTAAACCACTTTTGTCTAGTAGTGTGGTTAGGTGTAAGGAGCCACAGGGCCCAGTCAGTGTGGCTGTAGTCTTGTTACCTTTATATACACAATTTATCTGTATGCATTCAGTAAACCTTTAAAGCTCTGTTAAGATTGAATCTCAAGAGTGGGGATATAAAAGGATAGAAGTTTCTTTTGCTGAAATTCTGAAGGCTTGCAATTGGTGTGGTGTACCTGAGCTGGTTGGACTAGTGTTATGTACTAAAAATGATGCGTGTGGGTGGACATGAGGATAATAAATCTCCAAAGAGCAAGCAACAGTAGGCGTACTGATGATTAATAATGTTGATGGACATGTTCTGGCATTGTATGATTTTTTTTTTTTTTTTCATTTGGTGGTGGTGTTCTTATTGTCACAGAATGTGCTAATGTGTCACATTTGTTGCTATAGCAACATCATCTGTTTCACTTGAGGTGTGTGATGTGGTAAAGTTTTGTTGACATTGATTGTTTTTTTAGAATCAGAACCAGATTTATTGCCAAGTAGGTTGTCAACATGCACAGATTTTTGTCTTGGTATTTTGGTGCCTAACGGTCACGATAAACATAGTAAGAGAAAAGAAACGAGAGAAGCACTTTCTGTAACTCAACATGCTGTATGTGTCTGTTTCCTTGTCTTTCATTGTACATGTCTCTGTGTTTGTCTGTGATTTTACTTCTATGTGTCTGTTTGCATATATTATATTACTTGATCCTGTGATCAGGTATCTGGCTGTGTCTACTGTGAGTGTGTCTGTATGTATGTATATGTGTGTGTTTTGCTGTGAGCATCTGTTCTGGATTTTATACAATAGAATGTTTTGGAGCCAGACAGATGTCACGGCCATGTCACCTCCATTCGACCTATTGAAATGTGATTTATGTCTGTATGGAAACTGTATGTGGTATGTGTGTATGAAGAAGAGAATAAACAAGACTGGGCTAAAGGCAGGAGCAAACGTGAAGCTGTTTCTAGGAAAAGGGACAGGAAGAGATTTTTCGATTTTATAATTGTGTTTCTATTCTGGATTTGGGTCTCTCCCCTCTGGCTGTCATTTGTCATCCTCTGATTTGAACTCCCTTGTCCTGTCATTATTCTGCTTGTCTTTCTCCCTTCAGCTCTCAGTCTAATATTACTGATTTAAGTTTTTCTCTGGTTTTGACACAACTCTCACTCTATTTTTAAATATGGAGGTTTACAGTTAATAGCTAATGGCTTTTTGAATGCTAGTGGGCTTTGAGCTGAAGTTGGATTTGCAATGTTTCTCAGCAAAAAGTTTGACTTGTAACAGACGATTTAGAACATTCTGGACCAATGTTGAAAATATGTGTAGTCACTCTGCCAGAATAAATGTTGAGACAAAATCTGCTGCCTGTATGTTTCAGGGAAATCATGGTCTAGATGTTATATTGCATTATATTCATTTGGCAGACACACATTGGAAGCAATGTGAGAAAAACACCCTTCTTATGTCAGGCCAAAACAACAAATGGGTGACAATATAATGGAAAACCTGAAAAAATGAGTGGAGAAACATACTGTGATTTTCATGATATCAACACCAAATAAAATTTTTGATACTCTTACTTAGCATAACCATCAGCAACCACAGGTATCGCCACATCAACCAGAACTGAAATCTTCCAACTTTGTGGCCCAACAGTTTAGTAGAGGCCCTTTCCACGTCTCAACATGACCATGCCCCCATGCACAAAGCCATGGTCCATTAAAAAAAAATCAAGTTTGGTGTGGAAGAACTTGACAGGCCTGCACAGAGCCCTGACTTCAACCCCATCCTCAACATCTTTGGGAAGAACTGGAACACCAACTGCCAGCCAGGCCTTATCGCCCAGCATCAGTGTCCAACCTTACTAATGCTCTTGTGGGAGCAAATCTCTGAAGGCAGGTTCCAAAATCTTGTGGAAAGCTTCCCAGAAGAGGGAAGGCTGTTATGGTTTTGGAATGAGAGGCTCATCAATTAAATATGGGTGTAAAGTTGGGGTGTCCACAAATTTGTAGTATATGCCAAGGGAGGCGCAGCACCTTACTAAGACTCCCTACTATATGTTGGGTTTTCATGTAATTTGTCATTCATCTGTATTTCCAAAGCTGTTTTAATCGGTTCTGTCTAGATGGTAACACTGGATTTGAAGTCTTGCAAGAATTAGGTTTAGGCAATAAAAGGACTTGGTTAGGTTTAGGAACACGCACAATTAAGAAACAACATGTACAAACCCAGGGTTACCATCTAGACACGACCGTTTTAATCTGACATTCAAATGAGACATGGGTGCTAGGAGGTTCAGCCATTTTTGGTGAAACTTCGCTCACTGCCCAGCACACTCACAGCTTTTATACTTACACTGTATTTTGGCCTAGAATTTGTTCTTCACTTCCTGTGGGCAGAGACATTTTTATACCCAACACCTGAAATTAATCTTGGCAAATAGTGCAGCCTACAGTGTCTCTCTGTGGGGGTGTGACAGTTGAAGCCGCAATTTGTAATTTAAGCAGAAGCAGGTGTATTTTTGCATTCAGCTCATATATCAGTCCAAGTGTTTTGCTCAGACACACAGGTGCATGAAGCACAGTCAAATCAATTGCA
Source organism: Siniperca chuatsi (assembly GCF_020085105.1). Taxonomy (NCBI): domain Eukaryota; kingdom Metazoa; phylum Chordata; class Actinopteri; order Centrarchiformes; family Sinipercidae; genus Siniperca; species Siniperca chuatsi. Next base: position 31,562,891 of record NC_058042.1, read on the forward strand.
GACACCCCAATGTGTCTTTCAGTCATTGATTGTTAATGTCTGCGTTTCACTTCTTAGCAATCAACATGACTAGTCCAAACCCAGCAACAGAGGAGCTGTAGCTTTTAAAGGTCAGCAACCAATAAGATGCGTCTGTGCTGGAGGTCAGAGCCAATCAGCAGCTCCCTGGCGGCATGACTCACTGTCAGTTTTTATGGTCCTTTGCAGTCCTACGTCGTTGCCGCAGCACCAACAGTACACATAAACTCCGGGTTAGGCAGAGAGGAGATTGAACATAGTAATGTCTTTTATGGCATTTATGAGGGACACATATTTAGGCGCTCAAGGTTTCCCCGTCCTTTCAGCTTTCTGTGCAGTCGGCCATGCTGTTTGTCCGTAAGAAGATTTGTCCAGTGTTTGGTTTCATCACTTTGGAGAGAGAGCGAGAAAGAAAGAGGAAAAGAAGAGAAGGCCACAGTGTACCCTGAGCTCAGGCTTCCTGAATTTTTTAATTTTCACTCTGTTTGACTTTATTTTCTTCTTTTGAAGCTCTGACTCCCCCTCTGGCTACTTACCCCCTACCTGTCTGTCCTGTGTCTTCCCCAACCCCCTAACTCTGCTGTCACTTTGCCTTTTTAGTCCGCTGTTTATAAGCTACTTACTTATGGGCAACTCTTCCTACTTCCCATCTTCTCCTCTCAACTTTACTCACATCTTTCCCAATCTGTCCTCGTACATCTTTCTCTTCTTTCTCCTATCCTCTTTGTTCATCTTTCCTCTGTTCCCTTCTCATGTCCCCTCATATCCCCATCTCTCCTTCCTCCACTTCTCCTCATTCCTTTCCTCTCCTCATCTTCTCTACATTTACTACCCCTTCATCTCCTCTCCTCCTTTCAGCTGTATGATTTGGGCTCCCCGGCCGACTCGCAGTCCAGCTCTCCAGGCTGCCTGACCACCGACAGCAGCTGTGTCAACATGGGCTTTCCGTCCTGCGGCCACCAGGGTCGCTGTCACGGCGAGTGGGGCTCCTTCAGCTGCCAGTGTGTGCCAGGATACACAGGACACCAGTGTGAAGAGGGTAAGCCAAACTTTCTTTTTGACTTATGCATTACATCAAATATGTGGTCATCCATGTGTCCCAGAAATATCATTAGCTGCTTGGCTAAATGCTTGCAGCAAAGACTATGTTGACTTACAGCAAATTAAATCATAATTGGTAGTAGCTGAGCACAGATATTTCATACTTGGAAAATGTGTTTGTAGTAGCACTAAAGCAAAATGGTGAGTAGCATTTAGTTCTGACAGTTTTGTCTGAAAATGTTAGCTATCAGCCACAATTAAAATCGCTGTGCAGTAGATGAAATAGCACAGTGTCACAGATGAATTACCTTTCTAACTCTAACTCCAGCACAACTAAACAAGATGGTCAGTTTCATGTTAGCATTAAAGAGGATAAAATGAGACACACTACAGGTTACAGGCTATTTTCTCTCACTACCTCAGGGATGCGGAGCGGGGAAAATTCAGTTTTTTATTTGGAGTGTAAAGTTCGAGTCTTCAAGGCTGTATTAAATCTAGCTGACATGAATTTATTGCAGATATCATCATAAACATTAAGGGGGTGAAACTCTGTTTTGTAAACATGTACCCTAAATTGTAAAAGAGAATAAAGCTTGAGTGGACAACAGCCTTTGTTGGGTCTCACCAAACAGGGTTCGTGCCATTCTGAATGTGGGTGGGATGTACTCTGTTTGTAAATTCATGCATATATAGGTCCAGCATTTGCCTTTCCCTTACAGGATTCTTCATTACTGCTGTGTAATTCTTGTTATACTTGGAGAGCAGCATGCAGGCCCTTGGCAGCATCCAGATTAAGGATAATATACTGGCCTGAAGAAAGCAGCTCCTTGTGACCTTCTCTGTGTTGGCCTTATGACTGTGGAGGTGTTTGTCTGACTACAGCAGTTGAAAGAAACTATTGTTGGACTGAGATGGGGTCTTTAATGAGGCTCATGCACCACCTGTTGTACACGTGTTCTAAATTGAGAAAAGCACCACCAGAGATGCGTTCAGTTGACCACAGCAGTTGGTTTTTTTTTTCTTTAACAGTTAAATTCTACTTAGGGAAGGCACCTTCATCAATTAGAACTGTTGGTCTGTTGTATTGCTTTGTGCCCACAGTGATTCTTATGCTCAGTGATTCCTATTTAGTGTTATCTGTGGACATTGCCATGCCAGACAACCAATAGGTGGCAGATAGACTATCTTTCAATGAATAATTAAGTGAATGAATTCATGAATGAAGGAATGGGAATTAATCACTCTCCATATTCATGAGATGATTCATATCTTTGAAAAAGCAACAAGGCAGTCTTTGAAAGAAGAAAAAGTAATGTGTATTCTTTAACATGATTCTCACATACAGACTGTGTTTATGTGATTTATCTCTATTACATTTAGGAGCCCGTGAAAACACAGCCTGGCAGCAGCCTGGCAAGACAGCGCAAAAGAAAGGGGGGAAAAAATACCTTTTTGTGGGCTGTCCCTATAGCTTAGGGATTAAGATACTGACCATGTGCTAGTTGGAGTAGAGGACCTTTGTTGCATCTCTCTCTCTCCTTTCCTTTCATCTCTCTACTATCTGTAATAAAAGCATAAAGAAATACTTTAAAAGGGAGCCCCTTTATGTCTGCTTTGAACTTGCCTTATATCCAGATTGTGCCTGGAGATGCCGTAGGTGAAATATATTTACACCTGACATTAAATTGCATTTCTGCAATTACATTCACATTAAATTTTGATGTCTTACCCAAAAAATTAATGGCCTGTACTGTAGTAATATTTAAATCCTCAAAGCTACATAAAGTTACATTCCACCTCACTTAGTTCACATTCAGCCCGAAAACACCCTTGCGTTTAAAAAAAAATGCAAGGGGCTGCGTTGGTGGGGGTGTGAAATATGATCCAGGAAGTCCAGTTAGAGTACCAAAGTTTTTAGTTTATCAGATACCACAACACTGCACAGTGGTTTATAATATTATGAAGAAGGATTTTACTGCACGGAAAAGTTAGCACAGTGGTAATTTTTTATCTTTCGTTGTGACAATCACGAGGTAAACAGCAGAAGTATGCTTTCACATTTCAAAGGGCTGAAATCGGTCTGAATGCAGCCTCACTCATCCAAGGGTATCCTACTGTCTATTTTAACATTATGTTAACATCTAAAACCCACAACTGGCTCTTAAATGGAATTTATACTCATTGGAGCTGTTTCTAGCTCTGCATTTATGTATTTAGCTGTTTCAAAATATGTTCTTTTACCCAAGATGCAATATCAGGAAGAAAGAGCGTCTACAACATATCTAAGTAGCAGTAAGAAAACAACTCAGAAAGAAAATATTCTTGTGTTTTTCCTTATGTCACAGTTGCTTCAAAAAGTCAACCAGGGATTTCATAAATATCCCCATTTCTGCAAGTTTAGCTCACCACACTCTTCTGTACTGAAAAACCTATCTATGAATAAGCTAAGATTATTTGTGTAAAATTTATAGTGTAATAATATTATTTTATATCCACAAATCCCACACAAACAGCTCTGTGGCCTTGATAAACACAGTTAGCTGTAAAACACAGGATGGAGTTTTAAGAAGACAAAGCTGATCGGTTGCATATTGCATGCCTAGAAGAAACCAGAAATGCAAGATTTGACATTGCCTTCAAGCAGGATCTCATAAAGCACTCAACTTTGTTAAAGTTACATGGAAGAGAGACAAAGAGGGAGAGGTGTGGAAGCAAAATCTAACTTGCATATGCTATGAAATGGAGGCCTGTCTTTTAAAACATTTTCAGAATCAGAAATACTTTATTTCTGGTGTGCTTGGTTTAGTCTGCCTGGCATGCACAAAATCCACTTCTGGGAACATGAGTCTAAGAAAGAAGAACCAAGCATAACCCAAGCTAAACCACACATACATATTCTATCTTGTGTGTTTTGCATATTCTGCCCTGCCACCAGCTCTCTGCATGTGGGGGGAATTTAGGGACTTGTGAAACTGATTTAGTTGAAGTTACTTGAGGTCACTTCCCTCTGGAGTGAAGCATCTTCTAATTGGATAAAATGTCGTTGCATTTAAAACTTTAATTATGTTTATTCTCAATCATAACTCTATCTGACTGACTTCTGTGTGTGTGTCTGTATGTGTGTGTGTGTGTGTGTGTAATAACAGAGGTCCCAGAGTATTCCTTTGATGGGCACAGTCACGTGCATTACCAGTTGGCGTCTCCGTTACCGGCCCGGAGGACATGGGTTCAAGTCCTGGTTCGAACCCGCAAACACAGCAGCACCATCCTACATCTGATCTCAAAGGGGCAGAGTGAATACCTACGAGTAGAGGTAAGACTGCTGTGTGTGTGTGTGTGTGTGTGTGTGGGTGTGTGTGTGGGTAGACTGCGATGGAAGATTCCTCATTTTCAAAATTCTTCATAAAATGTGGTTCTGGTATATTTTGGTTCTGTGCAGAAAAAAAACGTTTTAAATATAGTGAATATGGCTCCTCTCCGTTCCGTCCTGCAGAGTAACAGCAGTCATTTTATTCGATCATAAACTGCACTTATAATATGTAGTGTTTCTATTGCTGTCATGTAACCTATCTAGGAGTCAGGTTGTAAAATATATTTGGAAGCATCAGTCCTTTGAGTGGAAACTTCCCATGGCAATGGTCGAGTGACATCTTGAAAGCCTGCAATTCTAGGAAGCGTGCTGTCAACTTTCGTGGTGTGCTACTGACTGAAGAACATACTATGTAGCCGATAATACTATCTTTTTTCAACAAGCCCTCCATAGCGTTAGCTATCAACCGTTAGCATTTGTCTAGCCACTGTCTAGTGGAAGGCAATGGAATAGAATAGAAGAAGTTAACCTAGCTTGCTAACATTAGCGCTGATTCCAACTAGAGGTGGAACTACTACTTTTCATTCATGTTATTTCAACATTTCCTTTTGCTTTAAAAAAAGGTATATATACGTTATATATGTAAGTTTTAGAACTACAAGTTTCAACCTAAATACAGCTCAGGCTTAACGTAAGCCTTTACTGTCTTCTTTGTGGCATTTGTAGGAGGCAAAAACGAGTGGGCAGGAACTGTGACTATAATAATAAAAAATAACATGAATGAAGCTCAGGCTTTCAGAATTGACCGCAGCATTTTATTTTCTGTGGTTAATATCTCGAACAAAACCTAGCTAACTTAGGGACATCATAACTAGCCACCACATTGATTGACGTTGTTAGCTAGCCATTACATATAGCTATAATTAATGTAGCCTACATTCTTTACTAGCCTTCATATACCTTGTGTCAGGTCCGCTCTGTGGACTAGATGCATAGACTGTAACATTATACTTTCTGCTGAGATGCTGTGCCCCTCGCTGTTTTCTCTCTCTTCTTCCTCTTCGAAGTCCGCGCCGTTAAATCGCGCCAAAGACATTCTGAACCGTCTCTGATCACACACAGCGTGAGCGCGTTGTGCGACAGCAGTAGTATGGTGTGTTAGCAGTGCAAATGATTTAGATTGACGTTACTGTATACATTAAATGTATTATTTGTCTTGAAGGCTTAATTTCTCCCACTCTGTTGCTTTTTTCTTGCTTTTTGGGATCATGCATTACCTTCCTTGTCCTTTCCTCTCGCTGTCTCTCACCCCACACTGTGCCCACAGGTAGTGATAAAACATCACTCTCTAAAATGATAATGATTATCCATACCACAGCTGCCGTTACAGTACAATCTCTCCTATGATCCCCGACTGTTACCCATCTGTCTCTCCTTCCTATTCACCCATTCCCACATTTCCTCTTAAATGTCATACTGCTCTCTCAGCACAGCCACATGGGTAGTGGGTTCATATCATTTATCCACCATAAAAAGTGCATTTATTCCTGGGTGCAGACAGCATGACAATATGTGTAATCTTATGAAGGAGCCACCGCCCACCCCCACCCCCACCCCCCTCAGTGAAACATTGGAAACCCTGCAATGTTCTTTGATAGAAATATAACCATATTGCCTTCAAGATTATGTTTTTCACTGTGATAGTTCTGTTTGCTTTTAATCAGAAGGAGGAATTAGTATGCGTTACTCTTGGCTGGCTGCAAACTCACAATATGAGGAGCTCTTTGTTTCTGCTGTTTGTGTGTGACTTGCATTCCAACAAAATGTTATGCTACTTTCCCCCTCTTGTATTACTGATTGCAGCATTTTGTGTGAGCTTGTACATTCTGCTGTTACAGTTCCTATGAGGATGAAATCTTCTCGCAAGAATGGGTACATTAGACAGATTCTCCTAAATGAGGGCATTTTACTGCTATTTATAATGCTAAATAGTTAGTTGTTTAGTTTGCTTTGATTAATTGTTGATTTATAGGGGATAGTGCACATTAATCAAAATCAATATGAATTTGCTGGGATTAGCTCAAGAGTAGTTTGTAGATTGGACATCATGAACATTTCATTTTCCAAACTGACAAAATAAGTGTCTTGTATTATTATGACAGTTTGAATGAAAAAAAAACAAGATTAAAATGAATAAACTTTAGTGGAACATGCAAAGGAGAAAGCATTATGATGCTGCATGATGCAAACAAAAAAGGGGGAAAATCAGCATTTGTGAAAAAAGTCTGCGCTCATGTATTATCTTGAGAATCATTAATATGTTCTGTAAAGGCAGCAACACATGCTTTTCAGCCCTTGGTCTTCTTCATTGTCATTACCTCACAGTGACAGTGACCCATATTTTGGCACCTACGTTCAGCGATTAACCCACGACAATAAATATGTACACAATGAAAAGTATTAAGTATTAAGCATTTTGCATAAACACAGTAACAACAAATTATGTTATAAGCAAGAAAAGTATAGTGCGCACAGTTGAAGCAGGGGCAAATTCTTGCCTACCACTGCACAGAACCACAGTGCATTTGCGGTAATTGACAGTGAGGGATCACTCCCTTGTCGCTGCACTAGCAACGTGGTTGGGTTGCCTTTATCTGAATTTCTATTTATGCGTTAAGGGTTTCAGCTCAGCTACAGAGTTTATGCACGTAGCTGCCGTAGCTACACCGTAGGCTACGGCATGAAGAAGAATTACTGTGGGGAATTTAGTGGTCACTTTATTAGGTACACCTGTATAATTTATTGCAATTCAGTGTAACAACTCTGCCATAAATCTATATTTACAATGTTTATTATGTTCAGTTTTTGTCGGAAATGTGTAAATTCTGTTATGTTTATTATTGAGGTCGTAGTTAAAGGTGATTGACTGGACTACATTATATTGAGAGGTGTTTCTGATTTTTTGTCCTTCCCTTTTGCATACATGAGGGGGGCAGAATATTAGAAACGGCTCTGAATAAAACGAACACCACCACTAGCTATGACCGCAATGCTAAAACAATTGAATTATAGGCATCATAAAAGCAGACTTTGTCAGTGCAGTTGTATTGGATTGCATTAGATTGTACAGGTGTACCTAATAAAGTGGCCACTGACAGTAAGTAAAGCAGGACATGGTCTGATCGCACACTGTTTCTGTGAAGCTCCTCACGAGCAGGTGAAAAGAAGCAGCTGCTTAAATGATGTGCCACAGAAGTAGCACATGGTTGTTTACACCCCAGGCCAACACTAGGGTTAGGACTGACACGGACCACGATGCAAAAAATGATAACTCCTCATTCCAGCCTTTAAGATATTGTAAAGGATGCATGTCAAACACATACACACACTAACTACCTTTGGAAAACCTTTGTTTTTGGTACCAACAGTCTTGGCCCTTTGAATCTCTTGAATTCAAAATCAAGGAAGAGTTAATAGGGATAACGATCAACGGTCATCCCCTTATAGTAAAAGTCAATAACAACCATAAGTAGGTTTTCTACACAAAGTCCGTTAGAACCCCGTTTGTTTACCACAGTAGCAGGCCACGGCTGCTGCTTGGCTAGTGTTGATGACTTGAAAGTAATTGATTTAAAAGTCATTAAAATCATGCTGGGCTAGAAGTCACTGCTATTTTACTGCTTCATTACATTCACTCTGTTTGGCTCATTTATTTTTTATAAGGCAGATTACCTTGACTGGGGATTGACAAAATACTTAAGATATTTTGAAGCATGACATACAGGACAATGCTAGCCTGTGCACAGCAGGTCAACTGAACATGCCAAAATGTAAAATTTGTCTATGGGCAAGCATATATTTCACAAAATATGGAGAATAAAGTTTCCAATAATAAAGGAAATGAATACTATGCAACAAATTACATAGTTCTTTCCAGGAAACTTAGAAACCTAGAAAATTATTCGTAAATGATGGGAAACGTTCCTTTAACAAACGTATGGTAATGCTTCAGATCAACAGCAAGCTGGAGCTTCGGGTGTTCACACAGAGTATTTTGCATAAATTACACTCATCTGCCTTTAGGCTGGTAAGAATTCAAAGCGATGTCATTTGCCCGACAGAGTATGGTATTTTTTTATGACAAAATCAATATGTAGTCTCTTAATCAGTGCAGGTCATATCCGTAAGGGTGGGAAAATATGGGTGGGGAAAGTGAGCGAACACTTGTATGAATGTGAAGCGAAATATTGAGTTTGGTTTCATTTCCCAGTACAATTTAAAGTGGCGGAAAAATGCATAAGCCAGTCATATATGTGCATAATCTGCATTTGCACGCCATTATTTAATCATGATAAGAGGGTAGATTAACACATCATCATCTGTACATGTCTGCGCCGCTGAAAGGCTGCAGCATCGAAAGCAGTCTGTCACGGGAAGCATCTGGGGGAACCAAACTGTCCCTGCAGTGGGACTGTTTACTCAAAAATGGAGTGACACACCGTCATACACACCTAGTGTATGACGCTCCTGCAAAGACACACACACCGCTGAACACCTTCGCTCACACACCACCCAAGGAGGGAAGCAGGAGCCAAATTGTTCTGCTCCGTTCAGCTTTAATTGGGGGTAAAATCAGGTGGCTGTGAGTGTGTCTGGTTAAAAAGCACTGCCCCAGTGGGTTCTAAATATAATTAATACTTCATCACAGAGCCTTGAAATGAGCCACGATTCTCCAACTAAACAACCTTGGAGCCATCCAGCACTTTGCCCGGCTGCTTTTAGGGGAGAAGAAGCGACTGAGGGAGACATGGATGCAAAATGGAAAGATAGATGGAGGAGAGGAGCTTGATGTGACAGAGAGTAATGGAAGAAACGAAGAGAAGACAGGGAAATCGGTAGAGAGCTACAGAGAGAGTTGACAAGTGGTGGTTGGTTTGTCTCCTCCCAAAAACTTGGTTTGTCTTTATTATACTGAAGGAGTGGGAGCGTTAATGGTAGCCACCCACTTCTCCTTTCTCCTCACATCTCTCTCTGTCTCTGTTTCTCTGCCCTTCTCATCTCAGTTCTCTGTTTACGTGGCAGCGGTGGCAGAGGAAGATGGAGGGGAGAAAATTATGCTCAGTGGGACACTGGGGGAAACAGTTTGAAATTGAAATGAGGACGACCTGCCCACCACCCTATCCCTCTTAAAACGGCCTTCAGACTTATTCTGTCTCTCACGCTCTCTCTCTCTCAATTCACTTTCAATTCAAATGGGCTTTATTGGCATGGGGAACAGATGTTAGCATTGCCAAAGCATGTGTAAAATAGAAACTAATAATAATAAATTGTAGACTTGCAGTTAAAATACAAATACAAAAAGTGAAAACTAAACACTGCAACATTTCTTTCTCTCTCTCTCTCTCTCTCTCTCTCTCTCACACACTCACTCACTCACACACACACACACACAGGATTTGTTTTAAACGAATATTGTTCTGTGATTGACATGTGATTAGCATCACAGCAAAAACCAAAGTGGAACTGTTTTCATCTCAAGATCTGCGGGCAGAGGGAAGCAGCTTGTTGTGTAAACATGAGAAGTGTTTTTTGTTTTTTCTCCCTCATTCTCACTTCTCAACCATAAATTCTCTTTTTCTTCATCCCTGTGTCTTTCCCTTTCCTCACTGTCTCCACATCACAGACACTTTTCCTTAACAAGATGTCCTTCTGGACCGTGCATATGTGTGTGTGTGTGTGTGTGTGTGTGTGTGTGTGTGTGTGTTGACAGCACCGAAGGCAGGGCATGTTTGTATAACATAACTCAAGTTAAAATGTCAGCTTCACCAGAACAGTGCCTATTTTAGGCCCATAGCAACAAAATGACAACTGGCTTTTCCTCAAGTGCGTTGTGATCATATTATGGTAAAACATGTGGCCAATGCTTAGTGGACTAAACTTTGGGGTGGAGGTGGTGGGGAGGTTAGAACCTTCACTATATTGATTTTGTGTGTTCATATTATACATTTGCTCTATATGAAGGAGGTTTACTTGAGATTAGACTTTCACCAAATGGTAGAGATGTCAGTTTACTAAATGGGGCTTTTTGATTTTCTCTATGTTTGCTAACCTCCTGGGAGTCAATCTGGCTTATTGGCCAACTGGCCAAATTGGCCTATTGATCCAGTTTTTTACCAACCAAGTAACATTTTTTTTTTCCTGATCCCCATTAGCTTTAAAACCTGAGGCTTGGACTTGGGTTGGTTCAACATATTTTCCCATTTACCCTCAGTGGTGTCTTGCCATGTAGATAGTTTTGATTTGACTTGCTGAGGTTTGAATATTTGTGCCACTGAGACTTCCGCCACTGTCCCAAAACAAAGAAGCTGAATCTTATTTGGTTTGTGCCACTCAAAGTGTAAAAAAATAAAAAATACATTTGGGACATTGTGTGCATCTTTCTGTTTAAAGATAGACAGATGGCAGTTGTAGGTTGGAAGGCAATTGTCCACAATGAAAACTGTTCACAGGGAGGTTTGTGGATAATCCCAAGAAAGCAGTTTTCTCTGAAAAGACTTTGCTACTTTCAAATTTAATTTTGGGTACGTTTAGCACCAAAATCCAAATACTATTCAGCTCCATTCTGCTGGGAGAAAGCTGGCAAACAAAGGCCTGGTCCTTTCTTCTGTTGAGGTAAATAAAGCCCAGTATTTGAGAATCCATGGTACTTGCTTCACTACACCCAAAAGAAACATTGTTGCAACATGTTGTAGTTCTTTGTTTAACTGTATGATTACTGCAGTCAGTTTTTGTATTTTTGCAAAATATTTAGCTTATTAAAGATGCTTTAAAGATTTTGATCTGTATATTGCACCAAGATTTATGAGAAACAGTGTATTGTCCATGGCCTCTGCCTAAATATGCTACAGTAATCAATTTATGAATGGTAAATGGACTGTTCTTCTGACCACTCAAAGCGCTTCACACTACATATCACATTCAACCCCTTTCACATACTGATGGCAGGTGCTAACTGCTCATCAGTCCAAAGAACCTAACTAATCATTCACACACACTCACACAGTCAAGCTTTCTGACCAATTTTGTTTTAGTAGTATTGTTTCAGTATTGTTCTAGGCCGTGCACTTATAGCATACAACATAATGCCAGGCCATGCTTAGCCAAAGTTGGCTAGGCTTACAGCTTTATTCTTTATTCAAGTATAAGTAACTGTTGTCCAAAAATATGAACACCTGTTGTTGTGTAGCACAATCTATTTTATGAAAGTTCAGTTATATTGTGTTAAGCAACTGTCCCTGCTAAGTAAAAAATGAAACATTCAAATCAACTAGAACTACTGCTATGACATTGTAATATGGCCACTGGCAATATTAAGAGAGTGGTTAAGACTTGCATCTTCATTTGCAGTTTTCCTATAAAGACTCTGTTAGCAACAAGGCCTGTTGCCATTTTGAGATTGCAACAAAAAGGAAATTAGGGTCATTCAGCTGACAGTTGTGAAAGGGCTAAGAATAAATGAAAAAAGAAGGATATGTTTTGCTCAGTCTTAAGGCATAGTCAATTTTTAGTTGTCTCGCCACTTGATAGATCTGTCTGCATGATTTATAGTAGAAAAGGGTTCAAGTGTGCAAAAAAATGTCTTGCTCCTTTGATGATGGATGATATATTGTTAAGAAAAGCATGCTTAACACATACTAAAATGTATGGGAGAAGCAAGAAGGAAAGCTTCCAAATGTAGCTGCCTCAACAGAGAGGATGGAATGGAATACATTGAACACTAGTTACCTGGCAAAGATCCTGGCCTGCACCAGTGTGTCAGTGTTTTACTAGTTTTTCATGCTAATGTCAAGCCCTTACATTATGTGTGAACCCAGTGCATTCTAATAAGACCCTTTAAGCTAATGTTGGTCAAGATTAATCATTTATTTCAATTATGCATTTGTTTGAGCTGGTGTGTGTTTAGAGTTATTTTGCTAAATACTCCTAATAACCAATAACAATGTCCCAATATGTGCAATTATGGTTGAAATTTGGCTCACAAAAAGGCATTTTTCAATTCCAGACCAAACATCTGAAGTCAAAGTTAAGCTGAACTTGTAAATCTCATACTAAATGTCCTCTTTCCAATGAAGATCTTCCAGGGCCTCCTCTCTGTTTTCTACAACCTTGGTGATGGGGACTACAACCTAACCCTGCCCACCTATCGCCTCGACAATGGTGAATGGCATGAGGTCTTCCTAGATCGACATGACAATGAGATAACGCTGCGACTGGATGGTGGCGGAGGGCAGCGGGAGGTCACAGGATCGCGGGGCAGAAGCCGAGAAATCATCATTGACCACACTGTGGTGATGCTGGGAAACACCTTCCCCTCTGGAATCAACAAGAGCTTCCAGGGTAGGTGATAACTACACATTTAGCTCATAGCAAAAAGTGTCTATCAGAGTTTTCAGGCTTTCCACTGAATCTTTTGTTCATTAACTTTGGACAAGAACTGGGAACACACTATAAGAGATTTTCTGATTTGCAAGTGTTTTTACTGGTGATCAGTTTTACTCTGTGCATCAAGGGATTGTTGTCAGGAAAGACCTTCTAAACATCAGGTATTAAGAAAAGCAAATGTGAAGGTTTTCATGAATTGGATATACTGTAGGCTGAATCCCAAGCTCTTTGCAGCACTTCCATGTGTCAGCGTAGTTCACTTTGCATTCCTACTTGGGAGCTGTCAAGTATGTCTGCATGGGAGCAGCTGGAGCAGCTAGAGGCTGAAGGACAACTTGTTAAATGGACAATAAGTATGATTTTTTTTTTTAAATATCCCATAGCACAAAATAAAACTAATGTCTCAGCAATCACTTGGCCAGGTGCTGACATTTCTAACAAAACTTCCTCAGTCTGAACTTTCAGGGAACCCAGTCTGATTCGCCAGATGTGGAAAGCTGCCTCATTATTGCATTCTGTTTCATTCTACTCTCCCTTCTGGTTTCTACGTATTGCCACTTTCTAATACCCCATCTCTATATGTAACAACTGTAAAATACGCCCAGATATTTTGAACAATTCATTTATAAAAACATTTTGTCGCGGAATTATGTTTACACCTTATACTTAATTTTACAAACACTAAAATGATGACTTCATTCTTCTTGAATACAGCTTTACTAGTGAGGATTTCTGAGCTGCAGTGCACTAATGGCTTAAATGTTTTCTTTTTTTTCTCACCTCTGTAAAGTTGCTGCTTTTACCTGTTCATTATTCTCTCTATGATTTTCACATGATCAAAAGTGAGTGTTTCAGCAGTTGTGTACAAATGGAAAAAAATAAAGAAACACAACATAACTAAGCTTAGTCTTACATGAATGCTGGGTCATGTGGAGAGCCCTCAAATGATATCAATGTATGAATGACCTTTAAAGATTTCAATGCTTGGAACTTCACACTGTCAGTAGAAGTGATGTAGCTTGTCACAAAGTGTCACAAAAGACCAAACAAGTTCAGCTCCTTAGAAGACTTTAGTGCTTGTAGTTATCTCTATGTTATACAATGGGCCTAGACGTTCTTCTCTATTTTGACTTCCAGAGCTGGGGTTAAGGTACGATTAATGGTGTTTCTGGCCCAAATGGACAGGAATGGACTTTGCAAAAGCTGTGGGTAGCACTGTTGCTGCATCCTCATATCCCAGCAGTAAAGCTGGTCAGCAAAATGTTATCCTAAATAGTGGAACACTGGAAGTTTTCCTCTAAGATACACAGACATGGCAAAGGATTTCAACAGCGTTTTCTTTCAATTACTAAATATATATATAATATGTTCTGTGTAATGGCTAGGATTGGTGGTTCAAATCATCTCAATAATCCTCTTGTTCTCATCCTGATCCTTTTGCCAAGGTCATTTTTTTTATGATTTTGTACAGAACAGCACTGTTAGATTTTTTTTTCAAAGGCAGGACAAAAATCTATGATCATTTCACTCATCGTTTAAGAGAGTCTTCCTTTAAAATCTCAGGCAGATGAATGCTGGGCTGAATTGTTAAGAGGTAAACATTGTGTGCAGAGAATGGTAGAAAGGTTATACCACACAACAGTATAAATCTTCCTGAATGTCCCTTTCAGTGGAGAACTGACGGATCATACAATGGCAAAATGACAAAATAACACTGAATATTGTTTGCTATTCACCATCAAAACACAACCCAGGCTATACTGTATATAACCCATATGTGTGTGTGTGTGTGGGAGAAAGACATAATGTGATGTGTTTGATGTGTCACAGGATAAAGTGAAAAGGGTGGTGTGTTGTTCAGGGCATGTGAGACAGTTTAACAAGTATTCCTCCTGAAAAGTGCTACCAGAAATAGGTCCTTTTATCTATTCATATGCACTATTTTCAAGGGAGAATTGTGACATTTAATGTGTTCGTGAATGATTGATATGACAGTTTAATGGCTAATTCACCCAAATGCATATTTATTGTTAGCTGAGATGATGGCCGTCCCCACAGCTGAGTGTATGGAGGGGCTAGGGAATAAGGGGCAGGAAGGCTTCTGTGTGTGAGAGAGAGATGTTAGTATATCATAAATATGAAAGCTTTTGTTAAAACATGAGTGGCAAGTATGCCTGTTTTGTTGTGATAAGTTTGCACTTTTCCTATGTGTTTATATCATTGAAACAATATCTTTTTAAATACACCTGTGCACAAGGTTCTCTGCCTTGCAGTTAACCTCTTATTCATTTTTGTACTGAATAAACAAAAGATCTGAACAACATTTATTTGAGATATTCAGTCGTTAAGTCCTTTTAGGCGCTTGTTTATGACTCTTGCAACTATGTAATTTCATAAATAGATTTTAACACATTTATGCCTTCTGTTACCTGATTCCATCTCCAGGATATCACTTGTCCATGCCCTCAAGAATGACATATAGGAGCGTGTTCTGATCTGACACCCCAATCGGCCTTCCAAAACCATTACAAATTACTGTCGAAAAATAAATCTGTTTAATGATGTGACATTGCTATGGTTAAGGTTTGACTTGGTTATGTTACAGTACAGACAGGCAAGGGACAGAGAGATGGACAAGAAGGTTCTTTATTGAATGACAGCCAGATATAGTGGGTGTGTAGAGAGGGAAGTCTGTAGGAAGGAGATCACTGGAGGCAGGCAGGGAGATCACTGGAGGGAGACAGGAGAAACTAAGTGTTATGCCCAGTGGCATGGGGAGTCCTAAACTTGAACGAGGTCGGACACATACTGAGGTGAGTGCAGGTCTTATATACTGGCTGTGACTGGGACTAATAGGGAGCAGGAGTGTAATTGGGAGCAGGTGTGGGTGATTAGTGGATGGTGGTGCCCGGCCTATCTGTGACAGATTAGGTTTAGGGAAAGATTATGGTAAGTAAGTACCTCGTTAAGGTTAGGGAAACATTGCGGTTTGGGATAAAAAAGGTACTTCGTTGAGGTTACAGGACCTTCATCGTTATGGTTACAATAATAAATGTGGTTAAGGTTAGGGAACAATTGTGGTCTTGCTTAAAGAAACTGTTGACTTTTGGTTTGAAACGGGAAATGAACAGCATGCAGTCTCCCATGTCAAAGTCTGATGTTTTATTAGCCTGTCCATTCACCCCAACCTCCTCCCTACGTGGACTTTGTTGCTCTACAATAAGGTCACCTGACTTCCTCTTTTGCTCCCATGATAAATACTACCCCTGCTAGAGGGCTTTGTCACTTTAACGTGTCGTTTTGGGGCACTTGCTGAAATGGCAAGCCAAACGGCCCCTGATGCTGTCATTCTTCTTAGGAGAACAGACTCTGGTATAGAGTGGCATTACCAACATCTTTGGTAATAGATGGGTCCTTCTGAAACATGTTGTTAACAGTTGTAGCCTTTAGACAGTGGTTTGGTTACAGCTAACTTTGTGGATTATTCCCCATTACTATACTCAGCTCCTGGTAAGCAAAACCCAGGAACTCAGCTTGGTTCTTGGGGAGCCAGTCTAAAAGAATTACAGGTTTTTTTTTGGTTTTTTTAACAGTTGGTACCACACATTTCTCTATACTGAGTTCACTTTTTAAACCTGTTCCGACAGTTCTCTTTACCGACATGTACCTCAGCAGAACAAACATTTCACACTGACAACATTTGTCTCCCAACAGTAACACTTTGTCACTCATTACACAATGACCTAAAAAAAAATATGAACAGGTAGCATTTCAATATGTATCACTGTTGTCTTTGAAGTATATTTTATTTATTCAGCATAAACCAAGATTCTATTGCAACAAAAAGAAGAGCACCTCTGTAATGCATGGATTGTGCTACCTTACAGTAAATGTGTCGCAGATGTCAGAAATGTTGCAATGTGCTTCAATAGGCCTTTTGTTTTTGCATAAATGAATTCCAAGTGCACACAATTAAACTAAAGTAATTCCAGTAATGCAATACAAAACTAAACATATTCACTTGTATAGGATAGCTACAGATATAGAAATACAACAGTGCTGGTCAAACCTGTCATGTGCATTTGGCCACAAGTTCTCATCTACATCACACCTTATGTCCTCTCTTGCAATACACCTGGGAAATCTTTTCGCATCCCTGACAATCTTCTGCACATACGTCCAGACAGCCAGCATTTATTGTGTCCAAGATCTTATCAAATCTTATCATCTGGACGGTGGTCATAAACTTTCCACCTCCATGAGGAAAAGAAGTCCTCTATGGGGTTGAGGAATGGAGAGTAAGGTAGAAGTAGAAGTGTCACCATCCGGCGATGGGTTGTGAAACGCCAGAGGTCATCATGGAATGAAAATAGATGCTCTGTGTCCCAATTAGGAGTTTATGCATTTTTATTTATTTCTTTTTAGATGTAGCAGAAGCAGAATGTAGCAAATTGCAGTCTAATATATAATAATTGTGTTATGTGAGGCTTTGTGTCAGACGAACACAGGACACGGAGGTAAGTGCAGATACGAGGAAGGTTTATTGCCACAGTAGTAGGTTACACAGGAGGAGCAAAGCAGTAACCAAATATGCAAAGACTAGAAATGTCTATGAGAGTCTTATCTGTCGTAGATGTCCATGCTGTTCACTGATAGTGACGAGGACGGACGGACACGGACACACACACACACACACACACACACTGAGGGGAAGCCAGAATACGCAGAAGTCTTCAGTAGAGAAGTTAGTCGGGTAGTACCTCATACCTCATGGTAGAGTTGAGACCAGACAGTGAGTGAATTGGGGAAGTGTTGCTTTATAGTGCAGTGGGTTGATTGGTGGCAGGTGTGTGTAATCAGTATTCAGGTGATTGTGACCTGCTGACTGTGGTGGGTGGAGCTGGGGGTGTCTGTGTTGGCTCCCTGACACTTTGAACATAAATTTAACAGGTTTCACGATAGTATGTAAATATGTGCAAAATGGAGTGTAAGCACAGAGTTTTGGTGGAGGTTGAGTTTGATTGAGAAAGCAGTTCATGAATTTTCATCATTGAATGCATTTTACGTCAAAACAATAACACTTAATCCACAGTTCAGACTTCTTTTGTGCTGACTGTTTGAGTTATATATGCACATATGAACCCAATTGTTGGCAGATACAATCAGTCGGAAAAGAAGTTCCGGAGAGGATACATAGAAACTAGAAACTACTGTATGATAATAAAGAGAGGAAGAGGTCAGAACTATGGAGAGATGCAGACATAAAGTGAGAGAGAGAAAGAGAGCACTCCCTGAAGTTAGACAGTGAGAGGTGTAGACAGCTGTGCCTCAGGCAGTAAAAGACCATGCATGTGTTTATTAAATGTACTTTAAAAGCACTTTTCTTCAAAAGAGGCAGACGTGATAGATGGTGGCAGGGAAAGTGTGCGTGTGTACGAGTCTGCGTGTGTTTGCATTTACATTTCATCTACTTTTCAAATAGTGACACAGACGGAATGAGATGTGTTGGGATTCACGATGGTTAAAGGGAGGCACCCACTTGTGTAGGTGCAATCAGTTAATTATCAGAATTATAAAATATAATCAGAAATAACTTTAATGAATAAAGTCCTTGGGGGCACCACTCTTCTTAAAGAAGAGAAATGATAGCCAATTAATTGATTGAGTCTCATAAAATACACTAAACTATCAATTTGGAACGCTGATTAATAATTAAATTAATAACTATAACCAGTTACCATTAATAGCTAGTAGGTTGAAGGATTTGGATTTCAGCATAGAAGAGGTTGGCAAATTACTCTCTCTTGTGAAACATTAAAGAAGCCAGCATAATTGTACACAAGCATTTATTTAAAAAGAAATACAAAGCAAAAACACAGTGTGAAGTCTACCTCTAAATACTAAACTACAGAACAAAGGGATATATGTGTGTGTGTGTGTGTGTGTGTGTGTGTGTGTGTGTGTGTGTGTGTGTGTGTGCATCCAATATGGCTGCTTGGATCTAAGATGGCGTCAAGCAAAAGAATGTGTGTATATTTCTTTGTTCTGCCTCTGTATGTGCTGTATGTGGTCAGAAACAAGAGAGCATGTGCAGCCGGCGCTTTAAAGTTTCTCTCCGCTGGGTGTGGTGGCCTTTAAGGGCCAAACTAGAGGTGTATGTGTATGATCTGTTTAGCATAACGGTGCCAAGTTAAAAGGAGTTAGTTAGCATGCAAAGACTCTGTCTGTGTGGAGCATAACTAACATCTAACATCAACTTAGCGGTGGCTGAGAACTAAATTTCGGTTACAATAATAACCTCACGTTAACCATGGAGAAGATCACAACAATAAAACCTCACTGAAAACACATCAGTAACGTCACATGTACACAAGTTAAACAGTCCTTTGCTTAGCTATATACACTGTTACTCTATGCTATGCCCAGTTGTTATGTTACCCATCCGTGGGAGGGAAAATGAGGTGGCTTTGGATGTGTTGCTCGGTTAGCCGGTGGTCCGTCGGTTTATTTTAGAGTTGCTTTTAGAGAATTCAAGGTCAGTGCAATTTTTTGCAATTAAAGGATAGTTCAGTTGTTGTTTTACAACATGATCTCTTTCTAATACGTTTGCCTAACCTGGGGGTTTGTTTAAAATCTGTCTGACTGCTCGTTCTTCTTTTTAGCAATATGACCATGTTCCCAGATTTCACTAATTACTTTGGTGAGTAGTAAGTGAAGTTATAATAATGATGGCCAAACCTGTGAAAATAAGTATCTTTTAAAGTATCCTTTAACTACAAGTAGGAGCCAGACCCATCGGGGTTTGTTCCAAGCGAAAGCGTTTTGCCCCAATTTGCAATTGTTTCTCTGGTTGAGGAAAGTGTTTTCTACAAACTGTGTGCAGCATGTTTACTCCCCTTTGGTAAGTGTCTCAGGCGTATAACCCAGTGACAAGTGTAAACAACACAGCTATCAGTGCACCATGGAGCACATTATACAATACCCAACATGTATGCAAATCTTCGCCTTCAGTGTTGTCAGAGATTTCCTCGAACAGCATGAATGGCATTTTAAGATGCTGCAAAAAATACTGTACAACGAGAAACACAATGTAACATTGTTTCCACTAAAAAAAACAATTTTGCTAAACCTTGGATAACACTGAAAGTGACAAAGCAGTCTGGGTCAGTGCACACAGGGATAGAAGTACTAAGCAAAAAATATAATACACTATAATACAGGTCAGAAAATAAATTAAGTACCAAGTGGGTATAAGTATAAAATTAAAATAAGTGTAAAGTACAAAGTGGGTTTACCAGTTGATGATAATAATACGGTATAATAATGCAATGTAATAATACAAGTAGTAAGTAATAGTGCATGAACTGTCAAGTTAAGTGTAGCCTATTAAGATTATAATGAGACGGTGGATATTGCACAGTAGTAATAGAAGTATGAATAAATATCAATAAATTTTAAACTGAACTTGAGCTAGTAAGCTCAACATGTGCTTGATTTACTCACCAGGTACATGAGGTAAAACTCTGTCTAATTTAATTTTGTATCTGTGTAGGTGAATGTATTTCTTGTTCCATTGAACTCTTTTCCATTTTTCTCCCTGCAGGGTGCATGAGGGACATACGCCTTAATGGTCGCTACATGCCACTGGACAGCAAGCCGCGAGATGGGGTTTCTCAGGTCAGCATACAAGGACTCTCCCTTGGGTGCTCGTCTGATTCCTGCAAACGGAACCAATGTAGCCCCCCCTTCACCTGTGTTGACTTGTGGAGAGTGCACGAATGCAGGTACACACACAAACCCGTACACACCAAACGTAACTGCACAGTTGTGCACATTCACTCTTGGATGTTCCACACACACACTCATCATTTTGACACAAAGGCATGAAGACACATGCATTTAAACCAGCTCACTCAACCTCTGAAGCTTTTGACCTTGGTATTATTTTTGTTCATAGCCACATGAATGTGCTTTAAAATAATCTGGCACTGTCCTACTTGAGGCGGGGCAAATTGTAGAAGAAAAAGCATCGCATAGCCTTTATTTGTTCTAAAGCTGGTGAAATGTCTGTGCAAATTCAATGGCAACCATTTTATGGTACAAGAAGAAGTTGGGCTATCAGCAGGAAAATGTGGTAGCCAATTACCGTCCATCTCATAAATTTTGTAGATAAACTCAGGTTACAGTTTAATAGTTACTGAAAGGCTGTGTGTTATGTTTGCTAGCAAAGAAAAGAAAGAAAAAGTCCCTCTTTATGTAACGTACAACAGCGTCTCTACTCCTCACAGCAGAGTTGGTCCAGGCTGTGAAATGCTAGCTTGTTAGCAGCTACGAGAAAATGCGATCAATCATCTGATCTCTCTGATTACTCTGTCCACGGCTTGCAGCTCCGCAACAGGAGACCTCTGGTTTTAGGCTATTTTAAGTGACTTTAGCCTGTCTCATAGCTGCTAACTAGCTGTTCACAGTCTGGAGCAACTCTGCTGTAAAGAGCACAAGAAGACGCCGTAGCATCGTTACATAAACAGGAACTTTTTATTTATTTTCTGTGGCAGCAAGCTTTTCAGTAACTATTATAAATTTACTGCAACCTGAACTTATCTACACACTTTTTTTTTTTTTTTTTTTTACAACAAACCAGCCACACTCCGTCACACACACAGGTTACCCACAAGACGACCTTTCTTAAAGAGGGAGGCTCGGTCAGTAACACACAGGTGCAGTTAGACTGTGGGTGTGCTAAGTATTCAGGTCCATTACTTAAACAAAAGTACTAATACCAACTTAGAAAATACTCCACTACAAGTAAAAGTTCTGCATTCTAAACATTACTAAGGTAAAAGTGTGTAAGTATTATAGCAACATTTACTTAAAGTACTCATTGAGCAGTAAAATGGTCCTTATCAGTGTTTTACTATTATATATGATGTTTTTGGATTAATATACTGCTGCATTAATGTGTATGTTGCATTTACTGCTGTAGATGTTTAAGATACTTTATATACTGCTGGGTAGTTTAATCTGCAAGAATGCATCATGTTCCACAAGATCATCATATGTTTGCACTATCTGAGAATTTACAATATGTTATTTTAGAGAAAATGTGTACATCGAGATATATATCATATATCACGGCATAGCCTTAAAATATCGAGATATTATTTATAAGCCATATCGTCAAGCCCTTATACAGCATGTGAACAAATGGGAATTAAGTCCTAACATCCTGTCATTCAAGGCTTGTGCACTGTTGGATATCATGAAACAGGCAGCTTAATTCACTCTCTAATGATGTTAAATGATAAAATTGATGCGGAAACTCACGATGGTCATTAATTAAGGCTTGGGAAAATAAGTTTTAAAATCCATCAGTGATGCAGCCTGTGGAAGAACAAAAACAGTCTTCATGTTTGCAAACATGAATAGCATCACTTACTCACTCTCTCTGCTCCCTCTCGCACACCACCTTCCAAATATCACCCAAGCACAAAACTCTTTTCTGTAATGTCAGAATGAAGAAGTAAGGAACATTAACTTAAAAGACACCTATGTCTGATTGACGAAAAGCCATCACTTTTACAGATAGAAGAAAGCAGCAATGTTGCGTATTCCATGTCTGAAAAGTGCTTCCGAAAAATACATTTTACACGAGCATCAGTTTACTTGTCATGAGGAGTACTGCTTAGCCTCTGAAAACAGTTATATAATATCTTATTTGGCTCTGGTGGAAGTCTGGGTTGGGCTTGGTAACAACACATTTATAACAAAAAGCCTGCAACAAAAACTGTGAATGTGGACTTTTGAAAGCCTTGGGCATTTACATGGTCTAACTAAATAATGCTTGGTTGCATTACGGGAAGGACGCAGCTGTTTTAGAGCCCAGCCTAGGGAGTAAAAGTCAAGATATCTCAACCTCAGCTGCATCAATTTGTACTATTCTTTTTTAGTCTGTCTTTGCGAGTCCCACCACTTTATAAAAGTGCAATAGTAAATCACTGCAGTACCCCATTAAATATTTTTCAGGTGATTACTTAACACTTCCCAAAGTATTAAGATAATCGCTCTGGATAAAAGATGGATAGAGATCACAAATTGACTGTAGCTAATTCTGTCGCAACTCTTCAACAGCATTCTTTCTTACCTTAGTCTACCTTTTTTCTACAGGCTTGACTGCCTGATTAACTGTCTTTTCAGGGCTGTGGATGTTAGGTTACATACAAAGCCTAAATTAACTTGTTTTTATTGTGCCTCGCTGCTCAGTTTCTTGATTAAAAACCACTGGCTGAAATGACAAAACTGTGAGGTGAGTGCCAGACAGTCTCTAAGTGCCAAACTGGTTGAATGTCATCAAATCAAATTATGTGTTCATTTTGTTTTCTTTTGAAATTGATATCTGCTCTTTGAAAAAAAACAAATGAGCAAGTAAACTCATTGAGCCTCTTAGTCATGGGCAGGGTGTCATGTGAACTCAGATCAGCACTGTTCTGCCCCCAGCCTGCCCGACAGAGGAGAAATACTGTGGAGCAGCTTCAAAGTCAATCCTACAGTGAACTCCAAAAGCACCAAATAACGTGTTTGCATCACTTAACAACATTAAAATAGAAATCATAAACATAAATGTACACCAGGGAGGCTTAGTTGTTCCAGGCTGCGCCGGTGTACTTGTTGGTACAGGTTACTGGTGAGAGGATGAAATTACAAACCAGGAAGTCCAGTTTTAAGGCTTATCAAACACAATGGCACTGTGGGAGCAGTTTATACTCTTTGAGGGAAGATTGTACAACTCTGGCAAGTAGTCACAATAACAACTTTCCTCTCTGCCTTGGTGTTTGTGAGGTAAACACGATTAGCCAACATAGTGGCTTGCTGGTTGACTACACTGCAGCAAAAACTTTTTGGGTTTTTTTGGGTTTGCTGGAGCTCTCTGCCACGACCCCAGTACACTATGACTGTGGTCTCATTCAAAATGAATGAGGAGGCTGCGTTTTTTGAGGCAGTTATTGTCAGTCTAAAGATGGCCTCAGAGAGACTTTGAAAAGTTAAAATCCCACAAGAGCCACTGCGTTCAGCACCAGCCATGTCTCCCTTTAAAAGGTAATGAACACGGCAGTGAAACCCAGCTGCTCCGTCACTAAGCTAAACACCTAAAATGTTGGAGGTGAAAATAAATTATTTTCCCAGCCCTCTGACCCTGATGGGATTCACACTTTTGCTTGATCAACAATTCACATGCTCTACTGTATGACTTCCTGTATGAGGGTTAGTTTGTTTGTCAGTGGGAAATGGGAAATGTCATGCAATGAAAAGCCGCAGCAAACTAACAAGCCTCTCCTGTAGCACAGACCGAATCAAACACTGAGTGCTCTTAAGCACATGTACTAATCTCAGCAGTTTTTCTGCCATTGGAAACATCAGCCTCCATTCAGTCTGTGCAGCCTCTTAGCTTTTAATCTTGCCTTTCCCTTTCTTACCCTCCTCTGATTCACTCACCCACATCATCCATCCACCAACCTTTTTTTTTTTTTTTTTTTTACAATGGCTCTCATTCTTGCTGACTGCCCCTCCATTTCTTGGTTTGTATGGCTTTCATCTTGCTCAGTGTTTTAACCCCTTTACCTTTGCCACACGCCTACCACACACACACACACACACACATAAACACACACACTCAGTCTCCCACTCCATCCCCACCCTGCTTGCTCACCTTGTTCCCTTTTCAACACTTGACCCGAACCTTGTGAGATGATTAGAGAGTAGTAAGTATTGGCAGCAAGTCCTCCAAGCGCAAGTGTTTGATAATTCATACTCAGGGGCCACAGTCAGCTAGTCAAATAATAGCATACTGGAGTGTGAATAATTCTTCTCCCCAGGGCTCAAATAAACACACTGATTTTTCATTGATATTTTTGATTTAATTTTAAAAAGGACATTTATAGCATTAAATTGACTGTTTGCTAAACTCCCGTGTTTTTATCTGCTCTAATGCGATCGTTAGTGTGAGGTAGTCTTACTTTCAAGGCCAAGGAGCATATTGTTAAGTATATTATTCTGTGGGACTATTGGTTATGTTCGAAAAAATTGCTGTGGGAGCCAAAATGCTACTATATCAGAATTCTGAGTATCAGAAACTATAGTGGGTCTGGTCACTCTTAATTTGATTTGGGGAAGTTTACACTTCAGTCAACCTTGTCACCTGCGATAGTGTTACGTTTGCCAAACATCCTGGCTGATCTGCAGCATAATCATCAGGTGTTTTGCATTTTCTTGCGTTCTTGAGTTGAAAATCTCTATAAAATATGATCTTTTTTAAAAAATAACTAGTATTTTTCAGTGAAAATGGGTCAAAACCAAAAGCAAACACCCTTCAGAAACTCACATAACACCACACGTTATTACCAAGCGGCGACCTCCGGGTCTGAAAAGTAAAGCCATTGCGGAAGTTCCTTAAACCTGCATTCTTTGTAATGGCCAACAGGGGGCAACTCCACTGGTTGCAAAAAGAACTCTTTTAGATTGTACTGAAGTCTAGGAGAAAATGACCCTACTTTTCACTTTCCTAATGAGTTTATGGTGTTTTTTATAATTTTTTTAATTTGCAATAAAGTGATTACACAACAGGTGAAGACAAGTACAGGGACACATAAAGACACATAACCAGATCCGATCATCAAAGGAGCGGCCCACGGTGGCGCGACAGGGGAGCTGGAGTCATCCCCACCCGAGGTGCAGAACCCTACCAATAACTTTATGTTTCACGATTGTTGTTGGGTTTTTTTTGTTGTTGTTGTTGTTGTTGTTGTTTTTTTTTAAGTGGAGGCTGATATCTTGGTGGGCAACTCCCAGGCCCTCCAGAGGGGGTTTGCTCATCCTAGTCAAAAGTCTTTCCCTTTATTTATATTTTAGTTATTGTGGGTTATGGATCTGGAGAACACCAGCCTCAGTCTGTCACGCAGCACTAATCACACGCCAGGGCGACTCCAAGAAAGAGAAAAAAAAAAAGAAAAATAAAGATAATGCACACATATAATAGAAAGGACTTAGGAAAGGAAGGAGGAGGTAGATAATTAGCTTTGTGAGTGAGCAGGGTGTTAATGGATGAAATGTGAGACAGTTTGGCAGTGAAATGTATAAATGGGTAAGTCTGAGTATGGAGATGTTAGTGGTTTAGTTGTTTAGTGGCATTCACTCAGTGACAAAATCAAGGTTAAGATTGAGATTTGTGATAAATGGAGTCCAAGTGTCAAGTGTGACATTTGCTTTCTTAAAGAGGCAGTTAAGTTTTCATTGATATATGTTCTGTAAGAAGGTTTAACCAATGATTGATGCTTATTGTTTGTTTCGGTTTTCCAGTTTGTAAAGATGACTTTCTGGGCGATAGCTAGGGCAACCAGTGTGTGGGTTTTGGTGGAAGCTCAACTGAGGATAAGTCACCAAGTATGCATAATGAGGGAGAGAGGCAAATGCTGCAACCCAAGATTGAGGAGAGCTTCTGTGTTATCTTAACCCAAAAGTGTTGTACAGCCATATGGAGTGGAGGTAGTCTGTAGTGCCTAGAGTGCATTGTAAACATTTATCTGTGTCTGAGAGACCCATTGTATGGATTTGGTTTTGAGTGATGTGTGTTCTATGCAGGATTGTATACTGGATTAGTTGTAGATTTGTATTCTTTGTCATTTTAAATGATTTTCTGCAGACCTGTGTCCAGAGGCTGGTGTCAGAGGGGAGAGATAAATCTCTTTCCCATTTAGCTGTTGGCAGGTGGATGTTGTTATCTGTATTGGAGATTAGTTTATATAAGTTTGAAAGAACTTTGGTGGTTGTAGAATATTTCATGATCTTTTCTGCTGGATGGAGTAGTTGAAGTGGATTGCTAACTATATTAATTTTATTTTTAATAACTGATTTGTAGGTATTTGAAAAAATGTCCCCCTCTGACCTCATACCTCTGGATCTTTAAATGAGATAAATGCATCGTTTGGAAATAGATGGTGAAGTTGTGTGATTCCTTTTTGTTCCCACATGTTGAAGTGAAGTGGAGATTTGTTGAGCTGAAAGTCCAGGCTGTGCCGGAGAGGTGTGTACATGCAGGGATGTGTGTTTTCCACCAGGCTGTCAGAGTTGAGGAAATGAGTGGGTTTTTGAAGCAATTGTGATATTTGATGTTTGAGCCAATGAAGAATAAATCAGTGAGTTTTATTTTGTTGCATGCTGCTAGTTCTAATTTAATCCAAGATATAAGAGTCATGTTAGAATTGATCCATTTAAGGAGAGACTGTAACTGGTTTGCCAGGTAGTAGTATGTTTCCAGTAGAAGTGTGATATGACAGAATTCGGTGACTGGAACCATTTGGCTGTAGGTTTTAATGGAATCATTGAGAAGAGGTAATTTGTAAGTATAACTTTCATCTTTGTGGTTGCTATTCATCCAGTTAAAGAGAGGGAAAGGTTAGACCATCGCTTTAGATCATTGCTGCTTTTTTCTAGTAGTGGAGTGAAATTGAGCTGAGTTGACTGAGGCGATGTTTATACCCAGATATCTGATAATAGAATTGGGTGGAGGAGGTAGGGTGCAAGTGAGACAACACAAAGGGATGGTATGTGTTGTTGTGATTGTGTCTATCTTCGACAGCTGTCTCGCTTGGGTTTGGAGGGTCCTAGTGGAGTTCTTTAGTAGGACTTTTGTTGTTGAAGGAGGATGAATTGGAGTATTTTATGTTATGCTGCTTAGAATAGCCAATGGCTAAGTCTTCTTCAATACAGCATGCTGTTCATTTTGTAAATTATGGTCCCATTTAGAGTAAAATAGACGATAAAGCAGGGTATGCTTTAGGGTGTGGCTACCTTGTGACTGACAAGTCGCTACCACGGCAACCTGTCAATCAGGATAGAGGCAATGCATAATATCCACTGCACTGTGTACATTTAACTAGCTGTGAACTTGTTTTTGGGTGCTGTGTTTTCTCCTAAGAAAATCTAAGGAGTCGGCTGTTCATTTTTTCCATGTAAGTACATTTTGCAAGTTTTTTGCTAGCCAAAATTAGCACCCCAGTTAATATCACAGTTAACGTCAGTTACGTATGCACCTTGCTAACCAAGCTAGCTTCACCCTTTCATCCAAATATGGTCGCTTCTGGCTCCAAAAAACTAAGATGACGATGGCCAAAAAGCCAATCTCGAGAGTAGGGTGTCTCGACCGGAGCTGTTGTGACCGGAGACTTTGAATGATCGGGGTAACTGTCAATCATTTTTTAATTTGGCCAATCAGAGCCTTACATGTCACTGTCAGTCAAAAGCTAATTTCACCAATATGCCACCTGAACCAGTTGTCAATCAGTTTTTAATTCGGCTAATCATATTTTTTATAGGAGAAGGGGGAGGTCTGACACGAAGAAGCAAACTTGACTTCTTTCTCAATGTTTAGATCCGAAGTTTTCAGCTCTAGTCAAAGGATCAAAGTATCAACAGACAGCAACTTTTTTTAATCAATGCAGTAATCTGCAAGCTAATGTTAGCTAACTCGCTAACCGTTATAGGAAATTACAGTAGCTAGCTAATAGGCTAGAAAAGCAGTGGCAAACGGCAGTGCAGTGGGAACAAACTTTTAAATTAGGCCTTGTAAATCTAATAAGTGTGTGAAGATGAAGATTCAGCAACAGAAAGAGATTTTCGTGGATGGCTAAGGTGAAATAAGTGAAAGTTGACGTAGCCTAATTCATACCAGGGTGTCCATGGGGTCTTAAAATGTATTAAAAGTTGATAAATCAATTTAGCTAAGATTAAGGCCCTTAAACAGTATTAAAAAGCCTTAAACGCCATTTTCAGAGGTATTACATTTTGTAGCTTGTTTTCAGTATGTGTCAGGGATGTGATTTTTCCAGATTAATCCAAAATTCAGGATTTTCTGACCTGAATATGTGACACTGAAATTATTGTCACACTAGCCTCTCCGCTGCGTGTTTGACCGAGGGCGGGGCTCAGCTCCTACAGAGACGAGATGGAGCCGCGATGGAGTCAGTCAACCAGGTGAAGTGAACAACTCGAGTAAAAAGTCAAAAAGTGATTTTTCTTCCTGCTTTGTCCACAGTTGTTGTTACAACCACAGCACACTTGTTAAGCTAATAGCTAATTGTTAAGAACAAGCTAAAATGAAAGCTGTCTGTATGTAGCTTAAGTGTGTTTGCCACAAATCTTAAAATTTGGCACATTCTTGTAACTTTAGCTGCTGGCTAAGACAAACCAGCCCCTCCTCTCTCTACAAGCGGTACCTGCAGCAGAGGAAGGAGGACAGGACAGGAGGTCCTCTAGTATCATGCCTTCCTCCTCCTGACTGTCTGTGTCCTTCATTATTTCTTAACTTAGGCTATTTTAATTTACTGACATTTCAGATTCATTTCCACTGAAATATTAGTGAGTGTATATAGCGACTTTGCTGTTGTGAACTTTACTATTGCTGCTCTAGAAACAATATTTAGTTATATTTAAAATATAAATCAATTCTAATCCTGTTTTGAATGTATTCTTTTTTTAAAATGATAATGAACAACTGGTTCATTATCAGGCCTTACTGTTGACATTAGTTTTTGATTAACAGTGGAGTTTAAGCCTCTGATTGGCCAAATTAAAAAATGATTGAC
This sequence comes from Siniperca chuatsi, assembly GCF_020085105.1. Taxonomy (NCBI): domain Eukaryota; kingdom Metazoa; phylum Chordata; class Actinopteri; order Centrarchiformes; family Sinipercidae; genus Siniperca; species Siniperca chuatsi. The sequence continues at coordinate 31,592,336 of NC_058042.1, forward strand.
AGCTACCCCACCCTCTCAAAGTCTCCGGTCTGCAGTGATGCAAACTTGAAACTCGAAGTTTCAAAACCAATGGGTGATGATGTCACGGTGGCTACGTCCACTTCTTTTATACTAGTCTATGGTAGGGCTGGACGATATGACCTAAAATCAAAATCTCGATTAATTGAACATTTTACTTTGTTTACTATTAATGAACGATTATTTTGTTTTGTTTTTTTGCTTTGTTTTGCCCTCATAGTTCACTGACAACGTTTGGAGTTTACATTGTAACATTGTAATATCAAGCACAATGTAACATAGGTTACAAGGTGTTATATGTTTTTTTTTATTGTTGTCAGTATTTATTTAGTGTGCTAAAATAAAATATTATTCATATAGCACCGTTTTAAACACATGTAACAAAGTGCTTAACAAGAACATCAGCACAGAAAAGAAAAGGAGAATAAAAACACAAGTTATAAAAACAGACATAATCATTTATGACACATACAAACAAACACAGAAAGAATATAGCAGCCAAGCACCCAGATAGCCCCAATTAGATTATTGAATATTATAGCATTGTGTCTTTTAAGCTAATGTGCATTTACCGATTGCAAGGTGAAGCCGGTGTCCAAAACACTGCTGCTGTGTCCATCCATTGAGTGCAAAGGAAAGCTGAAGTATGGGTTCATCATCCTACTTGACCAGAGATCAGATGTGGATGCAAAGTGCTGAACAGACTTCAGTTCAGCAGCTACCCTTTTACGACATGTTTTGTACATGTTGGGCAGCGCAGTTTGGGGGAAAAAATGGTCGTGATGGCACAGTGTATCTTCTGTCAAGAGTTTTAAAGAGGTGTTTAAACCCACTGCGTTCCACTGTAGCTATGGGAGCCATATCCTTTGCGATGTAGTAACAAATGGCGTCAGTTATTTCTTTCCATCTTCTTGAATCCTTTTCATATTGTGTAACATTTGTAAATGCTTGTGTTATCGACACCTGCTTTGTGGAGGCATCTGTTGCTGGGCGCTTATCAGTCTGTCTTTTTTCTTTCTTTTTTTTTGAGCCGTGCACTGTTCATATTCGGTAACGTGATTGTGCTCGTAAAGTGTTGAAACAGATTGGTGGTATTACCTTTGGTAATGAAACTGTTTTTCTGCAGTGTTTACATTTGACTTTGACTTGTTCTGTGTCTTCTTTACTGAAGCCAAAATGTGTCCACATGATGGACACTGCATTTTTCTTTGGTACAAGCTGCTCCTGTTGCTCAGTTGACTTGGTGTTTGAGTTCTCCTCTATGTTGCTTCCATGCTGCTGACTGGACGGGGCAGTGTGACGTGACTACACACGTGGTAGTATGTTTTTAAGGGGAAAGTATTAACAGGATTAAAAAATGAAATAACCGACATGGGAAAATTTACATCAGTTAGAGGTTCTGAATTTCGGTTTTGATTACATTTCGATTTATCGTCCAGCCCTAGTCTATGGTCATTACTTACTGTGAGTGAGCGTGCATGTTCATCTAGGTTATGATAAGACACTCATCACAGCACTGATTCTAACGACTGGCAATGATAAGAGAGTGCAGAGAAATGAGAAGCACTGTTGTCTAGTTGACTGACAGGCATCCTGTATTCAACACCTACACAGACTCCAACTAGGCATAATGAATACTGAATGCTGAGCTTTTGTTATGGCATAATAATCCCACCCACATTTAATTACCTTTTAAAATGTTGTGTTTTAAACAGCTAGGTCTGTGTTCTGTGTCCTCACGTTATCAAACTTGATGGCATTTAAAACTTCAATAATTAATAATTATGAAAAGTGATTTTAAAGATGATACAGGCTTTGGATGTCTTGGGACAAGTCATTCCACTTTGTATTGGCTCTAATGACAAAAATAAAATCACATTCTTTTAATGGTTAAAATCTGTACACATCTGTAACGCATCTGTACAAGATGAAGATTAGAGGGAAGTTGAGAGTGTTACATAAACAAATAGTCCTCAGCCAACCAAAGTGTGTATCACTTTCTCAAAATTATCAGGGTGTCAAACATGACATTTCCAGCATATATGTTGACTTAACGGATCAGTGTGTAGGATTTAGTGGCATTTAGCGGTGAAGTTGCAGATTGTAACCAACTGAATACTGCTTGCTTTCCAAGTGTGTAGGAGAAACTACAGTGGATGCGAAAAATGCAAAAAGCCTATCTAGAGCCAGTGTCTGGTTCGTCTGTTCTGGGCTACTGTAAAAAAAAAAAAGGTGGTCTCTATAGAAGGGGACCCGCTCCCTCTGTAGATAAAAACAGCTCATTCTAAGGTAACGAAAATGCGAACGATTCTTATTTCCAGGTGATTGTACACTAATGAAAACATACCTATGAATATTATATTCCATTTCTGCCAATAGATCCTCCGAAATGTTACAAACTGGACCTTTAAAGTAAGGTCTGTATGATAACCACTACGTTCATTGATGCCACATTTATCGTTTTGTGAAAATTAGACCTAAATATTTTTCTATGTGCAGCAGATGGTAAATGGACTGTACTTATATAGCGCTTTTCTAGTCTTTTTCCAACTACTCAAAGCGCTTCACTACATATCACATTCACCCCATTCACACACATTCATACACTGATGGCAGGTGCCATTAGTTCAAATAACGTAAATCATTCACACACACTAACACACCGAAGGCACAGCCCTCGGGAGTAATTCGGGGTTCAGTGTCTTGCCCAAAACTTCAACATGTGGGCTGGGGGAAGCTGGGTGGACGACCCGCTCTACCACTATGCCACAGTCACCCAGAGACACTTAGATTAACTACATCACATTTATATTGCATACAGACATACACATCAAAATACAATTAGTTACGTACATTACGTAGCTACTGAGATACCACATGGGGGCTGCAAGAAGTGATTGGTCAGCATGGGCTGCTTGTGTTTGTGTTTTCTGCTTGTGGAGAAGACAGCATGAGGCAAGTTGAAGAAAGACACGCAGTAGCCTTCTCCTTTCCAGTATGTGTATAGCCTACCGTCGCTCTGTATCACAAAGTAAATTAAAATACGTAAAATTTAACACAGTTACTATGTGGTACGATGGTGATATCAACAGGTGAAATCTGACGCTCAACTATAAATCAAAACCTACGCCGTAAGCATCTACCTAGTTTAGTATCCTTTGGGCTCGGTGCAGGCACCTCACCTCACCAATATTGCTGATGCTCGGTAGGTTGGTACCAATGATCTTCTGAGCAGTTTTAAGCACCTACTGCAGAGCTGTCTGGTCCTGGGCCGTGCACATCCCATGTCAGTTTGTGATGTTTCCAGTCAGGATGCTTTCTATTGCTCCTCTGTAAAAGTTAATAACTTGGCTCAGTAATTTTGCTTTCTTAAATTTTCATAAGAAATACAACCGTTTCTGAGCTTTCTTGAACAGGGTGGAGATGTGAGAGAACCATGTCAGGTTCTCTGTGATCCTGATTCCCAGGTACCTAAAACTATTCCTCAGTTCCACTGATGTAGACAAGGGGTATGTGCATTTGCCTCCTTTTTCCTAAAATCAATGATCAGCTCCTTGATTTTGATGACGTTGAGCAGTAGGTTGTTCTCCGTGCACCATTCTGCAAAATAGATTTCCTCCAAGTATGAAGTCTCATCGTTGTTTGAAATCCAGCCGATGATGGTGGTGTCATCTGCAAACTTCACAACCGAGTTGCCTCCATGTCAGGGGTTGCAGTCATGGTTGTACAGCGTGAACAGGAGGGGGCTGAGCACACAGCCCTAAGGGGCTGTTTGTGAGGAAGTCCAATATCCAGTTGCAGAATGTGGTACCCAAGCCCAGAGTGCTAAGTTTTCCAAACAGTTTCATGGGGAAGATTGTGTTGAATGCTGAGCTGAAATCGGAGTAGACTTTACAGCTGACTTGTTGGGGAGATCAAAACAAGCATAAAATGTGTTTAGCTCATCTGGTAACGTGGCCTCACACTCTCACGCTCCTGCTTTTGTAGCCTTTGATGTTTTTAATCGCCTGCCACATATCTTTGGTGTTGAGGTTTCTCTCCAGATGTCTCAGCTTTGCCATCTTGATGGCAGTTTTCAGTCTCACTCTAGCGGTGTTGTATGCTTCCTTGTCTCCTGGCCGAAAAGCATCTTTTTTGGCTCTGAGTAGAGCCTTCACCTCTCCATTCATCCAGGCTTTCTGATTGGGGAATTATTTTATTGTCTTTGTGATCACCTCATCATCAACACATTTGCTGATGTATGATGGTCAAACAAAGGAGTACCTTCAGCGAAAGACTCATCCCCCCAAAATGCACCACAGAGCGCCACAGGAAGTCATTCCTGCCTGTGGCCATCAAACTCTTTAACTCCTCCCTCTAAGTGTCAGTCAATATGACCTTTAGTCAATAAACTGGACATTGGATCATTAACATCACTGTAATACTTGAAATAATTGTGCATATATTCTCTGTTTAATACTCCGGTGCAATATACTCTGTTTTCAGTTTAATTTATTGATATTTATTCATACTTCTATTACTACTGTGCAATATCCACCATCTCATAATAATCTCAATAAGCTACATTTAACAGTACATGCACTACTACTTATTACTCATATTATTACATTGTATTATTATACCGTAAATACTTATCATCAACCGGTAAATCCACTTTTAAGCTACACTTATTTTATTTTATACTTATACCCACTTGGTACTTAATTTATTTTCTGACCTGTGTTATTCTGATCTGATTCTGATGTCACTGACGCTCTGATGTGATTCAACACTGCAACCGGTGTGATCGAAACAAGGAAACTAAAAAAAAGAAGGAAGGGTCATTACATCATTATAATGTTCTAAAGATCTGCTTGGTGCCACACTTTGGTGCCAGTTCTGTTGAAGCCTATGGAAGATGCATGGAGAAGCACACTAAAACTCAACATCTATCTATCATCTATGTGCATGACCTTCGATGAAGAAATTCCTCTACCAAATGAAAGAACACACTTCAGAGAAGACATTAGTGACTGATTTATCCAAATGTTCCCATTCGTTTATTTGCTGTTGGTCTCCAAACAGTATCCAAAAAATGATTATAGGCTCACCATGGCAAATTAAAGAAAAAAGTTGAAGTGTCCCTTGAAAATATTTTTAGGATTAATAAATATGGTTTACTAAATCTATAGTCTATTCTTCATTTCTTCTCTCTTCCTTTTATTTCACTCCAGAGGTGTCATAGTTTGAATTTTTGTCCTGTTTCCTGTTTTGTTTTGTAGTATTCTCTTCCCCTTGTGTGTCTTGTGGTTTTTCTTACTGTCATTATTGCTTTCCATCCAGTTTTGATTGTTGGCCCCTCCTTGATTGTTTGCACCTGTGTGTCGTGGTCTCACCTACCTTAGTGTATTTAGTCAGGGTCTTTTCCTTTGTTCATTGTCGGGTCGTTGTTCCTGTCATGTGCGTGTTTCATTGTACCATTGTACCTATATCAAATGGCCAGGCAGTTGTTTCTGGTGAGTTCTGTTGGAATTATTCTTTGTCTCCTTTGGACCGTGTCTGGATTCTGGACTTTGAACTTTGCCTGCTCCCTGTCGGATCTGTTTAGCCTTGTTGGACTTATTTCCTGGTTTCAACCACTGCCAGCCTGTAACCCGTTTTCCATTACCTGGACCTGTATCTGCCTACCTGCCTGTTACCTGTTTGTTGCCTGTCTGCCTGCCTGTCTGTCTGCCTCTACCTGCTTGTGAGCTACATCACCAATAAATACTGAAGTCATCCTGCTACCTTATCCACTTACCGCTTCCTGGTCTTCTGCATTTGGGTCCTTAAACTGTGCACCACATAACAGGAGGCTGCTTTACGATTATCGACAGGGATAATAATGGCTGTTATGGGAATATCACGTATTTAAATGAAAGCTGAGGGTTGAGAGGATTATGGTCAAGAATTAAAAATGCCCAAACCGACTATTGTGAGACAGAGCATGGGGACGGGATGTCAAAGTTAGATGCTTAGACCCCCATCCAACATCCTAAACCTCTGAAATGTTGCCAGTGAATATGAATCGCTAGAGCATATTAGTTGCTTATGAACATAATTCACAGGAGACATAGTTTGGGAGAAGATACAGTAAATTAACTCTTTAGTGTCTTGTCTGGATTAGTTTTATAGTGGAAGAGAAACAGCTATGAGATAAATTACAGTACCATTTTGAATTTAGTGTTGCAGTTTCATAGTAAAGTTGAGTCGATATCTCTCCAGAGACCAGAGGCAAGATTCATCTCTGATGTCATCAAAATGTACAGACTGGAGCTGCACCATAGACATTCAATGGGATACTGAATTAATGGGCTCATAAAATGTTTGTTTGAGCTGTTACACCCAAATGAGCTTTTAATTATAGTGGTGCTTTCTGAAGTGAGGCAGAAAATTTGCCCGTCTGCATAAAATCATCCTAGTTACTGCCAGTGCCGCAGTCAACATTTTCATCTCCTCCAGTTCATTCTCTATTGAGGTGTACACCTGATCAGTGATTAAAAGAGAGTAATTAACTTTTTTCGCTGTGGGAAATGGTAATAAACATTCAATAAGACTTGTTTTATCCTGCATACTCATGTTAATTTTCATTGTATCTTCCAATGCTGTAACTGTCCAATATAATTAGTTTTATTCCCCTTGTTCCTCTATTTTTATTTACATGCTGTTATTTTCTTTGATTCATCTGTAACTGCTTCTGTAATGACACATTTCCTCAGAGGGATTACTACACGTTTACCTAATCAAATCTGGTGTCATGCACATCGAATTGATCTTAATCTACATTTATTTTATGATTCTTTTGTTTTCCTTTACTTCCTCTTCTTTCTTTCCCTTCCCTGTTGTCCCTGACCAACCCCTCTTTGCAGATGTCCTCCTGGCCACATTATCCGTGTGAATGGGACCAGAAAGTCCTGTGTCTACACCCTCTGTGCTACGCGGCCTTGTCACCAGGGGACCTGCGTGGCCCAGTCACCCTCCAAATTCACCTGCCACTGCCCAGAGGGTTACAGAGGACGCCACTGCGAGACAACACTGGCCATCTACCGGGAGGACGTGGGCCTGAGCTTCAGCTCCCTCTTTGCCATGTGTATCTGCTTCATGGCCTTACTAGGTAGCTACTGCATCTACTGCATGTTACACATACAATACAGCACAGCAGGAGGGCTTCTGTTATGTTCGTATGTGTGTTGAATGTGTGATAGCATCTTGCCTTCCTCAAACTTTCATTGCTTTTATCACATTCTTTAAATGCAAAAAGCAAAACGATATAATACAGCCATGAATCAACATTTTCTGTATGTTGCCGCACTGTGCAATGTGTCCCCATTATTTTTTCAACGGGATTCCCGCCATGGTGACATTTAAAAACCACCTTATCCCCAAATGCTGGAATTTCCATTCAAGGAACTGATAACCACAAAAATGACAAATGTGCTACAGTACAACACAGACCTGAAATCTAGAGCTGAAAAAGTTGAAGCTCTCTCTCACACACGCACGCATGCACGCACACGCACACACATAGTATGATGATATGATAATAGTGTACCAGATGTTTTTAATGATGTAATAGATGTCTCTTTGATAATTAGTGCCTTACTTTACCCCTAGAGGTTTGTTGTACTGGGATGTGGGTATAGCAAGACCCTAAGGATGATGTTATCACACTCAGACTAACAGGGGCCTGGCAACACACACCACTTTGAATTGAATGTAATAATTACTGTATGGGGCTCATTTTAGCTAAGGGTCATCATCTTTATCTACATCTCTCACTAAAGCTACATAATTTATGTGCACATTTGTTCAATGTAAACAGTGAGCTAAGATGAAACATGGGGTTTAGTGGGTGCTTTCATGCGCTTGAGTAGTGTATCCTAAATGTCAGAATGATTCATAGTGTCCACAGCCTAGACTTAGAACATTATCTCACTGACATGCTGGATGGACAATCACAAGTGATCAATTTGCCCCTGACCCATGCCAAAAAAAAAAGGTAGGGAAAGACTTGATGCAAAGATACTGCTGCAGGGAGTGAAAGGGACATGGTGTTCTGAAAACATTGGTTAGTTAGTTACTGTAGTTTTAGGCCCACTTACCAACACGGTCAGTAGTTGCAGCAGCAGCAGTGGCTGTGACACACACCTCATGTATACAATTTAGGTACTTTAAAACCCTTTGTGCCCGATGTCAGCGAAATTTGCGTCAAAATTTGTACTTCTTCTCTGAGTCATAAATCTGAAAAAAGAATAGAAAAATAGAAAAAGATGCTCCTTAGAACTCCAGAACTTGCCTGGGAAACATGACGTATCTCTCTTGACTTACATTTGTATGTCCCTTTATAATGAACTGTTTTATATAGCTTAAAGCCAGTAATAAACTGACCATAGTTTTCACTACAGTCAGGCTTTCTTCACTGAAAGGTGAATCGGAAGAATCTGAGGTTAGGACTGGCCTGTGGGTGGATGGACTGCAATACAGTGGTATCTGGTTGTCTATTGTTAAAATCCACATTTTTCTGTTTGCCTGCCTGTCTGTTTTTGCTTTTTGAATATTCATCTGCCTTTAACTTTAGCTCTGTTTTCCTATTCCTAAAGGATCCTCTGCTGAGAAAGCGCCTCGGGCATAGTCGTACACAGAGAAGGAGTTGTCAGTACAATGACATGTTCCCCTTGTTTAATTGAGGACAATACAACAGAATAGTAAAGAGCAGTATGAGACAGAGCACAGTACAAGAGAAGAAAATAGATCAGAGAAGTACAGAATAAAACAGGACACAATAACAGAAGAAAAACAAAAGGGAGCTGAAAAGATTACAAAGCGGAGGCAGCGCGCAACAGCGAGAGAAGGGAAAGCAAGAGAGTGCTGAGACTGATGGTGTCAATGTCACACTGCTGCTGGCCATGTCTGCTTGTCTCATTGGTGATTCAGAGGGAACCTCCTTCCCACCCTGAGACCAGACAGACACAGTTCAAATGATCATTTTACCTTCTTTTCTTCTCACCTCCATTCCACACTATCTCCCTTCAAACTTGGCTTTGGGCTCATATTAAATGCGACATCCAACCTTGATCCTGCTGAGGCTCAGTTCTGTTTTAAGTGCTAATTACTTGATTTGTAGGCGTATAAGGTGCTGTTTACCCAAACCTGCAGAAATTGAGATCAATGCTCCAGGGGCTTTGGTAGTAATTTCAATCGGTAGAGCATTCCGCGCTCGATCGGTCAAGCGTTCCTCACTCTGAAATTTAAGTAGCAGCAAGAGAGACTTAATGCCTTCATCTAACATTGCTTGTACAGACTCCAATGTTTTAATAGCAAGAACAAAAGGAGGGCAAGAACAATCTTGATGCAGTGCTGAAGTGCAGCTCTTTTGCGAATGTTATGATCTGTGAAGATTAAAGACAAAATCCACTCTAAAACAGAACAGTCATGGTTTCCAGAGAATGAATCATGAAAAGTTTAGTGATGACTTTCCCCTAGCGCCACCATGAGTTTGATATTTGTGGTATTGAATGAGATGTATCAGCAACTTTTTGAATGTTCCCCATTTAAAGGTGCTATTGATAACATTGATAACATCCAGCCATTAGATGACGTACTCACCCTCCCCCCTTCCATTCCATTCCAGTGGTTGTCAGTTTGTTGTACAACCTGCATATTTCGTGGTAGAGTGTAGTGAGACTCAGATTCAATCATATCAAGTGATGAATCTTTCGTGATAGAGTACTGAATTCATTTAGCAACATATAGCTATACATTAGCTATAGATTTAGGTTACTTTGTGCAGTGGTGTTTCATGTAATGTTATCTATGGTAATCTTAGGATATGACCAGCTAGCTTTAGGTAACCCTTTTCCCCCCATCATTTAGTAATTATAGGGGCCCTGTATTGTAAAATGACATTTCAATAATCCTTACACTATAAGACATTAGGTAAATATTTACATTTTAATCCAATCAAAGAGTACAGTACAGTACATTGTAGGGATGCTATTAAAACCCACAGTGCTCGACATTAGACAGACAGCTACGGTAAAAGCTGACGTTAGCTAGCGTTAGAGTTAGCGTAGTGTTGACCTAACATTAGTCAAAGTGTTTTCTTGCTGAAAACAAATGTCATAGCAGATTATAAAAAAACATCTGAGCGCCACACACCAACAATGGCTACAGGGAGAAAGGACGAGTGTATGATGATGTCAGTATCTTCAGATTTTTATATTAACGTGAGTACCGTAGCTGTTGAGCTCGACACAGCTGGCTACATGGCTAGCTAGCCACAAGTACCTCAGCAAAGTGTCTCATAATAGGGCTAATGTTGGACTGCTATAAAAGATGACACCCTCAATAACAGTCACGTTTTGGGTCTAAACAATATAATTTACCTTCGACATTTCACATTGGTAATATATTGGGATCCCACGTCTACTCCGTTCTTAAAGAAGTGCGACCGCATTTTCATAAGCAGATCAGTCCGCCACTGGCTCAGACGGACCGGTGACTGGTCAATCATCTTGCCCTGGATAAACTTGTACTGGCCCCGGGCCATTGGTTATGTCGGACCCTGGCCCACTTCTAAATCCCTTCTGATAAGCATCTTCTTTACCCCGTTACATTGTTTGAGGGAACTATAACTGGACGCAACCGTCACTAATGCTAACGTTGCTCCTCAGGGATTGATGCTTTTATTTTTCTAATTTTGACAATCTAACCAGTGACAACACATTAGTTAAGGTTGTAAGGACTATGGCTGTCAGTGGTAAACATTTCCTGCTATACGTCAGCATGTTAACATTATCATTGTGACCTTGTAAGCATGCTGATGTTTGCATTTAGCTCAAAGCAAAGCCAAAGTACAGCCTCACAGAGCTACTAGCATGGTGGCTATAGACTCTTTGCCTTGTTAATCAATATAAAGGAGGACAAAGATTTTATACCATATTTCAAATATAAACCTAGAAATAACATCCAAAATAAATCAACATGAGGGAACATTCAGGACTTTTCCTGTTTTCAGTATTTTTTTTAGCATTTTATTTGTGAAACCTTTAATTCAGTTCAATTCAATTTTGTTTATATAGTGCCAATTCATAACAGAAGTTATCTCATTGCACCTTTCCTATAGAGCAGGTCTAGACTGTACTCTTTATAATATCATTTAGAGAGACCCAACAAATCCCACCATGATCAAGCACTTGGCGACAGTGGCAAGGAAAAAGTTCCTTAATAGCAGATCATATTAGATGCAGTGACTTTATAATTTCTTATTAATGTAGTTGAGTTGATGCCCCTGGTTTAAACAGTTTCATCCAAAGAGAAGTCTTGGAGTTGCTCTGTTACTATTCTATTGATGAGACTGGGAGACTGGCAGAGCTGACCCAGTGCCAGTCCCCAGGGTGCTCCTCTGGGGTTGTGAGTTCAGAACAAAGTTTCTAGCTGAGAAATGTCAGCACGGCCACACGCCAAGTCAAAGTCTAATCAGCTGTCTCTTGACAATATTAATGATTAATAACCTAGCCGTCTGAATTTATCATGTAGCTTGAATATTGATTTGGCACTCAACGATAGGAATTAATTTATTCTGTTTGCTTATTTTGGCTTACATGTGTGTGTGTAAATATCACCCTCTCTTCACATGCACCTCCTCGCCCTCTTCTTGTGTTTCTATTGCCATTCCTCTCTCACAACATTGTTGCTCCATATTCTTACCTCAATTTATTACTGTTGGTTTGACAGTGACATACTCGCCTGTATTTCTGGAACAGTCAGTTTATTTTTCATGTATTCCTTCTTAATCCAGACCTTCTTTTTTCCTTTGCAGAATACACAATACAGGTTTGATGCATCTATTTTATAGCAACATAGAAAACTGCTGTGAGTAAATGATAGTAATGCAAACACCTTCTGTTTTCCAATTCAGTAAGCGATTAACTGTTTATTTTAACTGATCTGTGAGGATAATTTAGCCAAAATTAAAGTAAAAGATAAAGAAATTCTTTAACACAACCACTATATTATAATCAGACCGCAATCAAATTTTTAGAAGAAAAAATACATTTTATCTCAAAATGATAAATGGAGATCATGAAATAGCATTCTGAAAATTGGAAATGAAATTGAAAACCTAGAACAGAAAGTTTAAATTGAAACTGTTTCAGAATTTTGTTCCATTCTCACATTACAGTTTTTACTGTTCATTTACTGTTTTCTACGGAGCCCTCTAAAGGTCACGGTGCATTTTCTTGCAATATGTTGCAATATGTTTTGCGTTACCTTGCAGTATTTTAGCTGTAATTATATGCATTCCTCCCTTGCAGTTTGTCAAACAGATTTGACAACAGAAAACCATAAAAATGTGTGTAAGTTTTGATTTTTCAACTAACTTTTACAAGGAAGTCAACACTTACTGTATGTCAGTATGGCAACATACTGTATGTCCGTACCTGCAGCTGCTGCACAGATCTGTCAATTTTAATTCTGAAAAAAATTTGCATCACAATTTTGATGCAGGGAGGTGAGGCTGCATAGAAGTTGAGCTGATGTCTTTAGGGGAAGATAGTCCAAAAATTATGTTCTGTTTATACTTGATTGGATGTCTACATACACAGATGACTTCAAACATGTTTGGCAGTGCAAACAATCATAGTGGTCATACATTTTAGGCTGCATGTGGACGGTCCTTGCAGATCCCTGCAGACCTGGTCAGATGACACAATTTACGGCATGTGGACCCTCATCATGGCCACACTGATGTGGAAAGTATAATTCAGGCTTTTGTTTTGAAAGGACCATACTGGTAGTTTTGCATGCTTCAACCTATCACATGCAGATTTATATATACTTTACATTTTAGCCAGCCATTTTCTGGTTTCATTCATTTCAGTATGACAAGATACTCAATTTAAAACTTGTTTGAGATGCATAATCCCTCACAGTGAATGTTTATTTATGTATATATTCATCTGGTTCCTTTTTGTCACATAGTAATGTAGTTGCAAGTAGGAACTGTTTGAACATGGAAACAGAAAATGAAAAGCATAGTGAGAATTATAATGTGAATTGTGTAATTTCTTCCATTAAACAGTCAATGATCATCTCTGAAGTCTTGGATGTTGGAGTTTTATGTAAGCACTGGAACATGCCATCATGGTACATTCTGGAAAATCACCATAGCAATGTCAGCCCAAATAGATAGCGGAAAATCCCAAAGACAGGTAGCAGACATGCTCTCCATTCAGTCATTGAGAAAGGACGTGAGTGTAGATGACTAGAGGTAAAGTAAACTAGTAATTCAGTTACTTTGGGATTTGTTGGGTCTCTGTAATTAATATTATAAAGAGTACGGTTTAGACCTGCTCTATAGGAAAAGTGCAATGAGATAACTTCTGTTATGAATTGGCGCTATATAAATAAAATTTAATTGAGTTACTGATATTAATACATTAGAAAATATATCTGAAAACCTTAGGAGTCATTTGTAAAATGGTCAGCTGTAAAAGTACAAAAAACATACAAAATCTTCACTGGTGGTTCTGTGCGACCTTAAGCAGTCATACAGGTTTAGAGCACAGAGATTAAAGAAGGATATCAGATTAGGGACACAGATGTTGGTCAATGAGTCACATACTGAATATATCCCTACAATCTTCTCTCCCAGATGAGCTATGCAGTCATTTCAGTGATTGCTGCATTGATTCTATAACACCAAAGTCCTTCAAGGTGAAGATGTTTCCAAGGTTATCTTTGTGAATTGTTGAGAGTTTGGAGGAAGACTGAGCAAACAGGATGGCACATGAGAGATTCAAACTGAGTTTTATTTGCATAAAATAGACCTTTCTCTGGCAGCTCTGGCCAATAGAGAGACGCAGAAATCAAAATAGTCAGTTGACTTTGAGACACTTGAGAAACATCATCACGATTTCTTTCTTTCTACCTGGGACTTGGGTTGGTTCTGATAGCTGGTTCCATTTTGGGGTTGGATTTGCTAATCTTAGAAACTAACAAATCTCTTATTGAATCTTTTATCTCTCCTCATTTTTTTTGTTTTGTTTCAAAAGAGCTAACGTTAGCTAGCGTTAGTGTTAGCGTAGTGTTGACCTAACATTAGTCAAAGTGTTTTCTTGCTGAAAATAAATCTCATAGCGGATTATAAAAAAACATCTGAGCACCACACACCAACAATGGCTACAGGGAGAAAGGACGAGTGTATGATGATGTCAGTATCTTCAGATTTTTCTATTAACGTGAGTACCGTAGCTGTTGAGCTCAACACAGCTGGCTACATGGCTAGCTAGCCACAAGTACCTCAGCAAAGTGTCTCATAATAGGGCTAATGTTGGACTGCTACAGTGGTGTGCAAAAGTGTTTGCCCCCTTCCTGATTTCTTATTTTTTTGCATGTTTGTCACACTTATGTTTCAGATCATCAAACAAATTTAAATATTAGTCAAAGATAACACAAGTAAACACAAAATGCAGTTTTTAAATGAAGGTTGTTATTATTAAGGGGGGAAAAAAATCCAAACCTACATGGCCCTGTGTGAAAAAGTGATTGCCCCCCCGTTAAAACATAACTGTGGTTTATCACACCTGAGTTCAATTTCTCTAGCCACACCCAGGCCTGATTACTGCCACACCTGTTCTCAATCAAGAAATCACTTAAATAGGACCTGCCTTACAAAGTGAAGTAGACCAAAAGATCTTCAAAATCTAGACATCATGCCGAGATCCAAAGAAATTCAGGAACAAATGAGAAAGAAAGTAATTGAGATCTATCAGTCTGGAAAAGGTTATAAAGCCATTTCTAAAGCTTTGGGACTCCAGCGAACCACAGTGAGAGCCATTATCCACAAATGGAGAAAACATGGAACAGTGGTGAACCTTCTCAGGAGTGGCCGGCTGACCAAAATTACCCCAAGAGCGCAGTGACGACTCATCCAAGAGGTCACAAAAGACCCCACAACAATATCCAAAGAACTGCAGGCCTCACTTGCCTCAGTTAAGGTCGGTGTTCATGACTCCACCATAAGAAAGAGACTGGGTAAAAATGGCCTGCATGGCAGAGTTCCAAAACGAAAACCACTGCTGAGCAAAAAGAACATTAAGGCTTGTCTCAATTTTGCCAGAAAACATCTTGATGATCCCCAAGACTTTTGGGAAAATACTCTGTGGACTGACGAGACAAAAGTTGAACTTTTTGGAAGGTGTCCCATTACATCTGGCATAAAAGTAACAAAAAGAACATCATACTAACAGTAAAATATGGTGGTGGTAGTGTGATGGTCTGGGGCTGTTTTGCTGCTTCAGGACCTTGCTGTGATAAATGGAACCATGAATTCTGCTGTCTACCAAAAACTCCTGAAGGAGAATGTCCGGCCATCTGTTTGTGACCTCAAGCTGAAGCAAACTTGGGTTCTGCAGCAGGACAATGATCAAAAACACACCAGCAAGTCCACCTCTGAATGGCTGAAGAAGAAGAAAATTAAGACTTTGGAGTGGCCTAGTCAAAGTCCTGACCTGAATCCTATTGAGACACCGTGGCATGACCTTAAAAAGGCAGTTCATGCTCGAAAACCCTCCAATGTGGCCTAATTACAACAATTCTGCAAAGATGAGTGGGCCAAAATTCCTCCACAGCGCTGTAAAAGACTCATTGCAAGTTATCGTAAATGCTTGATTGCAGTTGTTGCTGCTAAGGGTGGCCCAACCAGTTATTAGGTTTAGGGGGCAATCACTATTTCACACAGGGCCATGTAGGTTTGGATTTTGTTATCCCTTAATAATAACAACCTTCATTTAAAAACTGCATTTTGTGTTTGCTTGTGTTATCTTTGACTAATTAAATTTGTTTGATGATCTGAAACATTTAAGTATGACAAACATGCAAAAAAAAATAAGAAATCAGGAAGGGGGCAAACACTTTTGCACACCAATGTATATGAGATGACAACTAGACAATTCTGTACTCTTTATAATATCATTTAAACAGACCCAACAAATCCCACCATGATCAAGCACTTGGCGACAGTGGCAAGGAAAAACTTCCTTTTAAGAGGCACAAACCTCGAGCAGAACCAGACTCAATGGTGGTTGTTAAAATATAAATAGAAGTTTTGTTTTAGTTATTTTGAGTTTAGTTATGGTTAGGGTTGGACTGGATTCAAAAGCAGTTTTATATGGATTTATGTTTGATAAAATGCTTTTGAACTCCAACCCTACCCATGCCACATCTTTAGTCCACAAATTAAGGTGTTGAGTATCGTAAATGTCTTTGTGAGTCTCTCACAAAGATGATATTGGGCAAACCCATGTGAGAGGAATTTATTGGAATCATAATTCTCACAAGGTTGTAATGGTCAAAAAAGCTTTATAGATCAATGCCAGTTTGTCGTATATATAGCAGAGCAGCATAACAAGCAAAAAAGGTTGGTGTGCACAGTTCAAGAACATGATGGTAGTTGATGTAGTCTGATAAATGCAAGCGGATAGTTTTACAATGGTTATTGAGGTTGCTCCCATTTTAATTCACAATCTTTTTTTCATGAGAGATCTGCTTAAAACAGCAGCATCAAGACAAACACGCAGAAAATTCAGAAAATCAGTTAAAACCAAAAGCAAAACACAGTCAATTTCACTTCAAATGACTAGAGTCAATCTTTGCTGTGTAAGTGCTCCAAATGGCAGAGGTCTGACAGCACAGCAGCAAGCTCAGGGGCCAAACCCATTTTAATCTTGACTAAGAACAGCATAGACAGCCCCTTATTGAGTCTTCCATCAGATCCTTCTTCATATTCTGCATAATACCCAAATCTCTCCAGCTGAGAGTACATTAATACCTACTTAAGTCATGTGGAGCTGGATGTACTGCTGAGGAAGACATGAGTACATTATGATCCACCCAAGCAATGTAAGTCAAAGATAATTAGTCTGATTGGGAAGTCTACTGTACTTTTTCTGCTGAAGGAAGTTGAGGTAGTTCATGTATGCATTCATTATAGTCTGTAAGGAGTTTAGGAAAATGCAAGTTCTGAACCTTTGCCTTTCGCCTCCTCACAGAAATACATTCAGTATAATTCAACTTCATGTAAACAAATGTTGAAGATGGCAGGCATTTAAAAACACAAGAAAATGAAAGGTGAGACTGATTCTGACTTTCTGAATGATTCAGCATCAGACATGGATGTAAATTTTTTACCACATTTACTTTCTAAAAAATATATAATTATCTTCAAATAGCTTTGATTTGTTTGATTTACTATCTAGAACATAGTATATTGTAGGTGATGTATTTTATTAAGAGGCAATAACACTAAAGTTCAATTTTCAAATATGTAATTGTATAACCGTATGACTGCTCAGCCAAAAATCCTGCTCAGTCAAAATCCATGGTGGATACAGATCTCCATGACATTCGTCAGTCTACTGACATGTAGGTTAGGTGGAATCTAGACTCTAAATTGCCTTTATGTGTGAATGTGTAACATCAGCATTCTATCAAAGTCAGAGCACATGGCCACATTGACTAACAGCCAGACTGCAGCCTGCTACACAACACAAGAGACACAGACTTTGGACAACAACCCACATTAGCTTTCCTGGTAAAGTCTCCTTCTTACCTAATGTACAAACATGAACACACATCTTGCACCTTAGCTTGTTGAACGAGCCACCAAACATTCACCAAGGGAAAGTGCACTGCTAACAGTCAGTTTGCAGGCTAGTTAGCTAATTATCTACAGAACATTAAACACCATATAATCTTAACTGCAAATGTCACTTTGGCCATTTTATATATTGGCATAGTTCTTACTCTTCAATACCACTGCTAACATTACATTGTCTGCCCATGGCTTGTAAGCTACAGTGTAAGTTTGTTAACTTTGTCTCTCTTTCCTCTGCTGGAGCTCAGCCTGCCAGCTTCTGTCAATCAAACACAGACACTGACATGCCCCTCCAGCTGACTGAGATGAAATGGAGCATTTCTGATATTCTGACAAGACCTTTTTCATCCTTTTAATAATAAAAAACTATTTACGATCCATTTCAAAAACACTGACATTTGTTTTTGGCTGAAAAAAGGGAGGATTAAATGGGACTTCAGTTGGACTTTAACCCATTAGCTTAAAAGAAAATTAGAAAGTTGAGAAGAGCCACATCACAGCAAGTTGCATCAGCTGGCTTGGCCAAAGAAAGACTTGAAAATTCACATAGGCCCAAAAGCACAGAAGCCTGAAGCACTTTTTCAGTGCACACTCTAGGTGAGCAACTTTAATTAGATTAATCGGGCATCATCTTGGAACTACATCCAGTTCTCTTACATCCATTGTTTTATCCTGCCTCTTTCCCAATGAATGGTGGGATCGGCGCAGGACCACCGCAAGATAAGTTGGTAGACAATGGATGAATTGACTTTTTACCTCATTTGTCTTTCTGAGTTAATCAAAGGCAGTAAACTGGCCAACTTCAGTGGCATAGTTTAATCTTTTGATTACACGAACATTGGCTACTGTCACATGTGATGTTGCATCATTGCACAAATACTTTAGGGACCAACAATGATGGAAATAAGCTCACTGATTTGTCTTGATTGTGAAGGCGAAAAAGGTCATTCAAAATACATTTAGAGTCTAAATCAACATTTCCGAGAGTGTTCCAGTGCTGCTTTTGTCTGACTGCTTATTATTGGGACTACAGCAGCACCTCATACTGGTTCAGCAGGTGTTGTGAGTGTCTGTGAGAGCTTATGCTCTGGAGAACTCCTCCTCCATCCATACTGAGAACTTCAAAAGTTATGTTCAGGTCAGTGTGTGTCCATCTGACATCGGAGAATATTCCATGTCCAGAAAAATGTGAGAGAAGATTTTTTTATTTCTGTCTTTTTATCTTTCCCAACACATACCTGTGATGCAGAATTGATTTAAAGCACCATGTTGAATGTTTTGAATGAGTAGAAAACGTGATTGCTGATGATATTTTGGATGATTTCAGGCCTTGGATGTTTGGTATCCAGCTTTTCGATGGGGCTTCTTACACTCGTTTGTGTTTTTTTTCATTATTATGCTTTGTTATGGATGAAAACCTCTGCTCAGTACTCAACTGCCCAATGTAAGTTTTATACAGAACAACACTTCTAACATTGAAATCTTCCTTTAACCTGATCCTGTTGAAAAATAACTTATTTAAAAGCCCCATGAATGGATACTTTTTTTGCCACTTGAGGGCAGCTTAACAAGCTGTAAACACAGCATTGACATATTAACACCATATGAAGTTGATATTGCGGACATGTTAGCAAACTTTTTTCTGAAAACAGCTGCTTGCTACTGCTGGGAACGAAGCTGATGAGAACGGTGAGAGTGAACCAAACAGTAAAGTTGGGGGCCACAAAACCAAAACAATGAGCTGGAAGACACTAAAACACTCCAAACTGCAGCATCTGTGATAATTCTCTCTCATTCATTGTTCATATACAGATGTTGATAACAATAGAGTACAACTTACAGTACATTCTTCAAAACTTAACTGTCCTTTGGCAGTTCATCTCTGCAGTTACTGTTTGTGGACTGGATACTCGTTGCATTTATATTTTAATGTTAATGTGGCCAAATGCATCTCTAAACACCCCAATAGCTGCTTTGCATAATCTGAAATTCCACCTAGTTCACCTATGAGGTAAATGTAGACGTGGACTTGACAATAACAAAGTTCAGTGATCCAAGACGCATGCTGATGTGAGGTGTATATAGGGAAAACAGACACACAGAAGTAAAAGTACTGCGTGAAGTAAAAAAATAAAAAATATATATATATATTTTAAAACCTCACCTGTGAATTTCAAAACATCACTATAATGTCCCTGCTTGTTTGGATGCTATTGTTCAAAATGTCCCTGGGTGTGTTGTGCATGTCGAGGTGAAGTTCTATTCATAGCCGCATCTTTGTAAGAGCATAGCTGAGATACAGCTAGATTGAAGTGTGACACTATTGACACTCTCTTTACAAGAGGAGGAGCAGTGTGTATATATAGAAAGAGACACTAAGTCACAGTTAACTTGAGAAAACAAACAACAGAGTCAAAGGCAGAGAACAGAAGTGGACCAAGCTGATATATTGGACAAATATTGGCCTTGGAATAAATATATGGAGAGTTTTACTGCACTATGAGCTAAATGAATGACATGAGTAAAATAAAACTTTGAGGACACATTTACTTGCAGATTTTTTTGGCGTGAAAATAGTCAGTGTGGAAAGACTTCTGTTACTGCAATTGAGGGATAGTTTGTGTTTCTAAACAGTGTGCGAGCTGGAAAGAAACTCAACACCTGCAAGTAATTATAGTTATTATTCAACCCTATCATTTTCCTGTAGACAGTCATTTGAAGCTAGGAACCAGTAAAAACCTCATTGCACCTATAAAGAGTTTAGAGAAGGTTATTAGCTGCAACATACTGGCCTTAAAAAACCTGCATTGGTCAAACGATGGCACAAAAAAAGAGCAGTGAGGAGAAGAGGAGTGATAAATCGAGCGTGTAGAGACAGATGGCTGCAGTAAACAGAATTATAGTTTGATGAGGCTAAAATCCATACTATATTATCGACTTGTGTTGATGTACTCATAGACACTGATCTCATTGCAGGGCTGCTCGGATATTGATTGTCTGACTGGAAATCCCATTACATACACACTCATTCAGCGCCATTTGAACTGCTCATGGTACAATGGATTTCCCTACTCATCAGATAGCAGCCTTACATGTGCATCCATTTTTAAAAAAGAGGGCAGTGCGGAAGTTTTGAGAGGGCTCTGCGGGACGTTCAATTGACATCTGTCTTTAATTTTTAAGACATTTTCCCTTTAGTGGTTAACAATGTTTGCAAACGTCATCCAGAATTGGGAAATCAGTAGCAATTATAGCAATAACATTTGGAAGGGAATTGGTATTGGTAAGATTTTGAGTAATAGCTAGTGTGGTGCAGCTAGCCCAAGGCTTGTGCTGGAGATCCTGGAGTAGCTTAGGGGTTTGTTGTTAAAGGCCAAGAAAAAGAAAATAGTTAAAGGTGGTTAGACAGAGGGAGGGTAAGTAGAAGCCAGGGGTCCAAGTTAAGCAGAGGGAGTGAGAAAGTTAAACAAAAAAAGGAGTGATGGTCAAAGAGACCACGGGACCTTGGAGGCAGTGTAAACAAATAAACACATAATCTCTCTTTTCAGGCTTACTCTTCACTCACACACACACGTATACACTGTCAGAAATACAGATCAAATTCTCCATTTCTCTGTTTGCCCTCTAGAGAGGGCCTTTGAACAGTGCAGATTCATCTTGTATGCCCTGACCTCCAGCTTCCTTGCTCACTTCCCCATGGAGTTTACACTACCCACTTCTTCACTCACACACACACACACACACACACACACACAGCAGAAAGCAAGTGTAAACACATAGACATAAACTCCACCACCATAGACCAAGCAGTAACAGACCTCTTATAATTGCAGTTTCTTTGCTTCAGTCTATCTATAGGCTGTATTTCCCCCTTATATACTGTAGGCCTAAGCCCTAATGCACAGGGGATATTGATCCATGCAGTATACAGGGCTTAGCAAGGAAAAGTTCAGTGCCTAAAATGTGTTCAGGGGTTAGGAGAAAGAAATGAGAATTAATTTATTTTCAACTATTAATTAATTGAAAATGAACATGTTTATTAACACAACTGATACAAATGACAAACATTTACAAATTGGTAAAGTGCACTGTCTACTTCCTGATTTGTTTGGGATTGTAAATGTAATCCTTGAGCCGATCTCAGCCACTCCGTTTCACCGGGACTCTGGGGGCTCCTGGGGAGGTGGAGGGGTCCCTGGGGATGAATGTTGAATTAAACACGTCGTTTTTCCCGGCGCTGATGATGGAAGTAGCTAACGAGTGAGCCATCTTGCTTCCTTCTCATCTCTGTTGAGAGTTGCAAACGCGCCAATCAGGCAGGTTGTAGCGACAGTGGTATAAGATGCTAAAAATATAACCTAGCGAGCTGTAGGCTACAATCCAGATAGAATCGCATGAAAGGTCCAAATGGAAAGGCGGAAAAATGCATCATCTACTCACCCTTTCCTCAGTCGGAAAGAGTAGTCTAGTAATTGTATCCAAGTCCAAGCACAACTTTCATTGCCATAAAGAATATCCAATATGCCTATTTTTCAAACTTTAAACGCTTGTTCCTCCGTTGGTATCTAAACAGCATATGCGGCATAATAGGCCTACTGTTGTCAAACGATTGCCAAATTAGTCCAAAAGAACTAAAAAAAGTAAAACATAGGGGTGACTCTAATAAAAGGCTGACGATGGTAGCAGCTAGGTTGCTAGCTAGTAGCTAGCTAATGCACTTTGTAACTTCAAATCATTAACTTCTCCAAATACACAAGTTTGGCTTACTTAGGTCTTGTTAAAAACGTTGAAATTAACTTGGTGAGTACAGTTTTACATTTAGGAATGATGGCCAAAACTATAAATATCAGACCCAAGTTGCAATAAACCAGAATTACCTTTTAACTAGCATTCTTGGAAACAGTCACAGCAAATTAAATTTACAAATTAGCAAGCTCACTACATATAGCTAAGTATCCTTTAGAGTTAGCTTATGGCTTTTTGTTGAAGACAAACAGTTTTTTCACCAAAATGCATTGTGTGTGACTATTTTGAAACCTGCTTTATTTACATTAATGTTTGCTCGCTGCCTTATGCTGGGGAATTGCTACATTTTTGCTGTGTTATCACCACCAACTATCTATCAGTTAAACAGCGTGAAACTGCCAACAGAAATGTGTTTTGCACATGCTAATAAAACAAAACAGGAACTCGCTCATCAAAACATTGCAACACGGCGCTGCAGGTGAAAAACTCTAAAGGGTACCTATAATCTCAAGTTGTGACTTAACTGTATGTCTTTAAAAACACTAGTTATTATTCCTGTCCTGACTTTTGGTATTGCATATTTTACTGTTGATGGGAAGATGAAAGTGGTAAGACTGTTTTATTTTTATATTTTTCATTTTTCAGTGAATTCAATTATAGCAAATTCCCATCATTATCTGATTCTGTCAGCAGACACTTGCTTGATACTCTTATTTTTAGTATTTAATATGACCCAGCCTTAAAGCCTCATAAAGCCTCATATTATCATTGGCTTTGGAAACTTCCAGGCTGCTGGGTCAGCTGCTCAACACTGTTTTTTGTTTTTTCTGTCTTTGGGAAACTCAGGGCACCCCACTGTAAATGAGGACCATTGCAGTCGGGGCAGGGGATTGAACCTGTGACCTTGTTTTTGCCTGTCTAACATCGAGGCCACTCTCTGCAGCAGCCAGCCACATGTGTCTCCTGCCAAAACAAAAGTCTGTCTTCCAGTTTCTTTATCTTTTTTTCCCTTCTTGTTCACTGCCAATAAAAGCCACAATGCCACTCTAAAAATGAAACAGTGAATCTCTTGAAACAATTTTATCTTGTAAATCTGCCAACACTGGAGTTCGGGTGAGGGGGACAAGTTGACAGTAAATGAATATTGATTTTTTCCTCCTGTACTGTGCAGCTGGTTTCTGGCTGAGTGGATTTACTCTTACAGAGTTGTCAGAGGGTTGGCTGTTTAATGGGGTGTTATCAATTCACAAGGAGTTTGAGTGCCGTCTGTTGGTATGTTTACATGATGGATTGGATGTTGAGTTTTAGTTGTGATATAGGAGAACGACGTGTGGCTTAAAAAGCAAAAGCAGAGGTTGATGGAGGAGGAGAGACAGGAGCAGCACGTGTTTGAAAGATGTGTTTGAATTGTTTAAGATCACAGATTTTTCACGGCGATGTCCTGCCTCAGATTAAGAGGATTTGAACAGCCAGGGTATTTATAGTGCTGCCAGTTGAAATCGTTTGCAGTATGTGATTGCTGCTGTTCTCAAATGTGATTTAACGCAGCTCTCCCATGTAGTGCAAGAACAGATTTGAAGATATGTATGACTCAGACACTAATTCAGTTTGGCTTAATTAATGTAAATTATTAAATATTATCTCAACATTGCCCTCCAGATTTTACAAGTTCTTTTTGCTGTTCTGCGGGATAAAAAGTCTTTTGATTCAGTTGTTTGATTTGAGAAAAACACACACAGCTGAATTAAAGTGAAAAAAATGAATGGCAGAGTGCAACACTGTGAGTTTGATTGGGTGTTAAGCAGGTTAATATTATGGAAAGGCAAGTGAACTGTGAAGTATTAACTAAGGCAAGAGGTGATTGAGATGAGACAAGGCACGGGATTTGTTAGACAGCTAAAAAGGTCACAGCAATGCTAGATGGGAACTACATGCAGATTGGTTGAACTGTGTGTGTGTGTGTGTGTGTGTGTGTGTGTGTGTTGCCTACAATCTGCTTTTTACTAAAGTTAAATCTCCTGAACATTATATCCTGGAGTGAAACTGAAAGCAATCACTTTTTTCTCTTCCACTTCTTTTCTTTTGCATACATTTTTTAATTAATGTTAACACCTCCTGCAGTCTTAGAGAGTATCCGTATTAAATGTAAACAATTCACATTTCAAAACTGACAATTAGCTCTACAATTAGCATAAATAGCTCTAATAAAATGTCAGGTTACTAATTGTCCTGCGTTGGCTTCTGTTGGCCAGGGAATCAATAGCATTCTTTAAATCTAATGTAATTACAACCAATCACAGTCTGCACTGCCTGCAGTGGCAATAATCTAAAGGATGTTCTGTGCCTACAGGGCCTGTCATGCAATCACACCGTTATAATTACCCTTAACTACAGAGATGTTGGCAGATGTAAAGGAATGAGGACGTGTATCATCATTTTAATATGCATTTTAAATACAGTAGCTTTATGTGAGTATTAGTCTTTAATTGAAACTCTGAGACTGGCCAGCTGAGCCAGTCATGTCGAGCTCTGATATGACGTTGTTTAATTCCATATTGAATGATTGACCAACATGATAGAGGGGAAAATTCAAGTGAAACCTTCAACTGATATGATTCTAATGCAACATTTTGACCCAAGAGTTATTGTGACCAGAATGATGTAAATGCTGTTTAAGAGAAATGTGGTCTGGAAAGAAAATAGAAGATATGTAGAAAACATATATTGATATAAAAGTGTATATATGAAGAAAAGTTACTGTGATGGATGCAGAGGCTCGACAAATGCCTTCATTCAAACAATTATGAAATACAACAAAAAAATCCCTCAATGAAAGCATTTTAAAACACTTGACATGCGCTATTTTCACAGTATGGACCAACTAAATTAGTTCTGTGAATCATAAATGAAATAAGGACAAGCAAATTCTTTGAATTCTAAAATGACTGAACAAACTGGTTGTTTTTTTTTACAAAAACTCTGCTGGTGCTCCAGCTCCATCTGTCAATTCTCAATAAATGCCCAAATTTATTCAAAAGATTAAATGTAGCTGCATTCTCCACCAATATGTGGTGAATAAGTAAGGAAGCAGCAGCAATTTAATTAACATTCTCCAGCATTTAACATGTAGTTCAAGTTTAGCACACTTGTACACTTCTCTTGATCAGTCAAGAGATAACGCACAAATTAGCTTTGTGAGGGAACTGACCTGAAATCAGGTAGCAAGAGGTAAAAAGGTACGAATACATAAAGTGACTGACAGTAAGTTACAGAAAACGAAGGGCAACAACTTTATAAGTGAAACATCTATTACACTAATAACTACTAGACACAAATGAATGGATAAATACGGCCATGAATGTTATGAATACAGCGATGAATAACTGATAAATGATTGAGGACCATTCAGATAAATGGATAAATGGTGAAAATCACCCTTTATGCGCCATTCAGCAACTGAGAGGTAATTTGGGAAGCAGTAGTGAAATATCTACGATTCCATATCATGATTATTGAAGGGAGATTGCTACTCTCGATAACACTGAATTACTTAGTAATTTATCTAGCATCACCTCAAAAATGGGCACAGTTTGTTTGCCGTAGCCAATTCAGCTGCTTAAAACCCCTGCTCAGGTGGAACTGAGGGCGCACAAATACTCTCATGGCAATTTCGCCAGCCCTGGGAATCTTTGACGTTTCTCTTGCTCAGAGAGTTCACTGGAGTAAAAAAAAACTACCTGTTTCAGACACTCCTTGATGTCTATTTTGGCAAATATCAGCCATAAAATAACTCAGCTTAGAAACCTAAAGCATCATTATCAGTTGAACCCTACAACTTATCACATTTCAGCTCACATTTCTGGCAAATGATGCTCAAGGCCAACTCCATCAAACAGCACCTCTTTCTGGGGCCATGCCTTAATTGGCTGAAGGATTTTTATCATTTAATTTGTAATGCCAATGCCTGCACTGATGACCCTCCATCGCTTTCTGTCTAAACTCCAGTGCTGCTGTTGGGCATTTTCCTCTACACGCGCTGGAGGAGCTACAAAGGGCTGAAGGAGGGCGTTTACCACGTCTCAGCCCACCACGACGGCTGGGAGGACATCCGAGAAAACGTCCTCAACTATGACGAGGAGGGAGGCGGGGAGGAGGACCAGGTACATCACTCAGACACACACACCCTTGTGGTAAAGCTAACAAAGGAAGTTACATAGACACCTCTTGTGGGGAAACACTCACTTTTACACAGAAGCACACTGACACTCAGAAACGACTTACTAGCAAGTAAACACTGTAATACTCACTATTAAACAACTATTGTACTCTATGTACTTGCATGAAGGTGAAATGTTTTCTACTGCATCGTTTTTTAAGATCACTTTTATTTTGGAAATACACAGCGGCGGCTGCTTTATAGTGGACTCAGTCAATTCAATTTGGAATAGAATCCTCCACAGTCTGTGTATGTGTGTGTGTGTGTGCGTCCAAGCCTTTTAATTTGGCCCACGCAAAATCCTTATCTCCTCTCTCCAACAGCCACTGTATCCCACAAGCACAGTACTTAAGAGAGCTTGCATAATATCACAGCTTTGATCGAAACAAACACATGTCACTCTGCTACGTCACTCTCTCACACACACACACACACACACACACACACACACAAGACTTGCAGATTGTTGTCACACCTTGTCAGTACCTAAAAACCCTCAAGGTCTTGTCGTCCGTATATGAAATGCAGCCAAATACGTACAAACCACACACACACACACACACACACACACACACACACACACACACACACACACACACACACACACACACACACACACACACACAGTCCTGATCTCCTATAGCAGAGCAGATAGATGCTGCAGTTAATTCTCAAGAGTCTTGTTTGAAAGCTCTCTGGAGGAATGAAAACAGCACTTTGCACTCATCACATAATCAGTTTTACAAAGCGACCCACACCTCCTCCATGTGTATATTTTCTTCCTCCCCCTCCTCCTACATTTTTTTTTTTTAATCTCTGCTGCCGTGGTTACAGTTTTGGCGGAATCACATTGGTCCTGAAGTGATTGGCTGTTATGTGAAACTGATGGTGGCTCCTAAAACCCCAATGCACCAGTGCGCATAAGAGATGGATAGAAAGAGCGACGCCCTTCATCTCCTTTCTGAATCACCTCCACTCCACTCCACCAGATTTTTTATCTTCTTGGTCTCACGCACAAACACACACACACAGACTAACACACACACACACAGATACTTACGGTGACTTCTCTGAGACAGTAAATGGAGATAGATTGGAAACTTAAATAGGTGGAACATTCACAGGAAATGTAATAGGGAGAGCTGATTGTTTTTCTGCTCTCTTTTCATTTTTCTGCTCTCTGTCGCATTTCATATTTTCCTACCTAAACATTCAGTCTTTTGCTCTGGCTTGCTCTTCTGTTTGCTCTTATCTCTAGTTTTTTTTGTTGTTTTTTTTCAGCTTCTGTGCTAACTGAGACTTTTCCTCTGCTTTTGCATGTGTGTGTGAATGTATACGTGTTCATTTGTGTGCATGCGTGTCCAGAACGCCTACGACATGGCGGAGC
This sequence comes from Siniperca chuatsi, assembly GCF_020085105.1. Taxonomy (NCBI): domain Eukaryota; kingdom Metazoa; phylum Chordata; class Actinopteri; order Centrarchiformes; family Sinipercidae; genus Siniperca; species Siniperca chuatsi. The sequence continues at coordinate 31,620,380 of NC_058042.1, forward strand.
TGCAGAAGTCCCTCCAGCCGAGCCCGGCCCAGTCGGTCCAGTACTGCCGCTCCAGAGCCCTGCACCACCCTCCTCCTCCTCCCCACCACCACCACCACCACCACCACCTCCTCCACCAGGCGCCCCCCACCTCAGCCTCTGCACAGCCGCTGGACCCCCTCAGCCGGACAGCAAGCTCCACCACCCTGCCTCCCTCGGCAGCTTCCACCTCCTCTACCGCCACCACCACCACCAGCCTCCGTAGGGACGTCCCCCCCACCAGACTTCCAGCCCAGGGCCAGGCCCGCCCCTCTCAGCTGGCACGCCGCTCCCTGTCCTTCTCCAGCCAGGACCTGGCCCGCTACCTGTGTGAAATTATCCGCGACGCTGACCAGCATCCAGACACGGGGCCTTTCGACTCCCTGCAAGTCTTCTCCACCGAGGGAGGGGGCTCGCCCGCCGGCTCCCTCAGCTCCTTCAGCTCTTCGGGGCTCGATGGGGGGAGTGGCGGGGACGGGGTGGGGGAGGCGAGGAGGGAGGAGACGCTCGGGGAGTGGGGGCCTCGCTTTGAGAAGCTGCGGGCGCTGTACGAGCGAGCCGAGGCCAGCGACCTCTGAGCTCAGACACACACAGACCAAACTGATAGGACCCTGATAACGGGCCGCCCTGAAACAATCAATTAGCAGACGCTTACCGACCGAGGCGGGAAACCAGCGAGAGGCGGACTGACAGAGAGACTCACTCCACAACCCTCACTTGCTGACAGCAGACACAGAAGGTGTTGTATTTATTGGATGATGAGCTCCGTCAATCAACATGGTGGCCTAACAGACAGATGAAAGTGTCCCTGTGAAAAGAGCCTGTCACTCTGCGCTCCCTCTACCTTGGATGACAATTTTGCAGGAGCAGATGTTATCAAACCTGCCAGTCAGGATAAAGGCTTCAGAACGTTGCTCTCTACCCGGGCTACTCATCATGATGGAGCTTAGCTTCACTGTTGGAAAAATCGGTTTCAGTCACAGCCTGTAAAACCCGAAATTTCCTCTATTTTCTAACAATCGTGAGTGTCAGCCGAAGGCCTAAAATGTGAAATGAAAATGTTTTGGCTAGGGGTTTTTTTTATACCTGAGCAAATCAATGCCACATAAAATGTATTTTTTAGCACCTTGCTGCTGAATTCAATCTTTGTAAATAAACAAAGGACTCTTACATATATCCCACACTGTGCTGTTACCTGATAAGACAGTGAAGATGAGTGGGATCATACTGAGTAGCCCATATAATACAGAGTCTGGATTTTCAGTATATAGTGGACACATTGTGTTCTTGCTGCCTGGCTGTACACAGCTTCTGTCAATGTTTGTTTGAGAAAAAAAGTGCTTCGACCGTCACTGGGCTGCAGTGTGAGATTTTTTTTTTTTTTTTCTGGTAATGTGACTTTCGCTGGGTTGAGTAATTCTGTATTGGTTGGGTGTTTCAAGTTTCAACACTCCGTGGGTTGTAAGACATCAAGCTTTCTACTTACTACTGCGCCCTCGTCTTGTGATTTCCTATTCTCATTTGCGCTCCTCCGCCGCGCCTTCCTCCTCACCCAAGGGAGGGTGCACAAAAATTCAAACAGCTTTGTAACAAAGAAATGGGAGCGGACGTGCGGACTGCGGGAAGGAGGAAATACTTGCTCTTTGCTGCGTACGCTCTTCCTCAGGCATACCAAATGTGGCGTCTGTGAAAGACTGCTTTAACAGACGATTGCTCGGTAGAATACAAACGATGTCAAACAGCTTTCCAAGGTGACTGCTCAACAAATACAAACGGAAAGAGGAGGAGGAAGATGAAGGAGATTTATGATTATTCATATATATATTGTTCTGAGCTGTGATATCTGTGCCATACACAATTCACACACACATTTATCTATTGTCCCTTGCTAAATTACTGCATATACTCTTGGCTGAAACAGTGTGATTGTGGGAAAATTGACTGATTTTGGACTGAAAATTGCAAGGAAATAATAAGGCTGCAGTTATTATCCTAGCTGTGAATTGTCAGCACTGTGGCAAGCGTTCCTCTTATTTGGCTTTCTAGTCACATCAGATTGATGGATCCCTTTTCCCCTCTCAACCCTAGAGAAAAAAAAAAAAAAAAAACATCTGCTGTTGTGGAACCAGTGAGAATAATTTGTCGAAAAAGAACGAAAAGGCAAAGAACAATAGAAAAGCAGAGAAGGGGAAGAGGAGTGCAGAGTCTGAAAAGGGCCTGCTCTTACCGTTGATAAGAGAGATTATTACAGGGTAGAGGGTTGAATCAGAGAGCAAATGAGGAGGGGAGGCAGAGAGGAACCATCTTATCAAGTGCTTGCCTCTGTGGCGAAGTGTGCCACCATCGAGCTCAGTAGCTCCGCAGGGAGCTGTAGAGAGGGGGGGGGGATGCTGGGAGCAATGGCTTTCTGCAGAAACGGTATCTTGCACAGCGAATGGCATAAATACAAAAGTCGCATGTCCTCACCCCACCCCTCCTCCCTTTCTCTGCAGTCCTCCAAAAAGCCAACCCTGACTTCACCTGGCATTTCAGGCGGTGTATTCTGCTGTAGCAGCAGCGCTCTCACCGTGCTCTTTTTATCCGTCTCTACGCTGGCAGAGCCGAGCCTGTCGGCTGAGAGCAGTTAAAGGGTAGGAGTGTGTGAAAACACGTCAGGCCACTAATCCTAATAGGAGCTGATGGCTTGCTGTCATGCTGGAAAAAACCAAAGGATTGTGGGTACTTTCAAAAAAAAAAAAAAAAAAAAAAAAAAAAAAAAAAGACGACAGAGGAGTCAATTCCCAAATTGCGGCTTTCCAGAAACATGCTATTTTCTGAAAAGCAGAGGCAACAATGCGGCTTTTAAAAATAAGAGACTTGGCGGTCAGGTGAGGGTGCAGTACGCTGTGGGAAAAGTAAGACACACAGGCTTTTTCTTTTTTTTTATAGACAGTGGGGATTTTCTAGAGAGGGATGCTTATTTTCTTATTCCTCTGTAGAGAGCGGCCGAGCCGGAGCCACGCAGAGTGGTGAGGTGCGTTTCATGCCTCGCTTCTCTCTCTGCAGCTGTAAGGCGCAGCAGCTCACTTCCCACCACCATTCATTTGTACCATATAACAGCTTCTTAAATGTTGTGTTCTGGGTACAGACATGTTGTGAACAAAGTTATTGTTTTTACCTCATTTGTAAATACAGAGATCGATTAATTACAATTATTGCTTTTTGTCAAGAAAAGCACCATAGGTTTAAAATGTACAGCTTCTGAGAAAAAAAATCAAACCGAACATATCTTTTTTTTATCATCATGATTGTGATGCGCTTTGGACAGTCATGTAAGTGTTTTGTATTTGCTTTGATCTTTTTTTCTCAATAAATTCATTTCTTTGCACCAGTGACTGTGCTGAATCGTGACTGCATCTGAAAAAAGAAATGAAAATAATGCATAATGACAAACCAGGAGATTTCATTGTTGGAAAAAATACTTTTATTGATCATACTGCCATTGAACATGGATGTGTCTAATAGCTAACACTGGCATTGGAAAAATATCCCTTCCACCAACAACGTACTATGAGAACAATTTGAATTGCAGAGTAAAGATTTACTAGTTTGTATGATTTCTGATGTGAAAAATGTCCAGCAGTAGAAAACCCAGCTGTACAACATGTTAGTGGATTCTTGGAAAAAGAGAAAGCAGAGCAAAATGGAGACAATGACCAAAGGCACTCATACATAATACAATATCCCTTTTTCAAATGAATGCTAAAGTAGATGGTTTCAACATTAACTGCTCCCAAAGTTTTCTTCTAGTACAGATAAGCCACACTCCAAATGATGTTTGATCAGTATTTATTGTTTTCCTTTCACCAGCAACATCTGCCTTTTTTAACCAGCAAACACCGCGAAAAACTGCAATAAAATAAATATTACACTCGCAAACACATTATCAGTACGAATGAATGTACAGTACAAACAAAATATTATCAGTGAAAAATGAACGTACAAGCACATACCGTGTGCGCCTTCCGACCAGAAATTTAGGAGTTGTTAGTCTGATACTCTTCCGTGGCGACACTTTTGGCTATCGCAGGAAAATGTGCTATTGGAAATAATATTTTGTAAGTGTAACTTGGTTTCTCTTGGGTGGTGGCGACACCTACAGTTTAAAACCAGTGAATTACGTTGAATGGACAACATGCTGTGTTCACACGATCAATTACTAATTGGAGTCAACTATCGATGTACAGATTTTCTAACAGTGCTTGTGCTGAAGGCGATTATGTTCATTATGTAGCCTTGAAGGAGCATCAGTTCCCTGCATTCAGGAACATCCTTTAGCTTTTATTAAAAAAAGCCTGTCAATAATTTCTGAATGTGTGTATCGTGTTATTTAGACCCTTATACTCCATGTGGAAATTTCACATTCATAAATAGCTTCACTGTATTTACATGACACTGGCTCAGTGGGATCATCTGTTTAGATGCTTCCAGAGAGATGCTTGTCAGATGGTTTGTCTAAGACACCGGAACTGCAGTACATCATGAATACAAATGATCTTACAGTGAAATGAACAATAAAATCTAAGTGTATTTTTACCCAAGCATCAGCACAAACATGCCCCCAAACACTGATCAAAACTACACTACAGCTGAATGATGACTTGACTCAAACTTTGGCAAGTGAGAAATGTATCAGTCTAAGGTTGCGTCTGCTTGTGTCCCATCTTGTGTGCGTACACGTACGCATACTTCTGGTCTTCGGCCTGTTTTAAATGGTGTGGGCCTGCACAGAGCCCTGACCTCAACCCCATCCAACGCCTTTATGAATGAGGTCTGAGAACCAGGTCTGGAAAGCCTTCCCAGAAGAGTGGAGGCTGTCCGGCTGCATATTTACACCCATCATCTACAATCACATATTGGCGGAATTAAGCATGACCGTCTTAGTCTGTGACTATGGCTTAGATCTAACCAATAGTCGGACTTCAGATTGACATCTAAATTCATCTGTTGCACAAAGCCGTCTAGTTATTGACTATCCTTAGTAAAACTAATTTGCTATGAATTCTGGGTAAATTACAACTTTTTTTTCAAACTAAAAACATCGCTGACCGAGCAACTACTTTCAAACGGTCAGCTCTGTTCACTCCAGCAAAAACACAGACAGTAATAGTATTAATCCCACAGTTTACAGGAGCATCAAAAATGTTAAAAAAAAAAAAAAAAGATATAAAACCGTGGTACACGGTGCAAAGAAAGAAATATTCAAAAGAACAAATCCTAAAACTAGACGGGGACAAAAACAACATTGAGCCAACATGTATGAGAAGAGCTGCTCAGGATCATGGAAAGTTAGGACATCTACAGTTCCATAGCGAATGAGCAAACTCAATCTGCGGATGAGGAGCATTCAACTGTGTCAAAAGCTCCAGAACAACTAAGTAAGTGGACCTTGAGTTGAGATCATTTTATCAATATGGGTGTAATGAGAGGCTGTCCAAATACATTTGGCCATATAGTGGCAAGATACAAAGTTATTGTTATAGATTTATATAGGAGGAAATTAGCTGTTTTATTCGAAAGAACACAGATACAGGTGTGAATCTGGCCTTTAGTCTGGTTTATGGCAACGGAAATTTCTCTCTCTATATTCATTTCCTCTCTCTCTTTATTCAAACGACTCATTCACCAAGCAAAAATATGAATTCAAGTGGTCATGTTTGTTTCAGCAACATTGACTAGTTCTGAGCCTAAATGAAGCGTTGAGCTGAATTCTTCATGCGCACACGTTAATGGCTTTCCTCATCTCCTTTTCATTAAGACAACCAAAGTCAGACATCGCAACTCCGAATGGACTACTAATCCCAATATGTATGGAAATTAAGAATGCTGAAAAAAAAATAAAAATTACATTAGGACACTCTTATTAGGCAAACATAATGGAATCACTTCACTCTTAAATAAAGCAATCAGACATCTCCTAAATTAAACATCCAATATGAAGGCGGGAGGGGGGAAGAACAAGCGGTGCTGTTTCACACTAATCCGACTGGTATGCATTACAATGAGGCTGTGCGGTTTCCGAACAACACTTTTCAAAAGCCCCACAACAACTGTGTGCAGGAGTGTTCATGCATCTGCAAGTGTGTGGATTATCAAAGACAGTGGTCCTTATTAACAAGTGTACAAATATAGGCAGACTGAGACGACGGAGGGAGAGAAAAATGTGTGTGTGTGTGTGTATGTGCGTGTGTGTGTCGTACCCACATAATGGCTCACTGTAGCAGGCAACTCTGACTGGCCAACCCATAATTACCGACACAACTCCAACCTTTCAAACACCTCCTCTTCTCTGCTTTCCCCTTGGTTCGAAAAAAAGAAAATGAGGAAGGGGGTTCAGATCATTGTGAATCCAGGTTTTGATGCACTCTCATCTCTCCTCCGCTGCTGTTTAAATATGAGCCTTTTCTGGCCTCCTCACTCCTCCTGCCCCCCATGTTCTTTTCTAACCACAAAGCCTCAGTTTGATATGCAAGTGTTGGCCCCCTCTCTCTCTCACAAACTATTTTGGATTGCGGCGGGGAATCAGCGTCGTTGTCAGCCTGCTGCAATTTCCTAGCCACTTACATTATTCATGTGTGTTCGTGGCTGTGTGTGTGTGTGTGTGTGTGTGTGTGTGTGTGTGTGAGAGAGAGAGAGAAAAGAGAGAGTGAAAAGGTTGAGTCTGCTGATGATGAGAATCACAGAGCCAACAGCAATCACAACACTGTCACAAATATCACTTGGTACCAGCTTTGACCTCAGTTTTACAGCAAAAACACATTTAAGCACCGGTGGAACCTGCTTCCACCAGGCGGGAATCAAAACTAACAAAATTATTTCCGTTTTTCTTTTCAGTGGTAATTGATAACATCTATCACTGCGGAGCCAAACGTGCCTAGCCAAAAAGTGCCATCTGATCTGAGTCCAGGCCGAGTCAAGCTAATGGTCAGTTATTCAATGTGGCTTTTTCTCCCACAGATAGCCCAGCTGAGTAAGATCCCCACTGTGCAACCGTTCTCCTACTGTGACTGTCTTCGTAAACGCCACCAGCTGAAAATATGCCTCAAGTACACACAGGACACTACCACACAGTCAAGTTTTAGTCAAAAAAAAAAAAGTGCTTTTTGAAAAAAATCCAACTCAGAAAATAAGTTTTGTAAGTTCATTTGTGACCACAGAAATAGTTTAACACCACAATCCCATCACACACGGTATTCATGTGGATGTAGTTTGCACAGTTCTCATGGAGATGGATATGTTTCATCCACAGTGCTTTTAGAAGACTGTGTGATATGGTTGAAAGCTCCGCAAAAAGCTACTAAGTGGAACTTGAGTTGGGAATGTGTAGTCACACGACTATTTCCAAGGTCAAGATTGAACTTTGATGCTTTACTTTTAAATGAATACAGACTAGAAGTCCTAAAAGTGCTGTGGATGAAATGATAAAGGCCCGGTCGGGGCGTATTCAATTAATTTTTGTGGATTTGCTGGCGGGGGTGAAGTTAATCCATGTGAATTTTTCATCATCAACTCTGGTGAACGTTGAGCCACAAATTTGCATATTTGACCAAGAGCTCTTGATAGTAATGACCTTTGGGGGAACGGAGAGCAACAGAGTCCACCGTAACTTCCATCGTAATCTATCGTAGCTTATTAGCTGTGTGGCACCGTCCACTTTTATTTGACCTCTTCTGTTGAAGTATAAACTGCTCCACAAAAGAGGAATGGTTCGCAGAAAGGTATGAGACAGGAGTTTATGCTACAAATATGTCTTTTGAATAAACTGTGTGACATTGTCCTGTTAGCAACCAAGCTAATGGCGAACTTGTTAGCAAGCTGTTCCCTCTTCAATAAAACTCTTTATTGAATGAACTTATGTACAATCCTGACAACAAAATGCCGCGGCACAGTACAGAAGAAGAAAAAAGCTCTGGGAGCTACCGTGACTGCCAAGTGCTACCATGTCACGGCTGGCTAGAGTGTTAGTGGTTAGCTTGCCAGCTACAATAATTCACCAACTAGCCTTTCCAGTAGTCACTAAAGCACCAAGCTTCTACAACCAAATAAATGTGCCACTTTCTGGTGTGACCAGTCCTTAAGAGCGACTGAGACTGCAGACAAACAGATGCTGTTCCAGCTGACAGCTGAGCCATCCACTAATGCCGTTGAAAGCTATGGAAAAGCTAGTTCAGTGCACCTTGAGTTGGAACTGTTTTGGCAAAGTGAGAAATTGTTTTTTTTTTTGCTCATTTCTAAAAAAATTAAATAAAAATCTAGTCAGAACATTTCCTGTTTCACTAGAGCTCTTCCATAGTTTTTAGTTCATAGCAATTTTGGGGAATTTACAAAGACTTTTAATCAACACTGTTCAATTCCCTTTGTACCCTTTATAACCAATATAAGTCAGAACTGCAGTGGCAACTTGCACTTACACAAAATGTTCCCACAAGTTAAAATCCCCAGATTTGTTAAGCTCAACAAATCTTTTATTTTCTCCCCCATTTTCATTGGCAAAGAGGAGCTCAATAGCAAATCATATGCTGTATATCTAAAAATGTTTTTTATTACAATGTATTGAATATTTCAATGTCAATCTTTGAGCTTTAACTTTTAAATACCAAGTTATTTATGAATGTTATGTGTTAAAACCTAAACTTAAATTTAATAAAATGCTTTTTATTAGATTCTATGTTGAATCTAGATTTGGTAAATGCTACTGAACCCCCATCCTACTCAGTATGAAAGAGAAAACAATAATTCTAGGTATTTGAATAATATTTTGTTTAATTCATGATGATGTGCAGAATGACCTTGACTACTTCAAATGAAACTAAATTATTAGTCGTTGCTCGTGGTGCTCCAGAGCCTGCTTAGGAGGTCCAATAGTTGTTTCTGTTTATCTGCACCAGTGAGAGCTGGGCGAAGGGCAGAATGGGCGGGTGGCAACAGAAGAGCCCAAAGCAGGACTCCTATAGGTGCTTCCACACTCCACTAACTAAAACAATGTAGACCCAAGCTTGAACCGGCCCATTGCTCTAACACCACAGTTCACAGAGCCATGTGTTAAAAAAAATAATGGGCATGATCACAGCTGGGCACAGTGCAGAGAGGAGACAGAGGAACAGCGAGGATTCTGTGCTTTTATCCCTTCTTCTCCATCTCTCTCCCCTCTGGCTTCGGACGGGTTTTTTCTTGCAGCCCTGCTCCTGCTACTGAGTCGCGCTGGGCTCTGACGAGCTCTTGGCGTTTTTCTTGCGTTTCTTCTTGACCCGGTACACATGGAAGGTTTTGTTCTGGAATGTTCTGGTGAACAGAGCGGTGTAACCCGCTGTGTCCGTCTTGATGGCCTCGCAAAATCGAGGGTGGGAGGCAGGGACGAGGTCTGGGTCATTCTCTCCCGGTCCGTCCATGATCTGATGGTACAGAGAACGAGCACGTCATCATCAACAGCAACAAGAATGACAGAAGTTTAACACTAATGTATGTATATTCTTAAAGGGGCCATGTGTTAATAAGTACATCATCAACACATTTGAGATATAGCTGCTGTAAATAAACACCACCAACAGGGTGATGGACAGCCTCTCACAGGCTCTAATTTCACTTCCCTGCAGGACTGCTTTACAGCATTAGGAGGGGCAGAGCCAAAGCTATTTTGATTCTTCAAAAATCAGAGGGTTTTTTTTTTAATCACTGATTGCCATGTAGTGGATCAACGCAGATTCTGATGAACATTTTTTATCATTTATTGATACACATATGTATGTGTATTGTATAATAACAGATGTTGTACATGATTGCCATGTAAACCTGGATTCACAGTTTATTACTTATTGCAAAGTGGATAATATGTATATTTAGAAAATATGTTTGATGTCTTTCAGTAACTGAGTGGGCCAACCTTGCATGGAAGCATTAAACGTGTGCTAACTTTATTATCGCTTTAGAAAAGAAATTGGAACAATGAAAATAATTGAGACAGACTAGATGTAGGGTGGGTGGAGTAAAGTTTTGTGCCATTGACAGACACCGCTGCCCCCACTGGACAGAAGACTACAAAGCCAGAGGAAGTTTCAGCGTCACTCTCTTCCCTCTTCTGCTTGTGTCTCCTCGGGCTCTGTAGTCCACGCTTCTCTTCGGACCCGAACCTGGGTTCTCCGGTCGAATCTCAAGCCACACCGAACCTGCAAAGGCTGTAAAATGCTGCTGTTTCCTACCTACATATTTTACTACACCATTTTTATTTTTTTATTGATTCCATTCCGTTTGATTTATTGCTAAAACGTCTGCTAGTACTTTTGAATTTGAAAGAATGCCTAAATTAGTACTGCATGATAACAAATGGTGGTTTCCTTGTGTTTCCAGGTAATCAGATCAAATCTGATCAATCGATGAAAGCTTTTAATAAATAATATGAGGATCTTTCCCCCCCCAAACTTTAATTGCTTGTTGCTTATTTAGTCATGAATATTATATGTTATAGAGAAATACTTTTTTCCACAGGCTTTAAAAGCCACACTTGGCATTTGATTTTATGTTGTTTTCAGAAATCAGAAGCAGTTTGAGTCATTACATTTCCATACACAATTACTTCCCTAACCAAAGAACCCTTAAAGTAAACACATAAAATGTGTAAAATAAATAAATAAAGTCAATATTTTTATCTGTATTCATGTAAATCATTAGGACCACCTGTTGTTTGAAGAGATAGACACAGGCCAGAGAACGCAGGTGAGAATTCCAATTGGTTTAAACTCTCATGTCCACTTCAGTCAGGGAGACTGAAAAAAGTCGTGCTAATATTCTCTGATTATATTGATTTGCTATTATTGAATCTGCATAAACTTGTTAGTCTACATTAATACCATATAATTCAGAGTTTGTCAATACTCAAGCTTTCTAAATGAAGGCTCTGGTTCACTAGGTAGGTGGGTGGGTGGGTGTCGAGGGGTGAGGCAGGGAGGGAAGAAAGAAAGAAAATATGGAAGGTGAGAAAGAAAAAAAAAATAGAAAGACAAAGAAACAGAAAAAGAAAACCAGACAGAATGAAATAAGAAAAGTAAGAAAGAAAACAAAAGAAAGTAAGAGAGAGACAGACAGATGTGAACCCAGCGTTCCTTCAATAAAGCTGTCTAGATGTCAGATGCTGTGTATGCTGTGTGACATTTACAGCGTCCAAAAGACAGACACATACGGACTGTGTTTCATGTGTCTTACACCACACTGAGCCAGACAGCCAGACTGAAGCTTGTCTCGCCTCTGGTAATCCAAATAGCCAGAGCGCTGCATCCAACATCAAAATAAGGAGAGATGGAGGGAGGAGGGAGGGGCAAGGGGAATGAAAGAGAGAGAGAGAGGGAGAGAGAGAGTGAGAGACAGTGACGTGCGGATGAGAAGTGAGACTATTGATCTTTGCGGAGGCTGAGAGCTTTCACAGTCACAGAAGTTGGCAGAGGGGATGGCGCACGCAGCCACACACACACACACACACACACACACACACACACACACACACACGCTGAGTGATGAGTCACGTTAAATAAATGCCACCCACATGTCCGTTGGCCAGGTCGAGCAGGTCCCGCAGTCTGCAGCCTCGCCTGTGCCTCCGCTCGTAACAGATGCTGTTTTCTAACACCACATAGTCAGCCCCGACGGTCCTCAAGATGCCATAGACTTCCTCCGGGGACCGGCGAGCATACACCTGATACACCTGCTCACACACAGAATGGAAGGGGATTTATTTAGGTTTGTGAGGATTTTTATTGCTTTTTTTTTTTGCCTAAAGATCATCTGGCTTTATAATTTAACACCAATATTGTTGGAAGGAGAAAGACTTCTCTCCTGGAACTCAATTACCAGGCACATTTATTTTCAGAATTACAGTTTTGATAAAAGTTGGTTTGGATTAAATTACAACGTGTTTACTGATAAAATCGGAATGAAAACAATTACAAGTGAAACAAAAACTAGGGCGCTACTTTTGTGTCTTTATAATGCAGTCAAATAATAGGTCTGAGAGCAAAACGCTGACAAATTTGTGATTAAAAATGTCATCCAAAGTTTTGTTTGCAAATCCTAAATAGATAGGACCTACGAAAGACGCACCTCTATTGGCCAGTCTCGATTGGAGTGACGGCCTGAGAGAGGGAGGTTTGAAGTCCTTGTCCTGAGTGGGACTAAGAAAATCAATCCCGTCTCAGTAATAGCAAGAATGCGGTGTTTGAACTTGTGCATGTAGATTGCTTTTTGACTGCTGTCAAGTGAGCTGTCGTTTGTGAAAACCCGGTCAAGCCAGCCTCCATTTGGATTTTGATGCGCTTCTATTCATGCAGTTACGGCACCGGCATCAGCACTCACCTCATGGATTTGATATGGTCATAGTGGGGAACATTTTGAGCAGAAATCCATTGCGCCTCTCAGTAAACCTATGGTATTTGGAGTTCTTTGCTGATTAATAAGACTTATTTTATAATATGATGTGTAGTATAATGTCGTTTTTATTTGTTATATCAAATGTGAGAAATGATTGGCAAACTCTGCGTCGTTCTTCGTCTTGTTTGGCCACTCCAAGCACCGGTACGTAACTGCATGAATAGACGCGCATCAAAATACAGACGGCGGGACCCGACCCCGGGACCCGTACGGGTTCAGATCCTCGTTTTATACGGTCAGTAGGGTCCTGTGTCTGTTTAACATTATGTGTAATACCCGAGTGGATACGTGAAGATCCGGCCGTGATCAGAGAGCGCTGATCATGATAGAAGTGCTGTGTGTGTTGGCAGTAAATATTGACTGATGTAAATCTAATTTTGTTGAGTTATCCTGCTCCTTTTGTGTGGTACCAAATGACCGGTGCGAGCGAGTGCCCCTGCTCAGGAGGTGAAGGGTCAGAGAGCAGAGGTCAGACTCGTCTTGGAGAGCACAGATGATAGCAAATTAGCAATGCTAATGTCAGCAGCTGAGGTAATGAACGAGCAATCGTTATTATAGTTCTAAAGGATCAACATTCAAAGTTAACTTTATTATGCTAGATGCAGCAAAACTGCAACGCTGATTCTAAACAAGTCGCGTTTGTCATTCGTCACCGTGACAGCAAGTGGACTTTTAAGCTGAAATAGCGAGTGGATTAGCCGTGCTGTTTCAATCGGCAAGAGAGGAGTAGCAGAAAACCTGTATGTATTTTACCAACTTTCTTGGCAAAGAGGATAGATTCTATGCTTCACGGCCAGGCACAGGGGGAGAAGGCTACTAACGTAACATTAGGTAAAACACAAAGTATTTAACATTAAGTTGTCAAAACAAAAAACGTTAACTTGTTAATAGCAATCAGCTGTGAAACCGGTGTCGATCAGGTCTGTGTCTCCTGGCCGGGTTCGGGTCCAACATTTCTCGGTTCTGCATGGGTCTGGGTCTCCGCTTTCAAATAACAGCGAGTCCGGTTCAGTTCCGGGTAGCACACTTCCGGGGCATTTTGGATTTGGGCATGCATTTTTTGTGAAGACCTCTAACACACACACACACACACACACACACACACACTCTTACATACACACGCACTCCCTTTTGTTCTTAAAATTTAATAAGATTACATATTGTGTGTTTTACTCTATTTATCTTTTAAATAAATGCTTGTGAATGTACATGCTGGTCTATTTAATGAAGAGAGTGAATGCTGCCAACCTCTACTATTCAGAACTCCAAAACCCTTTAACCTGAACTAGCTATTGATATGGTAATTTTGGTTGTAGTTATTCATTTAATTATTAATCAGTCTTCCAAATTGATAGTTTAGTATATTTGATAAGACTAAGTTAATTAACTTACAACCAAGGGCCCGGGGCCGGACTCTGGGCTGCTGTGGTAAGGACTCAGCCTTAATACGTGGTGCAAGCTCTACCAGGTGAGCTACCACGGCGACCACACACGCACACACACACACACACACACAGTTTACTAAGATGGCATTGATTTTCTTTGCTACCACTTTTCCATGGACTTCAATACTCCCTCTCGCATTTACTAACAGTGGATGTTGCCAACCTGTCACTCCGATTGAGACGAGCCGATAGAGACACGTTTTTTGTAGGTCCCACCCATGAGATTTCTGCTCAACATTTTGAATTTGCAAACAAAACATTTGGACATTTTGACGTATCCTTTTTAAAAATGAAACAATATATTTGTGACGCATTTTTACTCAATCGGAGCTGAGAGTCACAGAAAGCGAATTCGTAAAGTATTGAGAGCCGGACTAACATCGTTGGTTTCAGTCTCTTCATGGGATTTGGTGATGAAAGGAAAAAAATACAGAATAACACCAACTTTATTCTTAAAACACAAATCACAAATACACTACGTTCTTAGATTTTCTGGACAAAGCACACTCCACCTTTTCTGTTTAGGAAACCCTATGCATGTAGCTGTATGGAGAAAGGGTGTATTTGTGCTACAGTTTACACAAAAATAAAACTTTTGACCCGTTGCTTTCCAATTCAGAATGTATGCCTGCTGGGTGTGTAAATTAATCCAGAAAGGAGAAAAATACACATAAGTAACAATAATAACTGTGTGCTTTGTTTACTAATTAATTGCTTTGTAGTGACACTCAAATTAAGCCCAGAAAATGACTGGGAACATCATTAAGGTTCTCACAAATGTTTGAAAATGCATTCTCTCGATTTTCTTCCTTAATACCACACACACACACACACACACACACACACACACACACACACACACTCTCAGAGCCCAGAAGGCCTGCACCAGTGTCGTGGATCATTAATGAGCTCCACACTGAACTCAGGCCTTGCCAGCAGCTCAGCATGGCTGACTTCCCGCTGGGAGGCAAAACATAGGCTCAGCTACCCAAGAGATGACCCACACATTACTTCCTGCTCATTGTGAAGAAGACACACAAACACTACAGAAACAGAAACAAATAAATAATAAGTAAAACTAAATCGCTACATTGTTTTTCATCAGTTGTATGTGGTTGTGTTTACAGCATGTTTTAAGCCAGGATCAGCTTTTGTGATCAGTGTTTTGGATGTCAAGTTTTGTATTTCAAATTCTTATAATCCAGTCAATGTCAGAGTAACACAGATATCTAAGTCTATTGGCTGGACATGTAATAACAACAGGCATGTGAAGGTAAAAGGGAAGAAACATCCAATGAAGACATGATCCAAGATGCAAAGAGAATTCACACAACCAAATAAAACAAAGAGAGAGAGTTTGAAAACATTTTTATGCCATTTAACAAATTATTTAATTTGTAAAATAAACAGAATCACATAGAAACATTTCATTTAATCAGCCTGGTTTGAAAAGTGGCTTTGCTCTATTAATGAGTGAAAACCCTTTGCATCCACATTAATAGAAAACAGAAAAACAATGCTCTTCTACAGGAATTCGTATATACATTACTATGGTGCAAGCGCCACCATTCATCTCTCCTTTAGTGGAATGCAGCATTTTAGGCTCCATTTTTTTTACGTTACTATTCAGTAAATGGTCTGTACTTGTATAGCGCCTTTCTAGTCTATCGCATTCACACACTGATGGCAGAACTGCTCATCAGTACAAAGAAACTAATTAGTCATTCACACACACTAACACTCGCACAGCCCTCGGGAGCAATTTGGGGTTCAGTGTCTGGCCCAAGGACCGCCGAACTGCCGACCTTCCGCTTGGTGGACGGAAGTGATCCCGTTCTACCACTAAGCCACAGCCGCCCACAACACTCCGACTTAATGGATGAACATTGTACTCAGTGTATCTTCTGATCCCATATTCAGTCACACAATCACTGCAGGTCACTGGAAAAAGGCAGAAAGATCTGAATTTGATTCCAGTACCAAAATAAAATGGCAACCAAGAAAAAAAGCTGACCACCATGCCATGGTGTGTAAATGGGTGAATGAGAGGCAAATTGTAAAGCACTTTGGATAAGAACGCTATATAAATGCAGCGAGTAACTTACAGTCAGGTCATATTTGGGTTTGATATAACAGTTACATAGTTGTTGGTTTTAAATCTGACTTTTCAGTTTTTCAAAAGACCTTGGTGCAATTATAGACACTCATATGAATAAATAAATCAGCTTGTTTTACTAAACTGAAGAATATCTGAATATAAAGCACAGATATCGGATGACTTATACTCTCAAGCACAACGTGTCATTTAGAGGCAGTGTAGTTGCAATAAAGTCAATAGAAATACGAGAACAGAGACAATAAAGAAAATTCGCTCTGGACACCTCAAATTTAGACAGAGTACAAATACTTGAGCTGAAAATGTTTCAACATGAGTGAAAAATATTGGTTTTTCAGGGTTTCATTGACACCATGAATATAGAGACAGGAGCAGAAAGGAGAGGGTCTGAAGGAAAATAAGATAAAGTGGAAATCATAGCAACTTTGGCAGTCAGAGCTGTCACACATCAGTCGTCAGTGAGGAGACTTGTCCACTGAATGCTTGAGGACAAAAGATTGCAGAAAAAAGATAGAAACACCACTCCAGTGGTCAAAATGAGCCAAACGAATTCCTACCATGCTCTCCTCCTATTCCACCATGGTCACACAGCCAAATGAATGGACACTGAGCCAGTTTTCAGTTCTGTAACATGAACGGTCACGTTTTGTATCACTAAATATCATGTCATTACAAACATCATTTCATTATACAAATATAAATAATGGTATTCATCTTTGGGCATTCTTTAAGAAAAATAGCTGTCTATTTGGCTTAGCACCAGCTTCAGCCAAACTGACAGTTTGCTACACAACTGCCCGTTCTTACACTCCACTAGGAAGTTTACAATGATAGTGGTTGTACATTTACCACTTGACATTCTTAGCAATTTTTGAAACAACAGTTACTTGATTTTAGACAGAAGTACACAAAAGCAGGCTTCTTATTTTTGGCCGTCACCGCTGATTTTGGCAGCTGAAATGACAACTGTGACTGGCACATATAAAATCTGATAACAGTTATAGCTAACTAGCTAATCAAGCCAAGGTTAGTTCCATGAGTTTGTTGAAAATTCCATCTCCAGATGACTTTTTAATGTATCTAGCTGACTCGTTTTAAAAGATGTCTTGTAAACAGGGTTTTGAATATGCACTTGATGGCTACATACATCCTCATTAGTTGATGATCCATGTGGAAGACATGGAAATGAAGAATGAATGTTCTTGTATTGCTGAGTAGAGCTAGTTAGTTCTACTATTATAAGTATGATAACGAAACATGTAAGATCAGTCTTATTTCATTCTAACACAACATTATATGGTTGCTTAGCTTACATACTTGTCGTATATAAAACAGTATGTTTTTACTTTTAATTTTACAGGAGTAAAGGCTTTTAGAAAATGAGTCACTATCTCAGGAAATGTTGGCGGGTGTTTATGGAGTGTAAGCTTACCCAAATCCAATGAAGAGCAGAACAGAGTTGCTAGTGATAGCCTAAACTCTAATAGCGTCCAGGACAAAGAACACAGAAGATGTGCTAATCATGAACACGGTTTTTTGACCCACAAAATATATTTAGTTAACACCTCGAAAAAGTGAATTAACTAGACATCCTCTATACTATGTGCTCTGAAGTATCTGCACTCAAACTCATGGTTAGCAGATAGGAAATGGAGACGAGAGAATTGAAAGACACAACAATGACTCTGCGCACAGAGATGACCTAGACTTTGAGTCAAGATCTATGAAAGACAACCTTCAAAGGGATCCCTGAAGCACAAGGGAAGACACCAAAAAGTCTGCTGGAAAAACTATATGAAAAACAAACTTTCAACAGAGGCAACCATAGGGCACTATTATCGTATTTTCGCAATGACCAGTGCAAACAGCGCTTTGACCGTTTGGTATTTTCCTGACCTTTGAAATTTTCTTTGCTAGAAGCACATGGTGCTGATGGGAGGAGTGGTGCAAACAGGTGGGAGGTTCATTAAATGAGGCAGCACAAAGCCAGTTGCTGGTATTTTGGTGGAAACTGGGTCTTTGCACTGAAAATACACGTCTGTTTCTGCTGAAACATCAATCTGCTGCCCGTCTGGTGATTTTATGAACCAGAGCAAACTAAATACTTGGGGCAAATGAGCAGAAGTCAGTCCGCAGTCATCTATAAGTTGTACGAGTATCTGTTGTCCCTGCAGCCATCTGAAGGCAGCATATGTTGATAAATCTGCAGCCTCTGATTTGAGAAGTGCTGCGCCAGAGCACAGCACCACACAGCAATCCACTGTGTTTACCTTCAATCATGTGCAAATGACACCAGGCTGCTAAATAGTAACCACACACACCCCTACACACATCAGACTGGTCAATTATAACTTGGTATACTGCCTGTTTATGCTAGAGATGTCGGATTACTACTAGACATTCAAATTAGTGAATAAATGCAACCGTGAATAAATGTAATGACTACTGCGGTCAACAATTAATGCATGCAATGAGGACCATTTTATACTAGATGACGCAGTAAATGATTATCATTGCAAGCTGTATTAACTTGTGTAAACACAGGAAACCACTAAGTGGATAAAACTTATATCTTGACCAGTGAAATCACCTAAATGCACCGTTCAGCAGTTGAAAGGTTATTGGGAAGCACAAGTGAAATACTTTACAATTCCATATCATGATTATGTTGAAGATCCTACTCCTCTCTCAACAGGCAGCAAGACGATAACATCTTCGCACACCCCCACTTGGGTGTGCTGGAGAGGTGATGGCAGCGTTTGCCAAAGTTTGTCACAGTTCTGACTTTCCTAACGTTTGTCATGTTATAAACGCAGGTGCTGAGCAACCAGACTGGAGCAGGTCTCTTGTAGAAGGTTTCTTTCTTTCAGAGTTGGCTGTATGCCAGCCTTTAGCATGTTTGGTGCGGCTCAGAGATTTAGCTGATACGTGCCCCGTCCCAGGCGAGCGGGGGGCTGGCGGGGCAAGAAGCCAAAAGGAAGAGAAGATCAGCCACAAGGGTTTTTCAACAAAGAGAGCAGGCAGAGAAGCGTAGACCTTTGGGATTCTTCTTGTTTTATAGTCTTCTATCCAGGGGCGGTGGTGTCCAATGTCAACTGCGCAAAACTTTACTCCACCCACCCTAGATCTATTCTAGCCTAATTATTTTCTTTGTTCTAATTTCTTTTCTAAAATTGGTAACCCTTTATTTTGATACTCCTAACTATCTGTAGGCGGACTATTTGTAACATTTCAACTTTGTCTGTAGATGTTTAACAGATTATCAAGAGAGTATATGTGACAATTCATGAACATACCCTAACCAAGATGTTTTTTGTGCCTAAACCTATCCAAACCTAGAAAACGGTTTTATTTGTGTAACAGCAGAATTGTTGAATCTCCACTAATAAGCTGTTGAAATGTTATAAATACTCTAAAATCTGTAGGTGGACTATACAAATAAAGTGTAACCCTAAAATTAATAAAGGTATCACATGTCTAATGCCCCCATGTTTAAAAGCTAGGCCTCCTCAGTTGCTTAAAGATACCAAACACCTTTTATGAATAAACAGGATATTATCCACTTAGTAATAAATAAGTAAGGACCCCAGGAATGTGCATTTCCTTTCTGTCTCTACGAGGGATGAAAAGAGGAGGGGTGACAGGCAGGCACACAGATACACATGCACTCTGAGGAGCTGTGAGATTTGGCATTCCAACTTACATTTGTCTTATTGCAAGCTATGATGATTCAATTTGTAATGTTAATGCATATTTACATTTCCTCTTTCATTAGCTATTAAACAAAACCAAGTCAAGTTTCTTTATATGGCACATTTCATACAACAGACTCCATGTGCTGCAAAATAAAAGCAAGCAAGAAAAAAATAGGCAATCATGCATGACAAACATAAGATAAGAACAATTAAGATAAGGAGGTATTACATATATGGTAACATATAAGATTAAAAAAACAAGATACAATGGTATTACAATAAAAATGGAATAAGATAAATATAGGTATTATCATTATTATTATATTATATCATTATTAAAAAAGGAATAGTAATGATAATACTGATTCTATGATAAAAAAATGTACCTGTTAACCACACCCATTAAACTAAAAGCTTGCGAAAAAAGACATGTTTTAGTCTGTTTTTAAAAGAAGACACTGCTGTAGCAGACCGTAGTTCATGTGGTAGAGAAATCCACAGAGTAGGACCATAATGAATGAAGGCACCATAAGCTGATTTAGAATGTATTCTAGGTAAGGTGAGGAGACCTTTACGTGATGATCTAAGGGATCTGTCTGGTGTGTATTCAGTGAGCATGTCAGCGACATAGGAAGGAGCTAAGCTATTTATAGATTTAAAAACAATAAGAAGTTTAAAATCAATTCTTTGTATTACTGGGAGCCAGTGATGAGAAGTTAAAATAAGAGTGATGTATTCAAACCTTTTGGTTTTAGTTAAAACTCTGGCTGCAGCATTCTGAATAAGCTGGAGTTTATTTAACACCTGCTTTGTCAGTCCAGCAAAAAGTGCATTACAATAATCTAGTCTACTTGAAATAAAAGCATGAACCAGCTTTTCTGGTTCATGCTTTTATTTATTTTCATGAGTCTGACTATGACAGGAAGCATCTAACTTTAAATATATTTCCAAGATTATAACAGGCAGTTTTCGAGATATTAGATATGTGCTTCTGGAAGTTCAGATCAGCATCTAAAATCACACCCAAGTTTTTGGCATGCTCACGAGGTTTTACCAACAGGGGAGATAACAAAGAGTGAATCTGGTGCCTCAAAGCCTTGGGACCTACTAAAAGAATCTCTGTTTTGTCCTCATTTAGTTGTAAAATGTTTTTGGCCATCCAATACTTGATATCAGCAATGCAATGGATGAGGTCATTCACTGGGCTAAGGTAGTTGGCAGAAAGAGATATGTATAACTGTGTGTCATCAGAATTGAATTGAATTGAATATGGTCAACTGTATCGAAGGCTGCACTGAAGTACCAGAATAGAAACTTTATGGTTGTCTGAGCTACTTTTAAGATCATTAACAACTCTTACCAGTTTCTGTGCTGTGGTTAACTCTAAAACCAGACTGGTAAACATCAAATAAATAGTAATATGACAGATACAAATGTAATTGTTGGTAAACAACCTTTATAATAATTTTTCCCAGAAATGGAAAGTTTGAGATTGGTCTGTAGTTCTCAAAAACACATGGATCAAGATTACTCTTTTTCAACAGTTGTGTAATAATAGCATGTTTGAGACATGTTGGGAAGATTCCAGAGAGTAGGAAGGCATTAACAATGTCAAGGACATCATCAACCAGACAGTTGAAAACATGTTTGAACAACTTAGTAGGCATTAGGTCAAGAGCACGTGTTGCAGAACTTAACTGCTGCACCGCTTCTTGTAGTTCGTTGAATAAGGGTGAAGTTGGACATTACATTTCTCTGAAGAGTGGAGCTCAGCAGGCTTTGGTCTAAGAGGATTAACCAGTTTATCAATAGTGCTAAACAGAACTTAGAATTATTAAAATTTTCAGTAATCATTTGAGAAAAGTAATGCTGTCTAGCATTGTTATATTTACTGAGTAGGTCTGTATAGATATTATAATCAACCTGTAATTTGGTTTTACGCCACTTGCGCTCAGATTTGCAGCAGGTTCTATTTAGTGCCTTCACTCTTTCTACATTCCTCAAACGTGCTTTTGTTTTACCAGAGATTAACATCTATATCTTTTATGGACTGGCGGATCTGTGTAAACCATCCCTGTTGGTTCAGTTTCTATTGTTCCTGTATCAAAATCAGCATGGCAAAATAAACTTCACATTCTTCCTATAATGTTAATTAAACATGGCATATCAATTAATGTACATTTCAATTCTGAAATGCAAAGTCAGTCCCTTTGTTCTTTATCCCTTTGTTCACAGTAGAGCTGGGTATCGCCACCGATTTCCCGAATTGTTTCACAAGGTCCTGATTTGATTCAATACCGATTCCCTTTGGGATATTTCAGTAACAATACCAATTTTGCTTGGATATGATAGACATTCT
This sequence comes from Siniperca chuatsi, assembly GCF_020085105.1. NCBI lineage: Eukaryota > Metazoa > Chordata > Actinopteri > Centrarchiformes > Sinipercidae > Siniperca > Siniperca chuatsi. The sequence goes on from NC_058042.1 coordinate 31,642,466, forward strand.
CAGAGAACTAATGCTGTAAATTGTACAAGGAACCCTCTAACCTGGTGCATTATTAAAAATATTAATGTTTACATTAAGAATATACCCTTTAAATCACCTATGACAGAGCAGATTTTCCCACTCAGACGGCCCAGTGTCTCCCCAACAATTATAAATAAATATATAGGTATTAAGAAAAAAACTTGACTTTAAGGTTGAAATAATGTCTCATGTCAAATGTTGTGTTATTTCCGCATTAAAAGAAAATAAAAAGATAGATTGTTAGAAAGATTGTTTGATGACTGGTCAGTCAGTTAGTCAGAGGTCAGTCAGGTGAGCCTGGGAACCTGTATATCTGAGTGGCAGATTTTCACTCGACTCACAACACAAAACCTCCTCCTATTTTATAGAATGTTAGTGTTATTCATGCTTTAATAACATGGTTATGGATCAACATTTATACGCACTGTTTGTGAAATTCCTTTGCCTTACGTTCACGCATATATGTGCTGTTTTTAGCTTAGCGAAAGAGTTCAGTTCAATTTTATTTATATAGCGCCAATTCATAACAGAAGTTATCTCATTGCACTTTTCCTATAGAGCAGGTCTAGACTGTACTCTATAATATTATAATTACAGAGACCCAACAAATCCCACCATGAACAAGCATTTGGCGACAGTGGCATGGAAAAACTTCCTTTAAGAGGCAGAAACCTTGGACAGAACCAGACTCCATGGTGGGCGGCCATCCGCCGCTGCCGTGTTAGGTTTCATCAAGCTAGCAGCACAACACGCAAAAGCAGTCAAATCTGTAAAGTTTCCCCAAGTATTCAAGTACACCTTCTGATCCACACAACCGACACACTTACTGTTCTCTGTCAGGTCAGTGTCAACACGGTTCTGTACTTAGCTCAGACCAGCGTTCACAACTATAGCTCGCTGTACTCTGCACTGTAGTCTGGTAAATATTAGCTGCTAGTGTTGTTTGAAAGCCATACACCGACAGTGGAAAAAGAAAAAAAACGAGAACAACAATGCTTTGTCTCATTGGAATCTCCCGCTGTGGCTTAAGCCATTATTCTGCTATGAAGAGACTCATGGGGGGGGGGGGGGTGGACCTATGCCTTTCAGTACATGACCCTCTTAGCAATCAGTAACAACCAGGTATTTCAAAAGGTACCGGCAGACGAGAAACACAAAGCACAAAAGAATCTGAAGTTCACCACAGTGAATTATACAGTCAGTGCTCAATACAAAATCCACAGTTCAATCACCAATGAATGAGTCCTTATCTTAGTTCAAATCTCCACAAGAGTCCATATCTCAACAAAAACCTCTTCTTTGGGATCCCAGCAAGCAAACAAAAAATACTCAGTTTGTGTTTCAATAGAAACATGTGGGCCAACACCGGAGCTAGAATCAGAATCAACTTTATTGCCAAGTAGGTTTACACATACAAGGAATTTGCTTTGGTATTTTGGCACAAAACAATAAAAATAGCAGAAATATAAAGAAAGATAAAGCAAGTACTGCAGGTCAAGAATCATAAATATAAAATGTGCTAAATATTTACATGAGGTTTAATAAACTGTCTGTATTTGGAGAGTTCATGGCTGAGATTTCCCTTGTTAAAGTCACCAAGGGCAATAACTAAGGAGTCCGGGTTTGTCCACTCAGTACACAGTATCTGGTCGGCAGTGGAATGTAAACACCAGAATGAATGAAACAAACTCACAGGGAGAGTAGAAAGGTTTACAGTTTATGAATAAATATTCCAGATCAGGAGAACAGTGCTGTTAAATCACTGTCACATCATTTCACCAGCCATTGTTGATGTAAAAACAGATACCTCCACCTTTTGTTTTGCTTGAAAGTTCTGTGTTGTTAATAAAAGTTGCTCATGTCGTTCATCCAGTTTATTGCACAGTGAGCGCACATTGGAAAGAAATATTCCCGGTAACAGTGTGCGAAGTTCGTGCAGCCGACAGTGTGCTGCAGGTCGTCGCTCTTAGGACGACTGTGCCTCTTCCACTGGTGAGTAGATGCATGCCAATTTGGTTTGAGCTGACTGGTGTGTGTGTGTGAGTGAAGCAGGCTTGTATTAGAGACAGGCCTTTATTTATAATTCCCTGTTTGATAAGTGTATTTGGCCATAGTATGAAGCCTCCTTGTTTTCTGATCTGCTCCTGTTTGCACTGCATTATCTAACTAAAACGGAAGGAGTCTGTCTGCATGTATGTAAAGTCATGGTAACCAGCTATAACTTGGGGTAGCTGGCTAGCTTCAGCATGATTTCATGAATTTTATCAATAGTAATGATATAGCGGTAAAGATTTCATTCATTCACTGTTCACTCAACTTCTTAGAGTTAGATTTCAGTGGCAGGGTTTTTCTTTCAGCATCTCCTGCAAATGCTGATAACATTACTGGGCGTTCAGACTGCCACGCGTGGCGCGTCTTGGACGCCGTGGGCCTCGAGGGAAGGTGAAGTCTGGGCAACTTTATGGTAATGAGATATGATGCGGTTTGGCGGCAACCAATCGGAATTTAGAAGTCCTGTGCTTGTACTTGTATCTACATCAGAGTGTCCACTAAGCCTTCTACAGCATTGTTGGCAGGGCAGCCAGAGCGAACAACAATACTGTGGATGAAGAATTACAAAAAGCAATCTACTCCACTTCTACCATCTACATTCTTCAGAATTAGAGCCTGACCGATTTATCAGTCAACCAATATTGGGCTATCGCAGATATATCAGTATCATCGTATATGTTATCTGATATAGCCAATATAAAACTGTATATTGGACAGAAAGAAAGGCTTGTATTAATATACCGTATTACAAATTGTTACTACAAAGGGTATCAGCAGAGTGCACTGTCACTGTAGTGGTGAGCAGTGAGAAAGATTAATTGCAGCTCTCAAGAACTCACATCATACCAGTAAAGTACAGCTGGTCTCATGAAATATAACAGCCACCTCACTAATGGTTAAAACTATAAACCAGCACAAAGATGACAACTACCAACATAAACCACTATGTGCTGAACAGACATTACAAACACTAACAAAAAGTAACATTTGCATTTTGGAACATAAGGAAGCTAACTTAAACTGCTTTCAGCACTAGGCACTGCATGCTGGGAAATGTGGGCTGTCGTTATTGCTACAATACTCTCCCATGTGGCAGAGTGCCATATGCACAGCTGAGCAGATGTAGTGGAGTCAAAGTGGTGCTAACTAGTTTGTGGAATGCATTAGAGCTGGGCGGTATATCGACTTTTTACGTATATTGAAATATTTTCAAATGAGATGAGACAATACCGTTTATATCAATATAGTTTGATGTGGTACTAAAATAGTCTTCATAACCCGTTTCTTCCGAAAGCCATGCCAGTGTTTGCATCTCTCCTGTCTCACAATCTGCCCCACTCTCCCTCTGCACACAACCCCGCGCAACACTCGCAGTTCTCCAGCAACATGGAGGGAGACACATTGCCAGTCCACAATGCCATAGAAGACCTGGTTTGTAAAAAGAAAAGCAATGGTTCAGATATGGTTCAGCACCATAAACTGCTGTATGAAGAGTGTGTAAAACTTTGTGTTGCTGCAGCAACCCTACCCGCGAAGCCTTTGCGGCCTTCTGCCCCAAAACAAAGCACGTTGCAAGGTTAATTTACCTGTGGTGTGCCTTATGAAAAGAAAGTGGCGTGATATACCTAAGGTGGTGGCCTACCACATTGCTAAAGATATGATCCCGGTTGCAACAGTGGAACAAGAAGGCCTAAAAAAGCTGCTAAAAACCATTGACCCAAGATACTAGTTGCCCAGTCGAAACTACTTTGCAAGAGAAGAACTGCCTGAAATGTACATTGAGGTCAGACAGAACCTAACCGACCGGCTCGCAAAAGTGACTCATTTCACACTGACAACTGATAAGTGGTGGAAAGTAAGTATGTACATTTACTTAAGTACTGTAGCCTACTTGAGGTACTTGAATATTTTCTTTTCATACCACTTTCTACTTTTACTCCACTACATCTATCAAAATGAGCTCCACCTCAACCAACTACAACAGTAACATCCTTCTTTTACATTAATGCATGGGTAATAATAATCTAATGATATAATATATAATAGTACAGTCACGGGGCACATTTTCAATGCAGTACTTTTACTTATAACAGAATATTTTTACAGTGTGGTATTAATACTTTTACTTAACTAAAGGATCTGAATATTTCATCCACTAGTGTAGTAATATTAATTTAAATTAATTAATATATTAATCACGCAAATTCCTATTAAACACAAGTGATCTACCTCTTAAAATAAAAATAAAATGAATACAATTTTAAAGATATTATAAAATTTTGTATTACAGGACATGTCATGGATGACAACTGCATCATTCGGACCATTTCTCTGTGTAAAAGAATTGTCAGCAGCTTCTCATACAGCTGGAGGAAAAGAAGAGAGTTGGCTGAGTTACAACTAGGTCTGTTGGCTCACCAGCTCATCACAGAGGCGGCCACACGCTGGGGATCAAGGCAGCAAATGATTGAGAGAGTCCTGGAGCAGGAGGGAGCGTTCACAAAAGTCCTGTCCGCTGACAAAAAGTCCAGGCATCTTGTCCCTACATGGCAGGTCATAGAAGTCCTGGAGGTGGTCCAGAAGGCTCTGAAACCCCTTCAGGACTTCACTGGTGCTCTGTCGGGTGAGGAAAATGTCACCCTCTCATATGTCAGACCTGTGCTATACCTTTTCAACACAAGTCTCCTGGCACATAAAAAGGGCGATAGCGAGCTGTGCAAATCGAGTCGAAAGACCTGCACTGAGGATTACCTCAATGCCAAGTATGCCAACCCAGCCACTAGTGACCTGTTGGACATGGTCTTACTTGTGGATCCACGGTTCAGGGCCAAATACATCCCAAGTGTAAAGATTGATGCATTGAAACACTAAGCTGTGTTGGAGGTGGAGTCTCTGCTGGCTAGGCAGCTGTCAGCCTGACCCAGCTGTGCCCACTGTGCCCGAGCCTGCAGACCAAGAAGCAGCAGTGCCACCAACAGCTAAGAAGAAGTCACTGGCAAGCTTCTTTAAGCAGAGCAAAGCCACCAGCACCACACTGACACAGAGGGAGATAACTGAAAATGAATGTTCAAGCTACTTGCAGTCAGTTATTGTAGAGAGTGATACAGATCATTTCAAATGGTGGAAGGAACATGAAATTGTCTTTCCAGCACTGAACCACCTGGCAAAGAAGTATCTTTGCATACAGCATTCTAGTGAGGCTGACAGACAAAGAAGAACAAAATGAAGACTTTGGAGTGGCCTAGTCAAAGTCCTGACCTGAATCCTATTGAGATGCTGTGGCATGACCTTAAAACGGCAGTTCATGCTCGAAAATCCTCTAATGTGGCTGAATTACAACAATTCTGCAAAGATGAGAGGGCCAAAATTCCTCCACAGCGCTGTAAAAGACTCATTGCAAGTTATCGCAAATGCTTGATTGCAGTTGTTGCTGCTAAGGGTGGCCCAACCGGTTATTAGGTTCACTTTTTCACACAGGGCCATGTAGATTTGGATTTTGTTTTCCCTTAATAATAACAACCTTCATTTAAAAACTGCATTTTGTGTTTACTTGTATTATCTTTGACTAATATTTAAATTTGTTTGATGATCTGAAACATTTAAGTGTGACAAACATGCAAAAAAAATAAGAAATGAGGATCGGGGCAAACACTTGCAACACCACTGTAAGTACATTTAGTACTGTATTTTAGTACAATTTAGAGGTACATGTACTTGAGTATTTCCATGAAATTTCTGCTACTTCAGCAATTGACTGATACTGAACAGTACTGATGTTTAATAGCTGTTTATGTTACTGATATTTAACAGCTCAAAAATGTACTATATTAGCAGCTATCTGTGAATGTTTCCCCTCTAAAATCTGTATCAAAAATCCCATATTGGCCGGACTCTATTCAGAATACAGGAAGAAATTTTCTCAACTGGCTCAACGGACTGTAGTTTCCGCACCCCTATGAATATTTGACAGCAGAGTTTTTCCTACATAGGGAAATGTTTGCCACCCCCAAGAGGTTTTAGCCAGCGCCAAAGGAAAATCACAAGCGCCAAAATGATAAGATGTGAGAATAAAATAAAAGCAATTCATTTCCTGTCCGAATTTTGTCCCTGTTTAGCGTTATGTAACATTACTAGCTTACAGCATCTTCTCTTCACAGCACAGTTGAACAGACGGTGAAATGCTAACGTTAACTTGGTTTGCAGCTGCGCTAACGCTTATGTTACAGTTCATTGTAACGTTAGTAACAGAAAACGCGATCAATCACCTGATCGCTCTGATTACTCTACCCACAGCTTCCAGCTCCAGAACGGATTTGGGAAACCTCCAGTTTTAGGCTATTTTAATTAACATTAGCCTTACGTTACTCGTAGTAGGTAACCAGCCAGCTTCAACTCTGCTGTGAAGAGTACAAGAAGACGGCGTAGTAACAAACAGGGACTTTTTATTTATTTTCTGTGCTCACTAAAGTAACATAACTACCCCTCACACCCCGGGAAAGACTCACTTTCGCAACAAACCAGCCACACTCCGTCACAGGTAACACAGGTTACCCATAAGACTACCTTTCTCAAAGAGGGAGGCTCGGCCGGTAACACACAGGTGCAGTTAGGCTGTGGGCGTGCTAACCAGAGGTAGAGGAAGTATTCAGGTCCATCACTTAAGCAAAAGTACTAAAACCAACTTAGAAAATAATCCACTACAAGTAAAGGTTCTGCATTCTAAACATTACTAAGGTAAAAGTGTGTAAGTATTATAGCAACATTTACTTAAAGTACTCATTGAGCAGTAAAATGGTCCTTATCAGTGTTTTACTATTATATATGATGTTTTTGGATTAATATACTGCTGCATTAATGTGTATGTTGCATTTACTGCTGTAGATGTTTAAGATACTTTATATACTGCTGGGTAGTTTAATCTACAGCGATGCATCATATTCCACAAGATCTTCATATGTTTGCACTTTTTGAGAAGTTAAGGTATGTTATTCTAGAGAAAATGTGTATATCGAGATATATATTGTATATCGCGGCATATTAGCCTAAAAATATTGAGATATTATTTATAAGCCACATCGCCCAGCCCTAACTGTACGTGGACTGATCATGCTTAGTGTCATGTGTATTCACCCCCCAGAGGCCCATTCTGAGCCAGGAAAAACCCGGGACAGTACAGTGCAGTACCTGTCTGGTCCTCTCCCGCAGGTCTTTATCTTCATAATGGGGGTGGTTGGTGAGAACTCTGCCTGTGCACAGCTTGATGCCAGCCAGCAGCTGCATGCTGCCTGCAAATACAGCCCGCTTAGGAGTCTTTGTGCTGTTGGACAAAGAGAGAGAATGAAACATCATTAACTGCTATAAATATATTGATTATATATATTATAACAAAGCTTTGTGAGTGAGTGTAAAATGAGAGAAAGAGAGAAAAGAAAAAACATGTACTGCAGAAACATGTTCAATGATTTGAAGAAGTTTGGAGGGTATTCACAGGTGCATCACGTTATCAAAGTTTCATTGAATTTTGCTTCAGTTTATTTTCTAGCTTTGTCATTCAGTCCACAAGCTTTAGCTTTCAGCATTTGCTGCAATAATTGGAACATATTGATGGCATATAAAAGTTTCTTTCAGTGATATGGCTTAAAAGGACAGCAGCTATCAGCATCAGGACCAAATACAAAACATTATTTGTATAGACAAATTAAATCACAAAGAGATGGCACAAGATGAGCAGTTACTATGGTACAGAAAAATCTGCAGGCACAAGGACAAGTCTTCTAAGGTTTTGGCGTGTTAACAAGTTGTATGACAACCTGGTGTGTATGTGTTTATTATGACAACACATACGCACACACCCACACACACATCTCTTACCTGTATGTTAACCTAGGGGTCATTTTCAATCTAAACGTATGCCTACACACAGGGCAGTGATAGGATTCACAAAGCTGACTGCATGAGCTAAGAATACTGGATTCTTTGACACTCAGGTTTTATATTGTCACCACAAGACCAGACATGGGATATTGAGACAGGGTTGGGTCACAAAGCTAGTAGTATAATCAAACCAATGCTGAATATAGGGTAGGACTATAACGGATTCTTGCCTGATGGGAAAATGCAGGAAAGTACAAAAACAAATAGTAGATTGACATCCACATGTCAACATATTTGCTGATCAGAGAAATCAGTCTAGAGGGGTATTAGAGGACTTTACTCAATTATCTGTGAAAGCAGCAATGAAACCAGTTTTAGGGATGAAACTATAAACTAGATAAAAAACAAGACTAAGAGTCAGTGCAATATGGCAGAGAAACTTCATAATGGATTTCTGATTAGGACTGGGCGATGTCTACCTGTCAGTGGGGGGGCATCCTCACCCACTCTCTTTCTTTACTTTTCCTCCCTATTTGTTATAAGAGTAGCGTGGCTCCTTTAAGGAACAGGGCAGTGCGTAGTGAGTGTGTGGGCAAGAGAGAGAGAGACAGAGAGACAGTGATGGTGACAGTACTCAGAGCAGACATGTGCGTTGGCGATGAAGCAGAGGGACAGGTTAACAGTGAAGTTGTCTAGTGGCAGTAAATGTTCAGTGTAGGTTAGTTTGCCCATTAATAGATGCTGCAGCTCCTTAATACCCAAGACATTCCTGTGTCTTGCTTCCCAGCTGCTAGGTAAAAGTGAAGGGGGTTAGCCCTAAGTTTATAAGGTGGTATAACATTGACATTGTACTGGAACTGTATTTTAAGATGGTGTTGCAATATTTACATTGAGCATTGTCCTCTTGTACAGTGTAATGCTAGCGTTTTGCCCTCTTCATTTTGCCTCACCATTTCCCACTGCCAGTAGTTTTTCTGAACTGCAAAGCTGAAGTACCCTCTTGTGGTTTAAAAGTTAATATATGTGAGCTCTGGAGAAATGGTAAACAATACATACATTGTCAGTTAATACATTTTAATCGGTAAAATTCTTAACGCCAATTAATCGATTAATGATTAATCATTAACATTCCTACTCTGTGTACAGTATATGCGTAGGGCACAATAATGACTAGCCACAAGCTTTATGTATGAAATGAAGGCATCTGCTTGAGTGGATGTGCACATGTGCGCAAGCTGCGATGGGGTATAAATGTGTGTATTCATACATGCTCTCGGGCGGATGTGTATGTTGATGTCTTGGCCTCTTGACCTGCAGCAGAAGTGGGTCATTTCCATTTCTGCCTGTCTTCTCTCTCTGTGAGTGTGCAAATTTAATCGCTCACATTGGCAAACACATTATTGGCAATTTTCAAGTCGCATCTCATATCTACTGCGGCGTATATGATTGTATAAGTGAGCACTACATCACAGCCACCTACCAAAAAATAAATCTAATCTGCTGTAAGGTGAACATAACGCGTGCATGTGTACAGTAACCAGTTAGTTTGAAAGCCAGTTGGGACATAACACCGGCGAGAGCAGAGGGAGCTTTCTTGTAAGCTAACAACAAAGCCAGCTGAGCTAGCGTTGCAGTATGAAGTCCCACAAAAAGCAACATGAAAAAACACTTTCACACATTCAACCTTATATTCTGGTTATTTAATTGGCTTCAAATGAGGCTTAACGTTCACACAATGTCACAATTAGTGTTGTCACGATACTAGAATTTCTAACTTCGATACGATACCTTGAAAAATATCGATATTCGATACCATTTTCGATACCACGGAGAAAAAAACTGCCACAATATTAAGGGGTTATTTTTTTTATTTAAAGCTAAATATAACAAGTCTAGAACATATATTTTACATTAACAAAACTGTCCTGAGGTAGTGCACTTGTTCAAAAGCCTCTCAGATTGCATTACATTCAAAACCAATAAAGTGCAAGTAAAAAAAAAAAAATCTTTTTGTATTTCCAAGTAAAATCAAATCACAATGTCAATAAAAGATACTTAAACTTCAAGCAAAAACAAAATCAGTGGAATCTTATGCATCAAGTATCAAATTTGTAAACAAAATAATTAAATGGAATCTGTTGCTGCAGTTTTTGACCACACTTTTAAAATGAACTGAATGAACTAATCTAAGAACTTAGGTTAATGGTAATAGATATTTGTTAACATGAATAAGCAATGAAAAATACTTACAAAACATTTGTTAATCAAAGTTAAAAGTTGATTTAAACTAACATTCACTAATACATGTACTAATTAAAATCCAAAGTTCTATTTGTTAATATTTTTTTTATTGGACCAGAGCTAACATGATCCGTTATATTTTTATTACCTAATACATACTGTTATCAAAGATTACAATATACTGTAACAAATGCATTGCTCATCGGTCATAAAAGCTGGTTAATACATTAACGTTATTTGATGAACAGATTTAAACGCAAACGTGCGTGCATCACACGCGAAAACGGTGCTCACTGGATCGACATGAAGTCGTCAAGTCACCTTTATTTATATAGTGCTTTTAACAATACAGATTGTGTCAAAGCTCTTAACAGTATCAAATTGGAGGATAGAGTGTCAGTAATGTATAATAATAATACCAACCTCGAGAAATTCTTTATACAGATCCGGGTGTCGGTCTCTCAGGTGCTTTGCTATATTAGTGGTGTTAGCGCCTTTTGTTAGCACTGTTCTGTAGCATCTCTGGCATATTGGCTTACTTGTGTCCTTCGGCTTTCCATGTTCATTTGCCTCATATGCAAAATATTTCCAGATAGCACTCCTGCTGTGTTCCTTATCAACCAAAGCCGGTCGCGGGGGCGTTGCACTTGCCATCTTTCCATTCACTTCACTTTTGCTAACCAGAGCGAATGAGACGAGTGCGAGTGCGCGTGCGAGTGCGCGTGTGGTGGTCGTCAACGCGCCTTTGGAGAGAAGTGAAAGTGAGGCTAGTAGCGATACTTCGGGAAATTAGTATTGGTACCGTTCAGATATTTCAGTATCGATATTTATCAAAATATCGATATTTTTTGACAACACTAGTCACAATTAGTCCAACATCGTCCCAGCCTGTGGGAGTAGACGCTAGCAACATTAGCCCCGCAACATGCTAACGCCAAGTTCACAGTGTTGGGCAAGCTACTTGGAAAGTGTAGTGTAGTGTAGTCTGTGTATGATGGTGGCGTTACATACAGATCCTCAGCAGTTTTATTTCAGACCGCAGCAGAGAGCTCCGCTGTGCTTGAACTTCAGAAATGCTTGGAGAAATTTAACAGTAGCTTGTGTGGGCGCTACCGCACTACTTGATCAAAAAAAAGCGCTAAGCTACCACCACGCTACTGAAAAATGTAGTTAAACTAGTGATGCCGCTACTTGTAGCGCTGCTACTGCCCAACACTGCAAGTTCAACAGGCTAACCTGCAAAATAAACAGTAAAGCAACACAAAAATGGCAAAACTTACAGCTTCCAAGTTTAAAGGCGGTATCGATCCACCCTTGAGCTTCAGTTTCGAAGCGAATCCTGCTTTGTACTGGCCCTCGTTGAGAAAGCAGTCCTAATTAAAATAGTTAACTTTGCGCTCACATAAGTGTTTTCTGGTTGTTGTGGGGACATTTCCATCAAAAATTGAAGTTAATCCACTAGGTCTTCACTTCCTCGAATGGTGGGAGTAGATGAAGACTTTTGTGTTGGTTTTTGCAGCCATCAACAGATAAATTGCCGTGCTTTGCTCATACCGTTACCTTCCAACGTCTTTGTGTTACCACAGTCGACATTAGCGAGGAAAACAGTTACCGAATGTAACTCCAGTTCTATGAGTACGTACGTAGCCCTCTAACTGCATGTTATCGCAGCCACAGTAAAGGACATTAGGTTTAATATGCTAAAGCACTTATCACGGTAATGACAGTATTGTAGTCCATGTTGTGGCAGAATGTGACACCGGTGACGAAACCGATATACCGCCCACCTTTAGACAGAGACATATAAATAGCAATATTTACCTGAGGCAAACATCAGGGAAACCTGTAATCTCGGTTGCCAATTTCAGATCAGATTCGCTCGCACATGTGAGGTTGTGACGTTTTTGGTTTAGAAACCTTACTAACTAAACTCAATTACAGTGTCTGCAAAGACGCCGGCGGACCAGATGCAGAAGACCGGAAACACAGCCACCTGGGGGTGAGTTGGCAGAAATGAAGTCAGAGGAGGAATCAGAGCGCGAAATTGGAAACAGGACACGAGAGGATTTAAAAAGAAAAAGAAAAGGAAGAAGAGTAATTTGAGTGATTCCAGTAAGACAATGAGGAAAGAGGAGACGAATCTCTTTGGGATGTTAGCTGTGACACAAAGAGACATCTTTCAAGGATCCACATGAGGTCGGAAAGTTTGTAGGAGGGAAGCTTGGGAGATGTAAGATTGGTCAGGATAACAAGAAGTGGGAAGATTTATTATTGATTGTGCATCAAAGCGTCAGAGCGATAGAGTCCTGAAGATTTGCGTATTTGGAGATTACAGCAGTGCGACTTGCTTCCCACTTGGATCAGAAGTAAAGAAGAAGGGAGTAGTGGCGTGCCACTGGCAGTAGAGGCTGAATTATTTCGGGATGTTAAAATAAATGTTTAAAGTACGTATTGCTCTTGGTTTCTATACCTTAATGCTGACTGCAAATATTGTGGTGTCAAACTTAAAACAAAGTGTCATAAAACATGTTATATATACTAGATACTATATGCGATATTTAGTGCTGAGTCACTAGATACTAAAAGGTTTACTTAATGCACTATTATATACGACTATAAAATAATTTAGTTTTTCAGTGTTTCTCTGATGCTGTGGCAGGATCCTCAAATGAAAATTATTTTCAAAGCACTGTGTGAAAATTTTAATGCACAGTGTTCAAATTTAAATGTATTAGTACAGTCATGTTTATTTGACTTGCTTTGAAGGTGACTAAAATAGATTACACTACTTTTCTAATGACTTATTAGTGACAGAAATCTGGTTGTGTCATAATGATAAAAGAACTGGTAAAAGGTGAATTTTTAAATTCAATTAGTAACATGTTCATCCTCATATTTAGCTATAATTTCTCGGACACAATTACATTAAAAGGGGGAAAACTGAGTTTTAATGTAGGCACAACAGTTCCTGAATATGGACCTAGTAGACATCCGCAAGGGGCCACAGCCCGTTTGGGAAGATGTCACGCCAAGACTTTCTGCTAAGTAAATTAAAATATCAGATATGGGATACAGCACAATAGCATTTCTACAGTAGCTACTGTAATTGTACAATTTTTATGTATTTCAACATTTTTTGTTAATGTACAATTCTATAAAGAGTATGGTCTAGACCAGCTCTGTTGGAAAAGTGCAATGAGATAACTTCTGTTATGAATTGGCGCTATATAATATAATTTTATATAATAAAATTGAATTGAATTGAACTACAACAGCTTAAATTAGTATTTTAGAGTACTATTACTATACTAATACTTACTGTGAATAGTGGACATACTGGAAAGGTGTGTGATAGAGAGAAATCAGTGGATGTAGACTTTTTGGTGTTTGTATGCCAATGAGTTTTAATAGATACTATTTAGTTGTCATTTGTGGTAAAAATGATTTGCTATGCTGCACAACATAAACTGATGTGGTGACTGCCCTTAATGCTTTGAGAACTGTAACAGTGTTTCAGAAAAGGTGTTTAAGCAATTGAGGAAAAGAGACATGTGGCTGGTGACATTTACTCTTTGTTTATCTAGTGAACCCCCAAAATCCAAATATGAACCTGAAAATGAGCATAATTGTTCCCCTTTAAAAAGCATCTTAAAGGTCCAGTGTGTAGAATTTAGTGGCATCTAGTGATGAAATTGCAGTTTCCAACCATTTGAATACCGCTCGCATCACCCTCCCCTTCCAAGCGTGTGGAGAAACTACGGTGGCCGCGAAAAATGCAAACGGCACTATCTAGAGCCAGTGTTTGGTTTGTCCGTTCTGCGCTACTGTAGAAACATGGCGGTGCAACATGGCGACCTCTGTGAAAGGGGACCCGCTCCCTATGTAGATAAAAATGGTAATGAAAACAACGATTCTTATTTTCAGGTGATTATGCACTAATTAAAACATACTTATAAATATTCCATTTCTGTCAATAGCTCCTCCTAAATGTTACACACTTGACCTTTAAAGGGAACCTATTATATAATGTTACAATTCTGGATGTTCATATTAAATGTGGCCAAATATTCAAATAATGAGGTAAATGTATGTAAAAGTAATCCCTGTGAGCAAAAAGCTAAGGCTTCAGACTGCTCTGAGTACTAGGTTTCCAACATTTATTTCTACTTTTGAGCCTGCTTGACGTCACGGATGTCCTTATACAGTCATCTGCTCATGATCTGCTAGCTCGCACACGAAGTACAAGGACGCGCCCATCCACCCACTCAGTCTTCGACCGCTCTGCTCATAGCACTAAAACGAAGTGTGGAGATAGATCTGGCTATGCAAGACTACGCTGCTCACTCTTCAAGTTTTTGGAGGTTGTTCAGTATGTCTCGCAAGTGCTTTTTCAGGTGTAAACGCTGCAATTAGTAGTTACTTTAAAGCTATCTGTCCATCAGGACAGAGGAGTATGATCTAGTTTCACCAAATTTAGTGAATAAAGTTAGAAAAGTTGTGTGTTTTTGTACAGTAAGTAGTGGGGCTCAGCCCCCAGAAACACTCCGCTTCGCCGGTGTCGGTCATTTTTCCAACCTAATTCATGTCTCATTTTTGGTCTGATAAACCGTAAATTCATCCAATTCAGTGCCCCATATTGCTATTTTCCAAGTTACTGTAGCTGTCATGCCATCAAGCTCACCGGCAACACAATGATGTGTTGTGCGGGCTTACAGCACTGGGTGGATCACTCCTGGACGAATGAGGGACTACACCGTCTCATACAGCAACTTACTAGCCCCTTCCTGGAAGTTGGCCAATCAAAAGAAAGTGGGCTTTTAGGGAGGGGGGCCTTAAAGAGACAAGAGCTAAAACAGACTTGTTTCAGACAGAGGATGAACTGCATAAAGGGTATATAATAGTATAAGATTAATAAGGATTTTTTTTAACTGTGAATCATGCAAAGCTACTCTAGTGGAATCCCAGAATAAAAATAAAGAGCTGGTAATGAGCATAATAGGTCCCCTTTAACAATACTGAGAAAAATGTCTCAACTTGTCTGTGTGAAGAACATCATACATCATGTTCATATTGTTTCCTGTATGTTCTGATTTAATTAGCAGAGAAGATAACAATGACCTTAACTCATGTTCAGCTTTAAGTGGGAGCTGCAGGCTATCAGGATGTTTATGATTTCATGGATCTTGGAAGATGCTTTGATTTGTATCATATGATGTGCATGAAGACTCCATGCAGAAGCTAGAGACAATAGGTCTCTAATGACATACTATCTTGAGTCCATGCATAGGTGTGTACCAATTTCATCTCTGATATCAGATTTGTGTTGAAAATATGAACAAGTTTTTATTCTTCTATTCATCAAAGTGAATATTGGACAGAAGTACAAGTTTTCATCATCAAATATTTTGTACTTTTACCCAGTGTTCAACACTATTGACTGCATACACTCAGCTACATACTACATGATGTTGCTATTGAGATTTGTGATAACAACTGCAAAGGTTCTTTTAAGAGTCATGCCGGCATTTGCCTTCAGAACAGATTAACTTATCACCTGCAGTCACAAAAGGACTAAAACTACTCTATGCCCTCTTCACAACTTTGGTAGTTGTCTGTTGTGACACAGACACACAACTAATTCACATTTAACTTAAAGCCCCAACATAACCATGGTCCACCAAGAGAAGCAATGTAAAAATAGATTTCCTAAGCTGCTGTACAGAATTAATGAAGCACAAGGTTGTCTGAATGAAACATGTAATACATCTGAAATATTATACAAACACATCCACAGACAACCAGAATATCCATTGAAGTCCACATGATTTTGATCAGGCTGACAATATTTAAAATACATAAGGAACAGGCTTCTACTGTATATATATTTTCAGTGGTGCTGAGGGGGCATTCTCTGGTAAAAATGTGACATCAATGCATACGCTCTCTTAGTAAATGGTGTTTGGTAACCTCACATAATTCCCAGAAAAACATTACCCAACTTGAACCATTCTAACCATGGTTAGAACAGTGTCAGAATAACTGAAAACACCTGTGTGGGCATGCAGGGTCTGTAATGTAACATGTCTGAGTAGCTGCTTTTCTGATGATTATTTTAGTTACTTCTGCCAGCAAAGAGTTGAGATAAAACTTCAAATGCGTGCACACACACACACACACACACACACACACACACACAAAAGTTAAGTGGTACTGAGTGTAAATGATGATGACGACAAATAGTGAGATTGAGAGAGTGATTGGGAGTGTTCTTATAGATGTGCCAGACCATAGACTTTCTATTGAAAACTTCTGATTGAGAAGTGTGGAGTTCAATTAAGGACATCTCTCTCTCCCTCTGAACTGCTTCTGGATGAGTTAGAATGCAGAGGAAGACATGCACACACACACACAGATCACAGACACAGACCCATTTAAGGATGAGGCCAAATGCTGCTAATTTAGACAATTTAAAACACGACAAGGAGCAGGATGACAGGAAGACAATTAAGGGAGCGAGAAAGCAAGTCAAAGAAAGCGCGAAGCAGAGGATATAAAAAAAAATGGCGAGGATACAGTTTCACAGAGGGAGAAGAAACATTTATTTTTACTGACATATTGACATACAAATGAACTGTGGCGCATGTTTCCTAAGAATGGATAAGGTAATTTGATTTGATTACACAGACAGATGAACACAATGAGACAGATCTACAAGACAGGTCCGAGAGGGAGAGAGGGGGATGAGCCCTATTTGCGCTGGACTAGAATTATTTGGGGACCTGATGTGACTTAGGAGCTTAACCTTTATCCAGACAGAATGAACAATCAGGACTAACCACATGAGAAAAATGACAGCATTGGTCATTTGACACTCAAAATAACCATTAGTTATGGCTTTTTAATGACAGTTCTCTCTCAGTAAGGGCGGAAGGCAAAATTAGTGTGATATAAAAAAAAAAAAACTGTTTGGAGGCCAGCTAAAATGCTTTAGCTACTGTTACAATCGTTTATACAGTGTTGCAACAGCAGTATTCAGCATATACATGTTTAAAGTACCATTCCACTCAAAAATGTGTTGTTCTTATATTTAAAGGTCCAGTGTGTAGGAGTTAGTGGTATGATGTAGGTAGTGCTGAAGATATAAAAGGCTTATTCTAAGGTAATGAAAACCCAATGAATTTTTGGGTAATTATACACTAATTTCTGCCAATAGCTCCTCCTAAATGTTACACACTGCACCTTTGAAGCTACTGGAAATTTGGCTTGAAATAGTAAAAATGCATATATAATAGATATCAAAGTTGAGCATCTCATTAAGCATTCACAAAAATCTAAGTGAAAATAAACGTTCATAACTATTAGAAAACCTAGTTCATAAAACAGCTCATTTTGCTGTTTAGACCATTGCTCAAGACTGTGTAGGCGTGGCAGATCACATTTTGATCGATATTTCCCTCGGTATGATTGACATCTCCCTGGCCTATGTCAACAATCTTTCATGGCAGTAGTCACTCACAGAAATGGCGCAAGCTACAATCAGCATAGTCCAGCCCTACATGTTTGAGCCGTCTGCTCTGTGGCCAGCACTATACCCCCGTAGCCAACGCTCAACACCCATGGCCTAAACTAAACATCCGCGGCTGCCAATAATCACCTGCAAACTATGCTCACGCCAGGTGTAAAAAGCCGAATGTCTGCGTGTGACTATTCTCACCGGGTGCAAATTGTCTGCAGGTTTTAACCCCCGTAAGGGCAGTCCAGCCCCCTTTCAGAGTCTTTATTTTTACTTTTTATGTAGGATAACCATGTTAAACAAAATATTAATTATAGCAGTATTTTCACATACTTTAAAACTTGTCTGGAGAGGAACTTACATTACCTTAACTGGCTGTTGTAGTTTTATTAAGAAAGTTAGCTTCAGCTAGTCAGCTAATGTTAGCTGAAAAGGCTGGTGCTCAGTGTGTTTGTGTTTAGCTACCAGTGTTTTCAGTTAAGCTAGCTCGCCACACAGTTCTCTCGATTGCTCCACTAATGTTAAACCCACACATACAGTTGTGTTTCTTTCACTTCAGAGGACATTACATTGACTTAGATTGATTTCCTGAAGACTTACCTACCAACTTACTAACCTTACCCTAACCTTAAACCAAATTTAATGATTTATGTAATGGGGACTTGCGTTTTGTCCCCAAAAAGTCCTCACAATGTGAATGTGTAAACAAATTTATGTCCCCACAACATCAGAATCAGAAATACTTTATTGATCCCCAAGGGGAAACTCTTTTGTTACAGCAGCTCACTATCATGTCAGTGCACACAGGAATAGAAGTACTAAGCAAAAAATATAATACACTGGGTATAAGTATAAAATAAGTGTGAAGCACAAAGTACAAACATGAGTAATACACACTCACACACACACACACACACACACACACACACACACACACACACACACACACACACAATAGTCCAAGACTCATTTCTATTGTGGTCCTTGATGAAAGAGACATGCACTTAAGGATGAAGATAATGGTAACAGGGTTGCCAACTTTCAACAACCAGCTGGAGAGAGATACTGAATCTGTTTTTTCTTTTCTGAGATTTCTGCCTCCACCCCAACACACTGGAGGTGAATGGAATTTCCACAGAACTCACTGTGGACAGGCTTCAACATTTCCCATGAAACGGTACACATTTAATGATGTTGTTATGGAACAGACAGGCAAGGGACACCGAGATGGACAAAGGAAGTTCAGCAAGGAGCTGCTGCGATACAGCTGGGAGAGGCATCGACTGCGATCCAGCATGGAGTCTGGGAGCGGGGAGCTGCTGCCATCCTGCAGGAAGTGATGACTGCTGCAATCCAACAGGGGGTGTGGCCTGCTGCGATCCAGCAGGGACTGGAGGAGGCTGCTGCGATCCAGCTAGGACTGTTGGAGGCTGCTGTGCTCCAGCTGGGACTGGAGGCGGTGGCGGCGGCACTGGGACTGGAGGCGGCGGCGACGGAGCAGGCGAGCAGCTGGGAGGCTGAGCTTCGGTGCGGGCAGGTAGTGGGGTGGTAGACTGGAGAGTGGATCGGTAGAGGTGTGGGCTGAGGACTGGCTGAGGACTTGACGTTTGGCAGGTCAAACTCCTTCCTGAGGAGTGAACCTGCCCAACGAGTTAAGGATTGCCTCGTCTTGTGTCCATAGGGATCCCGCCCATCTAAGTGCCGGGCCGACTAGCCGGAGAACTAAGAAGGCTACCTTGGATCGTTCAGTAGGAAACTGGCGTGGATACAGTTGGAAAACAGCCCGAGAAGGCCCCCGGCTGCACCATCTCGTTAGCCGCTAGAGGTGGTGAAGGATGGGTGAGGAGATACCGCTGGACCAGACTCTCCAGGTCCAGGAAGGGGCCATCGGGAGTCAGGGCTGTCATCCTTACGGTACGGTCCGACCTTCTGTTACGGAACAGACAGGAAAGGGACACCGAGATGGACGAAGGAAGGATATAGTGGGTCTGGAGAGAGGGAAGTCTGTAGGAGGGAGATCACTGGAGACAGGCAGGGAGATCACTGGAGGCAGGCAGGGATTGCTGGAGACAAGAGATCGCTTGGTGAAGGGAGATCGCTTGGAGAAGGGAGATCACTTGGAGAAGGGAGATAGAAGTGTTATGGAGAGTGGCATGGAGAGTCCTAAATTTGAACAAGGTCGGACACATACTGAGGTGAGTGCAGGGCTTATGCTGACTGTGATTGGGAGCTAATGTGGAGCAGGAGTGTGATTGGGAGCAGGTGTGGATCATTAGTGGGTAGTGGAGCCTGGAGTATCCCTGACAGATGTGGATTATCTATTTATCTCCACTGTATTAGGCACTGATTCTGGAAGGAGATGTTGCTGTTGAATTTTTTGAATATATTTAATGCTGTGAGCACCACAAATGAAATTTCATTCACCTCATTTGTATAAAGGTGGAGGCAGAAATCTCAGAGACAAATATGTGAAAACCTGGACAAATAAATCCAAAATTATCTGCATGAAGTTTTCATTTACACTCCATTTTATTGTTTTAACTAACTATTACTCATATTTTGGACTTGTCTGATAACCTTTTACTACAATTTGTCAGTGTTTAGACTCCATATTGCTAACCTTAACCAAGTGCTTTTAGTTGTCTAAACCTAACCAGAACTTATCCATAGAGGTGGCCAATCAGAAAATGCTCATATTTAATATATTTAATTTTTGGAACACCTGGCACTGACAAACAACCTATTTTCTTGTTTGAGAGTGAGGACTTGTGGGATAAACAAATTCAGTGTTTCACTCAAATATGCTGACTTTTTCATTTGAGACTGTTCCTTCTCTGAATGGGTCTCCGTGCTGAGTAGCTAGATGAGCCTCCTGAATTTCAAGCAAAATTGCTGTCACAGCTCTCATTAATAATTTTCACTGCAGCCTTCATAATTCTCGACCACAGACTGTATATCTCGACCCAGAAGAGGGGTGGGGGCAGGAAGAAGGTAGGAACAAGGAAACAAGGAATCCTACAAAATAGAAAATATTAGCTGAGACAACTGAGATGCAGATTCACAAATTCACCTCTGTATTTGGTGAAATATGTATGAGTGTGTTTGGTGGGAGAAAAAAAAGAAAGTAAGGAAGTAAAAGAGAGGAGAAATTGATTGGTTCTCTGACCGCTATATTTTTGGCTCATATACAGTAAAATTTCCTGTGCCAATGAAGAGAAGTAAACACAAGAAGGAAGGATACTGTGACAAAGTACATCATCAAAATCAAACAAATCTTACAAATACCCTCCAATTGTAACTTTCCAACAGCAACGTTCAAAATGCAATGCAACCCACTCCTGACTCATCTGTACTGTGAAATTTGACATGTGACCTTTGTTCCCTATTCCAGCTACAGCCTGCAGTGCACTGCAATGAGCAGTTAGTGACAGTGCTGAGTACAGATTGTGTACAGACTTATCTGTGAGCCCTAAGAGTCTGAGAAGCAGCGGTTAATATAGTAACATGTGTCTGAGCATAAGCTGCTCCTTGGTATGCTGCACATGTAACACTTGCACTGCCTAGAACGCTTCATGCCCAACATTGAGTTCATATGTCAGAGAGCAGAACGGTGAAGATATTGCTAATGATCATCTTCTTTATCTTTTATAAGCCTTCACTGATTGACACCATAATGCTTTTGCAACACAAGTGTGCAATTTCGAATTTGAAAAAGGTGAAGATATAGAATGAGGAAGACGCAGAGAGACAGAGCACATGGATTAGACAGAAGCGATATTGGTGACTTTAAAAACTGCAGACTCACAACTATAACTCAGAGTTGGAGGCAGTGGAACAACCAGGAATTGCTATTGATTTATTGACTGTCCATTTAAACAGAGTATCAGCCTACAGCTGAGCCGTGGAGCCGCTGCTGTTATCAAGTGGAAACTTGTGAATTATGGTTGTTCAAAGTACAGATGAACCTCTACTGGTTGTTATCACGTTAACCTATACTTTAGTTCTTGAAACCTGTCAAGTCTAGGGACATGAATGATTGCCCTGGGAATTATGATAATCCCCTCATCAACCCATCTGAACACATAAACTGTGTTTCCACGGACACGAAAACGGATGACCAGTCAGTTGAAGGTAAATCACATACGGCCCAAATGATGCTTGTTAAAGGCTATAACGCTAACCGTTGCCATGCTATTGCTACCCTAGCCAAAAGCTACATGCTAACGGCAACCACTAATGGTGTAGAATCGTGGTGTTAATTAAGACAACAGTTGGCTAAATCGATCGTACAAAATTATATCTTGTTAATGTCGTCGCAGTGAAACGTTTTTTTTACGTGTTTTTCAGATGAAATGGACAAGTAAAGTGAACTGCAGGCTGCAGAATAGTGTGTTTACTCCTGCGACCAGCAGCAGCCCTTGTCCCATGCCTCCTTCTGAAGCACACAGACACTGTATTTTGCATTTTGATATTTCTGCAGTTATGGATGAAATATGAAATAGTTGTGGAACTAAATGTGCATATAGTGGCTTTTCTTGTGTCTGAAAACAAGTATATACTACTACATATGTAAAAAGTCATGTAATGCTTATGCTTGTGTTACCATATTCTAATATTTACACTCTGAGGAAGTAGTGGCTCTCATTATACACTGGTAAGCTCAGTATTTAAAACAGGTGAGAGTGCTTAGGTTAAAATAAGCAAAGGTCCTTATGCTGAATTGCAGGTGATGTGTTTAATAAGTTAAAACAATAGTTATGCAGCTGTGTGATAGGTGTAACCTAATGGGTGTAATTTGCCTAATCTTCGCGGATCTTTAGGCTGTGGTGGAAACGCACACAACAATAGGCTGAAGGAACTTTTTAGTTCCTTTAAAAGTAGTTCCTGGGGATAAAAGTTCTGGGTACTTTGGGTGGAAACGCGGCTATATTTCTATATTTATGAGGGTCTAGGACATGTATCATTAGCTCTTCTGAGGGCCTTCTTACCTATAATCTAATCCTAATCTCACCTCTAAATGCATGTTTTAAACTAACATCTTTATCCTTTCCTAAACCTAATTCAAATTCTGATTTTAGCCTTGTAACAAGAGAAGTAAAACAAACCAGATAAAAATGCCCCTGCATCATTTCTTTTCATGAACAGGCCATACTAAATTATTTTCTGAACATTTGCAACCTAGTCATATATGATTCATACGTGCGGCTCATCCCCTGCAGCTAGAATAACCACAATTACTCCCTAACAGATATACATAAATACACAAACCGGCCAGAAAAATGTTTTCTTCTATATGCATGTATCTATCTCTGTTCTGCCCCTCATTATGCCACAATTTGAGAATCTCCTGTGAGCTTTCCATATAAAACTAAAGAGCCTCGGCCTCAGCCAGCTAGAGAATACAACGTAACATGAACCCCCTTCCCCAAGTAAGACTTTCATCTGGAATGTAATTAGCACAGCAGCAAGAAGCTTAGTGCTCCGCCCTGCTCTCAGCCCCAACCAAGGTAACTCTAGGCAGCCCCTAATCCTCAGAGCCTAATGGGATTAGCTCCGGAGGGAAGGGAACCCGTGTCACATACACAAATACATTCTAAATCCCAACCTCTTCTCCCCTGTCTCTCTATCCATCTCTATCTCCCTCTCTCTGTGCTATTCCACAATCTAATAGGATTAGACGAAAATTGGCCGTTTATTAAAAATCACATCTGGTCCACTCAGTGTCATCATGCTGATGATGATAGGATGGAAATAATGAGCTTTAAATTATGACTTATTCAGAATATAACTGAACTACAGTAATCATCTATGGGAAAGACCAAAATCTAAACTGGTTCTTATTTTGCACTTTTATGCTTTTTAATAACTGGAGAGGTTTGGCCAATTATCAAAATAATTTTTTTTTAATCCTGACAAGATTAACATGAAGAAAAACATGGGACCAGTGACACTTAGAGGACCCCAAAAAAATCTTAAGATACTAATTTTAGTACAAAATAATATCAATCAATGTAGTAAACCATTTGTATCAGCTGTTGAAATCACTCGGTTACCAGGGTAACCCCAGTTCTACGGGAAGCGCCTTCTGGCACGACCAATCGCATAAGCTCCACTACCACCTAGGGCTGACCCGAATGCTCCGCAGAGCAGATGAAAGACAGGTGAAGTGAACGTTATTCGAGTTGACGACAACTCGTTACATTACATAACACTGAAATTCAACCGTGGTCTGGATATGTAGTGCTAGCTGCTAGGCTAATTTATGCAGTGTAAAATGCCATAGGCTTAAGATAATAATGGTCACTAACAAAAATCAATTGTTTTGAACCTTGACAGTTATCCCCACAGCATTTAGGCAGCCTCTCACTGCAGATTTGAACCATGCCAAAGTAATAACTAATGCTACAGGAGTGTTTATCGCAGCAGATATGAGACCATCGGTCGTAGAGAATACAGAATTTAAGCATATGGTCAAAGTGCTTGAGCCCCGCTACAATGTGCATTTTAGTCAGTCCGTTGTGCCTGCCCTGTATAAACGCAAGCTGCAGTTGTTCAGGAATTATAAACAGATCAGAGTCTTATGGTGAAGCATTAGTGACATTTGTGTTATTTATTGTTTATTTTATTGTTATTGACAATATGCCAGTACTTGTGTGCCTTAACTGTTACAGTAAGAATTATGGCCAACGAGCCACTGTTGAATGTTTGCATTTTTCAAAATTTCTTTTTTTTTTGTTTTCCCTGCTGTACCGAAAACATACTGAAACCCCAAAACCAAGGTACATACCGAACTATAATTTGTGTACCGTTACACCCCTGTTGTCAGGGGACACACCAATGATCTGAATTGAACGGGCTGGCCCCCAACAAATGCAAGCATCCAATGTGTCACATCAAGGCGGTAAAACAGAATAAATGTATGTGCGGATGCCCAGCTTGCAGCAGCACAGAACTCTGAAAAGAGATGTCTCATGCCTCATACCATCTCTCAAACACGTGCCACTTGACGTCATACACCTAATAGTCAACTAAACCGTTAGTAAATGAGAAGGGTCTTAGTAAAGCACGTTTTCATTATTCGGGACGCAGAAAAAAAAAACCTTGAACGCCTATTGCGCCTTGTCACCGGGACGAAACTATCAGGGGATTGTTGCAACATGGACCGTTTCTCTTGTAACATAGGAAGTCACTTAACAGCACACTGCTGCAATTAACTAGTTACCTAACTTAGTGGTCATATTAGCTGACTCTAGCCGGACTGGTAGCTTGAAGTGCCGGGGGAGTGTTGGTGTTTATTTACACCGCTGGCACAGGAGCTTTGGACCGCCAGGAGGAGGAGGTTTTCAGGCCCCGGGGCGGGGTGACCCAGCAGGGGATGCTGCCAGGGAGAGGGGCCAGAAATGATCACCAGAACCAGAGCCGGGTGAGCGGGCAACGGTACACGGCTCAGCAGCCTCCCAGTGAACACGGCCGGACTGGCACCGAACACAGCCTCCAAGACCGATGGAGGCCAGTTTGACGACAGGGAATACAGTACGTACAATACAATACAGTACGGGTGATTTACAGCAGCTCAGACCAGGATTCTGACTTCAGGGGACTAGGAAGACACTGTGTTGAAATAAATTAACAAAATGTTCAGTCTACTTGCTGGTTGTTCTGACACATTCACAATCATTACCACTTTTGCCGTTAGCAACAGGCGGCTTGCTTCATGCCCCTTGTAAAATTTATATTTTAAAGGCTCATTACTACAGTTTTGTATTTTTCTGTAATGTAGCACAGTTTTAATAATGTTACTTGTAACATTCTTTCTCAGCCCTGGAACTCAAATAGTTTTTTGATGCCCCAAAAATATATATTTAAATAATTAAAATAATATCATAAACATACGAAGACTAGTTGACTAATGGCTTGAACTAATGACTACTAGTTGACTAGGAAAATCTTTAGTCGGGGGCAGCCCTACAATGAATGTGTAGATGGTGCCCTTGCGCACTGAATGGTCTCAATCACCCTGATTTAATCGCTCATGTGCCAGGCCCAAAGAGCCAGTCTCTTGGGGTGTGGGTGATAATTCTGACCATGCGCCTGTGATACTAAGTCTCTGCGCAACGGAAGCCACCATCCATGGCCTGCTGGGCCAGTATCTATGGCCTGCTGGGCCAGTATATGGATTTCAGAATTAAGGATAGACGCTGCCCTCTCACTCTGAGCAGGACTGGAACTGTGAGGCCCAACGGGGGAACCATACAGCAGCACGTTCGGCCAGCTAGTGTGTCCGTTTCCAGCGGTGTATTTTCAGTTAAATTTTTATTTTAATTATTTCATTCTTTAGTGAAAAGAACAGAGGGAACTGCACGATTTTGTGCGATGTCAAGAGATCTACGGATGCCTGCCCGAATCTCTCCCCCACTAGGCGAAGCACTTCAGGATTGAGCCTCCACTCCCCGTAGAGAGATTTCCACTGGAGAGCAAATCCGCTCAACTTTTTAACGCCCCAGGAACATGCGTTGTGCGTAATTTGTTGGTTTATATATTCTACAGCTGTTGTATTGTCTGTCCTGATCAAAACATGACAATTCCTCAGGAGTGGCAAAAATGTTTCGGAGCCAGAAAAATTGCCAACAACTCCAGGTAATTTATATGAGTACGGAGCCTCGGGGGCTAGGTGCCATTCATGGCCCTCCCCTCGAACGCAGCCCTCCAGTCTGTCAACGAAGCATCCGTTGTCATGACATTCCGGGGAAACCCCTGCCATCTGGCTGAGATGACGTCGTACATCCAGACGTAAGGAGGACACCCAGCGTTGGAAGTCCCGCATCAATGGTAGGCCTGAGAAATTTCCTGTGAGACTGACATTCTGCAGATCTATTGATGTGAACCAGTTGCCCGGTCAAATAGAGCGGAACAGGACGTTGTGTGTGAGCATTCTGAATTTGTATTTTTGGAGGTGGGAATTGAGTCCAGAATGATCCCCCCTTTCATACACGCCCACGTTTGACACACTATACTTAACGCACGTTCAACCAGCATTGTTCAGAGAGTGTCGCAACAGTCATACATCTCACTGCTTTACGAAGGCTTTACACTGAGTTACACAGAACTACTTTACAGTATATAAAATAAGTCATTTTTAGGGCAAGGCCACTTTGACCTTTGATAAATACAAAGTTATTGGGACAATGTGGCCAAAATGTTGGGCATCAAAGCCAAAACCAAAGGTGCAATAACAATACGTCATAATTACATTGTATGAAGACAAAACAGGATACAATCAACAATTAGGAGTCAGTGTATTGAAACATAGTACTGAGTTTATTTAAACTGTTCAGTGAATATTTGACTTTTCCACAAAATGCTGTCTGATTGATTTTTTTAAATGTGAACAATTAATTATATGAATTGTTATTGTTATATTTTAATGATAAAGTCTATAAATAGGCTAAGGGTGATCAAAATTAGTCTGAACAAGTTTCAACACCCATGCAACTATTAGCATTTGAGTCTGAGAGGAGCAGTCACAAAAGTGACTCAACTTGCTACCAGCCTCCATTGGTTAGCTGCACTATTTTAGTGGGAAAAGACTGTGGGAATGGCATGCGACCTGAAACAAAAATTAAGATTTCTTACAAAAATCCATGCTGGTTGGTGGATCAGATACACGCTGAAATAAACACAGACTCATAACACTGTTAATTCACTGTCTATCGTGTGTGACATTATTTGATAAGTATTCAGGCTGTTACCAAAGTAACTACCCAGTTTGCTGCTTCCTGTTTGGTGCTGGCGAGATATATGCACAGACAGTAAGAAAAAAAAATTTTGACAGCGGAGTTTATTTTGTTTATTTCTATTATTTCAACACGAATTTGTTCTTCACAATTTCACGTTAGCATTATCAGGGAAGAAATACCATATCTCGATATACCATATACCATAACTACATTCGTAGTTCCCTAATAGTAATCGTAAGTAACATAATCGAAAGACCTATTCACCAATGCTGAGCAGTGTCTGACCCATGTTCAACCCAGGTCTGGGGGAGGGTTATAAAACAGCTTTGCTGACACCCCTTGACCCATTCAGATCAGCCACCAATTCAGGTAAAATTCACTTAACTGTGCTGGTTTGCATGGAGTATAACAGAAAAAAGCAACAATAAATATTGGAGGGCGGACTGCATGTGATGAGATGTGTCCTTGGCCAGACATTTTGATTGCATAGTTACATGGTATGCAATATAGCTGCTATGCCTGGAAGCCCAACGCCCCACATCCAACCTGATGACCAGAAAATGACAGAGACACACAGATGTGCAAACACAAAAACATACACAGCAGCCATAGTACGGAGCCATTCCAAATCACAGCTCTAGCTCTGATCCCATCATGGGGATGCTCTTGATCAAAAGCCTGGCCACAGAAACCCTGAGGTGGGTTAGAGCTCTGCCAACAGCTGGGTCCTTTCCAGCACCCCAGAGTCTTATTCGTGGAGACACATCGGCTCTCATCACTCATCTGCCAGACTCCCCCGCAAACAAGCGCCGATACACATGTATACACATGTATACACACATGCACACACACGGGCTAATCAAGGACATCCGGCAAAGTGAAACTTGATCTGCGGAAACAAGCTAATCAGATTTGCTTCAATTTGGTGTGTGCTCTGGATTTGTGAGTGTGGGTGTATGTGTGTGTATGTGTGTACCTAATCCAGGTCATGAGCTCCACAGTGTCTGGATCATAAAACTCCCTCAGTTCTGATAATTCCTCCATTAGCTTAGGCCAGAACTAGAGGGAAACAGACAGAGACAAGGGATGGAAAACCCTGTGTTAGCGTTCATTAAGGCCGTTAAGAAGAGTATCAAACCTACTGATATATCTTAAATAACATCTCATTACTGCACTGAATATAACAGTGTATATGACAACCATTTAGACTCTTCCAACGGCAAAATAAATAAAACAGAAGAAATCATTTCGGTCTCCTGTTATGATCCAATTGCTCGTTATCATTTTCTTTCGCAACTTCCATTTCACACATTTTCCTTTTCTCATATCGTTGCACACAGTTTGTACAAACTGGCTCGGCTCTGTAATGAGACCGTCAATACAGTGATGAACATAAACCACCAAGAAAATGGCATACCTTATAATACAGGCAACCGATCATCGCCAGTGGAACTGCATATCTGACAAGCCTTAACTGCAAAATGAGAGAAAGAAAAACTATAATGAAATGAAAGAATATAATCTTATCATAGGCAGAGAAAGTGAAAGTCAGATAGAGATATACCTTAAAATGAAGACAAGCACAGAATAAGATAACCAACAGACAGAGCATCATTGCTCACAAGTATCATTTTTTATCTGATCTATGCTGTTGTCATGTTATGACCACACTGACACCTAGTGGCCTCACTAGTAATATTATCAATAGTCCAGAGTAGAGGGTGTGGATTCAAATGCAACTGGACAGTAGGCAGCATAATGGTTCACCTCCATGTCAAACCAGCAAATCTTAAAAAAGGGGAAAATTCCATCTTTCAAGAGAAGCTCTTGAAAGATGGAATTTTCCCCTTTTGGCTGTCAAAGTTAGAATTCAATGTTATGCTCATTGGAGATTGGTGATAGACAATGTTGATTGTCACTAGAATTGGGTATCAAACCTCAATACTTTCTGAGTTCTGACCAAAATGTCAGCAGGCTGTGGCTTAGTGGTAGAGCCACCAATCGGAAGGTCGGCGGGCTTCCCCCAACCCACATGTTGAAGTGTCCTTGGGCAAGACACTGAACCCCAAATTGCTCCCGAGGGCTGTGCCTTCGGTGTGTGAGTGTGTGTGAATGATTAATTAGTTTCTTTGTACTGGTGAGCAGTTCTGCCATCAGTGTGTGAATGGGCTGAGTGCGATATGTAGTGTGTGAAGCGCTTTGAGTGGTTGGAAGACTAGAAAGGTGCAATACAAGTACAGTCCATTTACCATTGACTACAAAAAAACGGAAGTTAGATTCTTAGTCTTGTTTACTTATTTTTTGAACAGATATTTCCTGATCTAAATAATAACTTAATTTATACCCCACACGCATCACACCTGCGCCATGCTGAGCAGCAGTGTGTCCTTGTAGCTTGTGTGAGCTAATGTTTTGGTATCTTTAAGGCCCCCCTCTCTAAAAGCCCACTTTCGTCTGATTGGCCAACTTCCCGGAAGCCTGCCGAGGGGTAGCACCCAGTGCTTGTGAGCAAGACCTCATCCTCTTGCCGGTGAGGAGGTTCCGAAAGCAAACTGTACACCTACAAAGTAACATAATTTCTTAATCTTGATTGGAAATGGCAACTTCACAAACCCATCCGCTCATTACCTGCTTTTTGTGTGATATAACGGTGGATTTAGTGTTTCAATCACAAGCCGTATATAAAAAATGTTCTATATATGCCCCTGTTAATAGATGTACGTGTGGGAAATGTGCTAAAATGCTGACTGAAGTGGAAAATGTCTGCTGTCAGGAAATAACATTCTTCTGTCACCAAACGACTGTATATTGTCTTCCTGCACCGTCGGTTATTTTTATGCTGGAGTACATTAAATGCGTATAATACTACTCAAGTAGACTGTTTTGCAAGAACGTGTACATACATTTACCAAGAAGGCCGCAGTTTGACAGGCATTTGGCTTGGGAAAAAAAATTGTGCGTGCTGCGCCTGGAGCAGATGAGCATGTAAAGAAATCTGTGACGAGCTGACATCTGCTCGTCGCGAAAGTAGAACAAAAAGGTTGGAAACCTAGCACTAGTCTGAAGCCTGAGCGTTTTACTCAGCGATTACTTTTACATGTTGACCTCATTATTTGAAACTTTGGCCACATTTAATATGAACATCCAACATTGTAACATTATAAATATGACAGAAAATAAGGAAATGGGTCCCCTTTAGGGCACGGATGCACTAAGGTGTTAAATAAAAGCAGTTATAGCAAAACATGTTCCTGAGACTAAGGTACTGAAAAAAGTATTGATACTGAAACTCAGACATTGTGTTTGTATTTAAACATTTCAAATGATAGACATCCCTAGTTATCATTTAATGCATTTCAGTAATAGATGCTTCTACTCGACCAGGGAAACGGAAAACATAGGTGGACTAGCCATACACTTGAAATTGCTCTGTTATGAAGCTTACAGAAGCTGGTCCCTGACTGGAAGGCTCCTCAATCCAATCCCCAGGCCAGACAAAATCTTGCTCAAAAAAATCTGTATGAGGTGTATTTGAACAATGTATGCTTCAGTGTGGTTACCCAGTGGCCAGCAGCAATAGTTGTTTACTTATACAGCCGGGAGTCTGATAGTGTGATTCTTAGCATGAGTGCATGTACGCATGTTTACATATAACAGGTAAAATATTACGAAACCCTTAGTGAATATGTATGCAGCAAAACTTTAAAGCTGTATAAACATTTTTTTTGTCCATTTGGGGGCAACAGAACAGGCTGAAAACACAACATCTGACATACATGTATTGTGTTATAAAGTTATTACGCCAAACGTGTTAGCAAACAGTTACCTATTTACACACCTAGCAGACAATGAGCGACATTAACATTCATTTGGAGTCTTGTTTATGGGCAACAATACCCAAAACAATAAGCTAAAAGAGGCTAAATGCTCTGTAGCTTTACAAAGCATTTAGCCTGCAGTTGGGTGATGATTCTTTGTATGTTCTTCACTACCAGCAACAAATTTCACATTACACACAATCATCTGATCCATTGACATATAGTGAACAAAGTTTTCAAAGTAAAGTATCACACATATCAAAGCAAGAAAAAAAAAAACAGTGTAGCAGATGTTTGGAGCTAGAAGTGCAGTTGTTGTGAGCTCATACCAGAACTTTAGTGTTGCAGCGGAGAGTGCTGAGAAGCAGAATCCACAACTCTGTCCCACACACACCATAGGCCGCGACCGCACACATATGTCCAGTCCATATATACTTCATCCTGGGTAGAGAGTGGGAGAGAGAGGGAATAGCAAATGGTGTTGGGTGTTAAAAGTATTTTTTTTAAATGTTCCACCTGGTTAAATTTACACTGCTGGTGTGTATGTGATGATGTGTGTGTTGGGCTGGGGGGGATTATACAAGAGGAAAAAATGCTGCTCTTCAATTTTGATGCTTTGACTTTAGGATGTTCCCTCAAGCCAGTAAAACACATTAAACTCAAACAAGACAGCCGAATCGTCTTTAGTTTAGCGGACGACTTAGTGAAATGGTTTCAGTGTGGTTAAACTGAATTTAGTGTCTAAAACACAGCATTATTAAGCTCTGATCCAAAGCACATGAATGAGAGTTCAAAACAAATGAGAAGAAGATTAGAGAGGAGGGAACAGCAGAGAAGACCGAATGAAATGAGCTGAAAAACTGTTGACAGGTATGGAGATGGAGCCATGAAAGCGGGGGGGAGGAGGCATAAAGAAGTGCAGCCTCACAGAAATAAATCTCAATCCGTTTTTCATGCAAAGGAGCAGTCTGACAGAAACGAATGGCTCTATGCACTTTTGGCCTTTCGCTCTTCATCAGCATTATAGAGAAAGTGCTGAAATCAAATGAGTCAGTTTCTGCACTACCTGGCTGCTGCTGTGTTCAAATCTTTCAGATCTTTCTCCTTTTGTGTGAATTCAATCAGTACTTTAATTCCTGACTGTAACAGGAATGAACTATATGTATTAAATGTACCATATATCCAATGCCATTCCAAATCCTGCCCACCACATATAATTGGGTTACCACAGGAACACAATGTGAAACATTTAACCCAGCTACTGGCTATACTGCACTCAAAAATGATGTGAACCTTTGAAAACCTACATCTCCATGTTGCTATGAATAAACCAGATACGAGAATATTACCTTTTTTCTTTTTGACTGAGTAATTGCAGATTTATTTTAAGTGATTTCAATTGTAATCTCCATGATTTTCTTGACAGTCCTCACAAAGAGCCTAAAGTTAAAAGCAATTATACTTTCACAATAATGAATCATGAATGTCAAGCACTGCAGCCTGTGTTTGCAGCTTTAAACGTGCTCAACCAGGAACATTTACTTGATGATGCTAGCAACGAATATACCTTGACAGTTACAGATGAAAGTTGGGAGTCAGGTCTGGGAGGGTTGTTGTGCGCAAGATTATAGATGGGAAATGGGAAAAATTGCAGGCCACAAGGCATACTAGTCAAGTTGTGTGGCACTACAGAGCTAATAATAAGGTAATATGCAATCGCAATACTGTATACCACTTAGTATGGTATGCTGTACTTTTTTCTCCTTTTTTTTGCTACTATCTTGAACCAATTATCAACACTGTGTAGGTCTGGGTTTGTGAAGCCCAAAACTGAAAGCAGTTCGGTGTTATATAAAACTCAAAATGTGAAATGATCCACTGATTACTATAGGGAAATACCACAACTTGTATGGTAGTAGTAGTACAGGAATGGTTGCACAATCAGCACAGAAACTCTGGTATTTAAACTTAGGAGTTTATTAATGTGATATACTCTTTAAATAAATCATTAAGCAAAAGCATAATGATACCTTGTACAGGGGTCACATGGGATTATCAAGGTTTACCATTTGATAACAGAATATGGTCGTGATAGACACCAACAGGGGCCTCACCTATAAAACCAGACATCTACAGCAAGGTGAGAAGTTAAACCACTGGAGGTCAACAAAAACAAGGTTTTCAGGGGATGTTAAGTTACTCTTTAAATATACACAAATGTTAGAATGCAAGACAGAACTGGACAATATTAAAACACTTGAGAAAGTCTTTAAAGATTTACAAAACATAACCATAACCAAAAAAGAGAGACTGCACTGAGTTGAAAATTGAGGTAGTTGTTGCAGAGTCTGCCGATGCTGTTTGGTGGTCATAGTTCTGTTGTTACCAATAACGGCAAAGCCATCATGGCAGAGCCATCATGTCACTGCAGCAGTAGTAAAAGCTGCCACCTCAGAGAGCCGAAAGATTCCGGAAAGTAAGAAGAAGTGTCTGGATATGAAAGTCGACGACAAGAAAGATGTTTCTGTTCAATGGTAAAGCCTAGGTTGCCAGTGTTGGTGTCTGGGCTCTCGCCACACAGCCAGAGTCTGGTATCTATAACTGGAGCCTCAACAGTGGTGCTGTTCCACAGACGGAACCTGCCAATGGATGATGCAGTTAGGTGAACCAGACAAATAGGCCACAGTGTTTGTGTTTGCCAACAGGACACCAATAAGAGAGAGAAGCAACATAAAATAAGAGAAGAATATGAGAGGGATGGCTAATGGGGCAGATTGTAAAGAAGCAAAACACATGATTAAATATATAAGTTTTTATTTTCTGCTTCTGAAAAGTTAAATAAAGAGCAATTGTACAAATACTATTATTAAGTTTTCCCTAAATCATTTAAAATGCAACTGTTGGTCTGAAAAAAACAACAACAGCTGATACAGAAAAATTATATTCAGTACAAGAAAAAGAGTGAAAAAATGCTTTTCCCCATTTACCTCTACAGTTTTTGACAGTAGAAAGGCGCATCATGTCCCAACAACATGCTTCTTATATCCCTGCAACACCAACATTCTCCTCTGTCACTTCAGATAAAGAAGTGGGTTGAAACCTTTGGACACAGTCCATAGAGTAGTACGCCTGGCTGAGACATGTAGTGACTGTGCCAAAACACAAGCAAAACAACCTTTTTGGGGCTTACAATTCCCACTGACTCCAAAAATATTCACACATGTGGATCGCAGTTTCCACAGAGGTACGCTCATTCTTCTGTCAAGGTTTTTTTCAGACTTCCCAACTTTGCATGGGAAGTGGCCTAGACATCTTTCAAGCCCGATTTTGTGTGTAGCTTTACAAATTAGCTCACAAGGGTGCGTTACGTACAGTATCTCTTAACACCCAAAGAAACGGTGTTGTAAGGAATGAACAGAAGTTTTGTGACCCCGTCACTTCCAAGCCAAGGAGCACATTAGTTTGTGGGGTTACAGGTTACCGAAAAAGGAAGAAAAAAAAAAAAGCACAGTTCACAACTAGCACATTCACTGTGTGGTATTTCCTCGCTCTGTGGAGCTCCTGGATGCTATCAGAGTTTAAGCAAATGTTTGCAGCTCTGTCCTGCTCTTTATTGGATTTGGGGAAATTTACATTCCAGCAACCCCAGCCAACATTACCCATGATAGTGTTCCATTCGCCAAATACATTGGCTAGTTCTCATCCTAAAGCGTTTTCTTTTGTAACATTAACAGTGAAACATACTGTTGGAAAATAAGCTAAGCAGTCAGTCAACGGTGTTATTTTAGAACAAAATACATCTGATCTTACATTTTTCCTTATGATATTACCAGGACTAGCAAGCCCTACACTGCAATACAAGAACAATGCTCTTTCTTTATCTCCATGTCTTCTCCGTGGATCATGAACTGGTGAGGATACTGATTTTTTGTCTGAGAAGCTAGGATTTAGCCTCTTTAGTCTTTTAGCATGATAACATGTATGTAGCCATCAAGTGTATATTTAACACCCCTTTCACAAGATTGTCATTTTAAAACAAGTCAGCCAACAAATCAAGCCACCTACCTTTATAAGTAGCTAGCTACGGCTGATAAAATATGCTAGTGACAATCAGCCTGCAAAATCAACAGGCTAGAAATTACACGCCTTCTTTACTTAACCACTGCCTGAAATCAAGGACCTATTCTTTCAAAAATTACTAAGAATTGTTTATTGCTGTACCATCATTATCATAGTAAACTTCATATGTGCAATCCTGACAGGTGTAGCAACAGTAACCAAGGGGGGCGGAGCTTAGCAAGTGGTCAATTGTGTTTTTGTGATAGTCTTGTGTAGTACAAATAACTACGAGCGTTGACGCATTTGGGTTTGAAATATCAGGGTGGTAGCCATACAGTGTAGTTCAGAGTATCATTTATCAGTTGTCCAACTGTGTCCACTCTTCCCACTGTGAGTGGTGTCACTATCTGAAAGACTAAGATACTGTGGGATGGTCCTTGGTGTGGAGGGCTGATCAAGGCTAAAGTGGATCACTCAGACACTTGCTGAAAATTATTTGAGAGGCACTTTGATTCCAGCATCTGCTCACAAGCACACACAATCAAGCCATCAAGAGGAAAAGTATATTTGAAGAATTCCTCTCTGAGAATTAAACCAATGTGACTATTTGGGAATGTGTGTGTCCATTTACATGTGCGTGTGCATGAGCTCACCTCATAGTGCTGAAAGCCAGGAGGCCATAGAACAGTGTATGCAACAGATTATAGGCCACATCTGGACGAAAAGCCACTACTCGCCCTTCTCCAGCTCCTTTCCTCTCCTCAGCTGAACCTCCTTTAGGTCTGCTGAGAAACAAAAAAGGCAGCGAGACAAAAGACAACAGTGATACATAAAACATTACAGCCAGACGCTTGAGAAGGGAGGCAGCAGGGTAGGTGGGTGGAATTGATATTATTCAGATTATTCAGATTTCAGTAGCTGTTATTCAGATTTCATTAGGTGTTTGCGAACAAGCGGACACGCAATGATGCACACCCACGACCGTTTCTGTCTGCAGGAGTCAGCACGCAGACAAGCCAGAGAAAGGCCCGAGGGCAATGATGTCACTCCCACGATTTGGCCTCCCGCACCGAATCAGACAGACACTGGCTTCCATTTGAATATAAATCCAATCTGGCTCTTCCTTCTACGTGAGGTGGGGTAAACTGGATTAAATTAATTCCTGAATTGGCAAATAGCTCTTTGTTCTATGAGGTTAGTATTCCAGCCCTCCAACAGCAGCGGGCGAGCTGATATGCTAATATGATCAGTTCAATGTGGCCTCTCACCTTGCACCACAGGCAAATGAAGCTTTGAGAGGCAGCTGCTAGAATATTCTATTTTCCAGAGCATGAAGCAACAATCCCATAACTAAATCTGCAGTGAAGGGGGGTGGAGACATAGGGACAGTGACTACCTGATGTCCTCTTCTGAGCTGAAACTCCCTTTACTTTCTACAAGGGCTGAAACTCTCCATTCATTTTCACTTCACTACCTCCTTTGACTAAATCGTCCTAATAAGGACACCCACTTTTTCATCCCTGCCAATTTAAATACTAAATACTGGCTGCTAACCTGAGCTATCACTTTGTTGCACAATTAGAGTCATTTTTGAACTAAAAATGGTTACATATACATAGGGATTTTTATTAGGATTTTCAAATTTGTTAATTGATTCTTTTCAAATTTGTTAATTGATTCTTGAAAGCAACCTTTGAATTTTCTGTGCGTCCTTCTACATTGCTGGTAATGCGTGTGTGTCAACTAACATGTAGTGTTTATAATATAGATCGCAGATCACAAAAAGTGCTCAATAGTGTGGCTAAGCTTCACATTCACAGGATTAGTCTACGTGGGTTGTGTTCGAATGCATTTGAACAAATTGGATGTTAGTTCTCATTCATTCAAAATAGATTTTTTGAAAAAGTAACAGCCCCAGTGGTCACAATGTAAAATTAGGTTAAAAGGGAAATGGTTAAGTAACATAATAAATTCAGCCCTAGAATATGTTAAACCTGCATTAACTGATTTTTTGGCCACTTGGGAGCAGCAGAAACAAGCGGTAAACATTACATTGACATATTATCCCCTTTTAAGTTGATACAACGAACTTGTTAGCAAATGGTTGCATTTTTTTACACATCCAGCACACGCAAAGCAACATTAGCATTCATTTGGAGTCGTATTTCTGTCCACCTGATCAATGTAAGACCGCTCTCTTTTCAGCTCTGTTATTGTCTCCACCAACCCCTGAGGGAAATATCTGGCTCTTTAGCTGCTAAATGTTCCGCTATGTTCACCAGCTATTCACTAGCTTTGTCTGTCTGCCGTTTGGTGCTGGGCAGTTGGTGTACAGTGTTGAATTAGCATAGCTTCTTCACTGAAAGCAGCTGCCTGCTGGAAATTATACTCAATATAACTGTCTGATTAATTTCAATACTATAGGTATATTACACCATGTACCTCCTCCAACATAGCCCTGGCAAATGTTTCTTTTCATGTGATGGCAAGGATTCCTTCTCCCCCTCCCATGTTCCCTCACTCACTTCCTGTCCAGCAATCACCTACCTCAGGTTCTGCAGTGCGGCCACTGCCAACATGCCGCTGAGCAGTAGCAGTGTGAGGATGTAGGGGTAAAGTAGCAGGGTACCAGCCAGGCGCTCCAGTGTGTCGAAGGGCAGCAGGCCGAAGGCCTCCTCACACAGATACAGACTGGCATCAAAATCCCTGCAGGAGGGGGTGAAACGAATGAGGTGAGAGAGGGGGGAGGTGAAGAAAGGGAGGAATAGAACAAGAGAAAGGGAAAGATGGACATAAAAGAATAGATTTTTTGTTTTGTTCCTCAGTCTTTGGTGCATAACACTCATTGCTGACCACTTGTCCACAAATCTGTGAGGACCATCTTTTGGATATTCTGTTGATGAAGCTTAAATTTCTGTGGGTTGCACTCATGCTAACTACCCAGGACCTTGTTCTTCAAAAGTGGCTTAACTAATCCAGGCTAACATGTTGTTTTAGGCTAAAATGATGGTGTTAATTCTCATGCACCTAATTTGGTTCTTTGAACGCAGTTTGAGAATTGATTTGTTAATCCCACGTGAATTTGTCTTGGCATGCAGTGCACTTTTATTTTGAAATAAAGGCAACATGAGTATAAAGTGAAATCCAAGATCAGCACAAATATGATGTTGCATATGGCTCTTATATGAGGTAGGTATTTTAGGAAGCATCCTACCATGCACTGGGGCAATAGACTAATAGACATAAGTTTCATTTTATTTGTGTTCCTGAAATGTTACTGGTGTTATTGTGATTAACATTGTGCTCCACACGCTTACACTGTTTTCACACTTCCAACACTGTTACACAATTAGTTATTATGAGTGAATACAGTTAGGCTGTAGGTGATGTTGTGTGCATGACTAGTGAGATTCTTAATGGTGGAAGTGCATGCAGTTGTGGTGGTGTTGAATATAAAGCTAGTCCAAGTAAACCTCATGTTTGTTCTCTGCACTACAAAATGAAACCCTGCCAAAATCTCTTACAAAGCACTGTAATTCTATGGGCAGTTTTCAGCAAAGTGTTTACATCTATGTACTTATATGCAGTCTACTGTATACTTTTAAATTTTAAATGTTTAAAATTTTAGTATTCAAATGACAAATTCCAAACATAATGTCATTGGAGCTAGTCACAAGATAAATCTGAAACACTGAGATGATTAATGTGGTAGGAAAGCAGAGGAAAATGTTCTGCTACACAACTGGACTTTTCTCAATTATAGATTTTAAAGTATTAATACTTTTACCTCATTGGAACTTGAACAGGTATTTAAATTCATAGATATCTGAAATGTGAAAAGGGGGTCACAAGCCAAAAAGGTTGGGAGCCACTGCTTTACTCTATAACACTGTGTTGCATTTTATGAGCTTATCATGTGTGGGGTGTTTTTTTCAGTAACCAGATATAGTAACCAGTAACTACAGTATGTCTGTCAAATAAATGTAGTGTAGAGTAAATAGTACAATAATTGTACAATAATATTTGCCTTTGAAATGTAGTGGCGTAGAAATAGAAAGTAACAAAGTACTTGAGTAAATGTACCTTCTTACTTTTAACTACTAGTTCATATATGAGATTCACCTTAAGAAGTCATGGTCATGATCCAGCTAACTGCAGGTTTGGCCTGAGGATTTGTTGCTCTAACAATAACTGCAGATTATTTTTAAGGTAGCCTTGAAGCACTGAAAATTCCAGACTTTGTCCAATCATCCACAGTCAAATTAAGATAAGTTATGAACTGAGAATTTTGTACAAAGAAGAACAGAGCCCAGTTCCAACTACTACAAACTGTAAACAGCAATAAAAAAAACATTCATGAACTGAAGAGAGAGCTGCAAAAATCTACATTTTCTGTAAGGCTGACAAAAAAAACACAGAGAGAGAATGTGTACTATATAACAAATGTTTTCAAAATAAACTGAATTAATTATTTTAATATGACATGAATGTACAGTATAAACGTGTGTTGTTGTTTTTTCAAAGCGTACATTTTGCGCATTCCATTGGCAATACTGCTTCTGATAAACAGCCGTGCTGATAAGTAATTGAACTGAGAATTGAGATATCACAAAACACAGCACAAAACTCAAGGGATTAAAGAAAATAAGTCTCAGCGAGTGAGAGAAACAGGAACAGAGGGAGAGGCAGAGATAGAGCATAGAGTAAGCGTTGCATTTTCCACAGCCTCCTGAATAATTGAAGGGCCAGTTGTGTGGCGTTGGGTTGAGAACTATGTTATCTGCCACCCCGGAGCAGCTATCCAGTGGCTGAGCTGCTCAACACACACAAAGTATCTGATCGATGGGAGGCCTGCTGGCATTACCCCGCCATCTATTATTCACACACATTAACACTCCAGGTGCAACAATACTGGTGCTTAGTGAATAATACAGTCACGCTGGATAAAGTCAAGAGGTGTGTACGGGTGCAGACTGTGCAGACTTTGTGTGTGCACTGCTGTGTGTGAGCACGCCCTTGTGTCAAATATAGTTTTATAAGTGTGCTGTGTGACTGTGTCCAAGAACAGAAGCAGGTGAATCTATGTGTGTGTGTGTGTGTGTGTGTGTGTGCGTCAACGAGTGAACGAGTGTGTGTTCATACCTCGTCAGCCCCAAAGCAAACTTTGACTTGATGAATTTAAAGATGTGTTCGTCTGATCTGAGCTGAAGTGCTTTCTGTAAGCACACATGCACACACACACACGCACACACACACACACACACACACACGCACGCACACACACGCACACACACACACACACACACACACACACACACAGATAAGGTCATCTTGTCAAGGCTAAAGATCAGCATGCTGAGATGTATGAAGTAAATAAACCAAGCTGAGATCATATGGTGACCTCACATCATACCTATGCGTTTTAGATAGATGAGGAGAAGGAGGAGAGGAGGGCTGCAGCAGAGGGAGGTGGGAGAGTGTAGTGAAAAAGAGGAAAGACAAGGGGGTGAAGCAGCAGTAAGAGAGGGAAGGGAGGAGTAGAGGAAGGAGGGGGGAGGAGAGATGCAGAGAACAAAAAGAGAAAATAAAAGAGCAGACAGGCGAGGAGATATGGAGAGAAAAGGGGCTGGGGATAGGAAAGGAGGGGAAAAATAAAAGGAAAACACACAAGGCGATAGGTGAAGAGGAGAAAAGCAGAAAAAGGAAGGAAAGGATAAGGAGAGCAGAGAATGAGGAAGGAAGGATGGGAGCAAGGCACCTTGGCAAGGTAGTTGATGGTGAAGGTGAGGAGGAGAACCATGGCACTGTGGAGAACCAGTTTGCCCAGACGAACCAACAGGCTTCCTGTCTTCAGACCAGACTGCATGAGCAGACAGCAACAATTAGATTAGTCAATACAGCTTTTATATTCTCAATGCAGTTTTACATTTAGAAATTTGAGGAAAGCAGACCCATACAGCTTCACTTTCACACACACTGTGTTAGGTACATGCATCTCTCTATTAATCTAGACATTAAATGCCAACACTGTCTGCCATGGCTTACATAACATTTTCAAATAATACATTTTACAAACTAATACGCCACTTTATACATTTTAACCCAGAGGTGGGACAAAGTATTGTTTTGCAAGTCACAAGTAAGTAGTAAGTTAGTTTAGTAAATTTACAGAAACAATGAATGCTTTTCAAAACAAATTCATAACATTTAAAAGTAAAATGATCAGGTACCTTGGTATGTTATTCCAGTGACTTGGGTTAAATTTTCAATTCCATTCAATTTTATTTATATAGTGCCAATTCATAACAGAAGTTATCTCATTGCACTTTTCCAATAGAGCAGGTCTAGACTGGACTCTTTATAATATTATTTACAGAGACCCAACAAATCCCACCATGAGCAAGCATTTGGCGACAGTGGCAAGGAAAAACCTTTAACAGGCAGAAACCTTGGACAGAACCAGACTCAATGGTGGGCGGCCATCCGCCGCTGCCGTGTTTGGTTTTGAGAGAGAGAGAGAAAGTGAGAGAGAGTGAGAGAGAGAGGGGTTTTTGAGAGAGAGCCAGAGAGAGAGAGAAGGGGGGAGGGGAGAGGGAAGCACAATGCAAATACCACCTAGAATTATAA
Organism: Siniperca chuatsi; assembly: GCF_020085105.1. NCBI lineage: Eukaryota > Metazoa > Chordata > Actinopteri > Centrarchiformes > Sinipercidae > Siniperca > Siniperca chuatsi. Next base: position 31,684,408 of record NC_058042.1, read on the forward strand.
AATAGGGTTGGGGTTTGATATAATATTATCAAATCTGAATCTAATGTTGAATCCTTTATTGAATCCATGTCTTCAGCTTTCAACATTTGTAACAAAAGTTTAAAAAAAATAATAAAACTGATGATATAAATTAGGTCCGTACTTTTTATTGTTCTCTTGTTCAAAGGTCATGATCCAGAATTAAGTTGATCATATGAATGATATGAATGAAAGTTTAACTGGGAGATTCCGACAACTGAAATTGATGTGAATATTGTGAAGATTCTTGTTGAACTACAAAAACACACCGTACACTTGTGATATTGGAGTAATTTTACAGAGTGATGCTTCTTTTATCTCACAAATGATTTTTTGGCTGAGTACAGACACCAGCCTGCACATTAACCAGCAGCCAAAAGTTTCATTTTGACCATTAACATTAATTAGCTACAGCTGATAAGATCTGCTGTCGAAGAAGTTTTATATTTAAACCGGCGAAAGACAAAACTTAGAAGTTTGTTTACTTGAATTTTGTTTTGCCCTAATGTGCGTGTCTGCATTGCTAAATGCAACTTTCCCTCTTGCTTTTGCAACTGTCGGATTGATTCAATCTGTTGTCAGGAAAATGAAGAGTTGATATGCTGTCCTTTTTAATAATATACATTTTATGTTAGGATATGAAGTCATTCCAAGTCAAAAGGTTAAAGTCACGAGCCGCTGGTATTAAAGTCCAAGTTGGGTCTAAAGTCATCAGACTCATAGTTGGAGTCTGACTGGAGTCCACACCTCTACAACATATTAGAATGGTTTATACATGTCTGTTTTTAATGAAACATTTCATAAGTACAATATGTAGTTTCTGTACACAAATTATTTAAAGCCAGAAATAAAATCTTTCTCTCCCACTTCTGATTCTCAACCTTCCTCCATCTTTCTCTCCATTCCACTGTCATCCTGTCACATTAAATGTTTCTGTAATTGCTGCTGTGATAAGATGTGATTTAATTAAATTACATTTAGATCTGACAGGAAAATATGTCTCCAGCATACAAATTGGAATTATCTTCTGCAAAAGATGACTGCAGCACAGGCCTCTTCACGTCAACCAAAACGAAGGTTAATCTTCCATCTGTGTTTTGTAAACAAGCTACCATAACTGTCTGGATCTCTCTCCGTGTGACTTTGATACACTAACAGTGTTATATTATTTCTCTATGTTCCCAATTCCCTTTTCTGACCTCAAACTCTCACTTTTATTCTCTGTATCCATCACACACACACACACACACACACACACACACACACACACACACACACACTGACCTGGCAGTGTCTGATGAAGAGTGCGGCTACGATGAAGCTCAGGACCAGTGATCCCAGTATCATGGAGTTACAGAACTGGAGGAGCCACACACTCAACAGACCACTCACTTGAACAAGGTACAGCGTGGTCACCTAGAGAAACACACAGACATAGTGCTATGGAACAGTTTGGGTAGGTAATGTGTGATGATGTCAGCCCAACACCTATGTTTCGAGTATTGACCACTTACCACCTGTGGCTCTGAAATGTTGCTCTGAAAGGTGGTGAATTCCAAAATGTAGGCAAACTTAAGCCATTACTTGTTTGATATCAGCCAGCATCCTCCATGTCACATGACAGCAGACACCAGCAAGGGAACCATACGTCCATAAGTGTATAGTGTATAATGTATAACCTTCCAACAGTGGCAAAAATACAACAACGAGTGAGAAGTGAGAAGAAGTCGTGACGGAGTTCTGAGGTTACAGGACTAAAGGTACTTGCTGCTGTGAGTTTTGACAGTCTGGTCGTTTGCCGTCACCACAACTAGACCCATGAAAGAAAGACAGCTAAGAGTATCTAGTAGTGATGAGCGGGTCGACCCATAACCTGCAGGTACCACGGGGTGACCCGCAAGTTGGGCGGGTTCGGGTGAACTTTCTAGAAAATATCACGGGTTCGGGCAGGCGGGTCGAAAAAGTGACAAAGAAGCGTTCTGAGTAGGCTAAGTTATTAATAACTTTAGGCTTAGATGCTGTTTCTACAAACGTCCAAAAACAGTTTTATCCTCTTTCGAATTCAAATGTCAAGCTTTACTTTTTTTTTTACAATTCCATTTACCTCCATTGTATTGAAGCGAAGGCATAAATCTCAGAATAGTTGACCTGAGCAAATAAAAGCAAAACTATGTACATGACTAGATACCACTAGCAGTAAGTTAGAAAACGCTGCTTTTTTGTAATTTGGGTGAACCACCATTATAAAAGAGACATCTATAACAGTTGACAGGACACCTCGAGCAAACAAGGTCAGTAATAACTCTTTGTATTTTTAAACCATGAAGGCTTTTTTGTATAACTGTCTCAGAACCTAGACAAGGCTATGGACCGAGTGGGACTGCACAGTCGGGACAGGGTAACACATTAGAAACACTAATTTGTATGTGCAGTGGGCAGTGCAACTTGAAATAAACCCAGAAGCTAGAAAACGTTTTGGGCTTATGTGCTCGGCGGACAATTTTCTTTCAGCTGAATGGCCGCCATTTTGGGGTCCGGTATCCAGTTCTTATAATACATCCGTGGAACTGACCCTTTAAGTATCTGGTCCTTCTCGTAGCCATACCTGTGTTGTTGTTAAGAAGTCGACACAGTCCAGGGTGTATATGATGAGAGCCTGAACAAGAAGGATGAACTGGTTGAACTGCCACGTCAGACAGAAACAGAACGTTGTCACATACATCAACCACACCATCACCTTCTGAGGAGGGAAACACACACACAAACACACTGGGGTTAGATACTTGAACTGGATGGATACTAATGGCATGAATACTCATTCCTGCTGTGCTGCTAGCTCTTTATTGATTATTGAACGGATGGGTTGGGTGTGCCAGGTCAAGGCCAATCTATGTGGTGAGGATGGTCACTAGCTTTGATTTAGTGTGGGTTTGTGTGTACCTGCTGTAAGGCGGTGAGCTGAGGTCTGAGATAACAGGTGATAGCGGTGACCTGCAGCGCTAGGAAGGGCAAAGACCAGTTCTCTCTGAGGGAGATGGTGAACTCCACACGAGTGGTATCTACCCTGATAGGAGGGAAAGAGGGAGTGAAGGAGGGATGGAGAGACAGGTGGATGGTGGAAATCCATGTGAAGCATACTGCTCTGACTTTTTGTCTGTTTGCAACGTCCTGTGGTTTGTGTGTTGATGGGGCAAAACAACCACAGTCTGTTAAAGGAATTGTTCGACATTTAGGGAAATACGCTTATTCCTTTTTGTTTTGTTTTTTTGGTGCAGAGTTTTAGATGACAATATTGATACCACTCACATAAAGAGCTAGCCTGGCTCTGCCAACAACCGCTACATTTGACTAATTAACACGTTATCTTGTTTATTTAATGCGCTCACAACCAGAAATTCAAAAACAACAAGTTGCAGTTTTTACAGGGAGTTACATGCTTTAAATTTCAAACAGATTAGACTCCTGTAATGCTCTTTTCACCGGTCTCCCAAAACAATTCATTGATAAACTATAATTAATTCAGAACTCTGCTGCTTTTAACTAGAACAAGAAAGAGAGAGCATATCACCCCAGTTTTAGCTAACCTACATTGGCTCCCAGTGTCTTTTAGGACTGATTTTAAAGTTCTTTTATTTTATTTACGAGGCTCTTAATGATTTGGGACCGGCCTACTAATTCTTTGTTGTTATATAATCCTTCACGACCTCTTACATCCTCTGCTGTCGTTTTTTTTAATTTACAGACTATCACACAAATAAGAAAATCGACATCTCAGCCTTTTTTTAAATATGCACCAAAACTTTGGAATTCCTTACCCAAGGCTATAAGAGATGCAAGCTCTGTGAAAATGTTTAAACAGTTGAAAATGTAGCACTTTGAGTTACTCTGCCTGTATGAAAGGTGCTATATAAATAAAGTTTTTTATTATTATTATTATTATTATTATTATTATATGTTTTTTGGCTGGTGCTTTCAAAGAAGACTGTCTTTGTTGGATTTCACCTAAAGAAATGTTACTGTTACTGCAAAATAACACAGAAACTTGCCAATTTCCAGAGTGACAGTCTCATTTCTGTCACTTCTGTTCCGTTCACACTACATGAGACCACGTCACTAAGGATCCAATAAAGTTTTGTCATTTACTGAATATGACACACAGAATTCTGCTGCCTGATTCACACAGTCCAACAGCGTCCAAGACGCTACAGTAACAAAATCTCATTAAATTCATATTCTGCTCTTATGATAGTTTGTAGGTAAAGCGCTTTGCTGGATTTTCATCCTTTTAGCATGACTTGCTGATTTAAACAATGGGCAGAAAAAGTTATCACAGCTTGGTGTGCCTTGGTAAAAGGAGAGCTGGAGTTTTTTCCAGAATCTGAGACAAAAATATGATTTGGGGACACGTGAATTCTACACATATATACAACTAAGGGATTACTACAAGAAGGAAATTAAGCCAGATTCCTCCATGGAAGTAAATAATGTGATCCAACTAATAATCAAAGCATACAAGGAAATAAATTATTTCAGAACAATATCAAGGGTTGATCACTAATGATAAACACTCAACTAAATATATAAAAAAGAAATGGGAAAGAGAGATTAATATTGAGATTTCAAATAGCGATCAGAAAAACATGTAAAAAAATACACCACGCATTCACCAATTCAAGGACAAGGATGGAATTCTCTGTTCTTCAAATCTGTTTGTTTTTTAATCACACCCAGGGTGTAAAGTAAGCAGTTACATAAACATCATATATGTTGGAGAGAGCATGGATCATTTGTTGACACATATCTTGAGACTAAAAGATGCACAACTGGAATGAAAATGGGGAAAAAGTGACATTATTTGACATTATTCACTCAAAATGGCGACACTGGAACTGAACTAATCCACTAATCCACCAACATGACTGCAACAATGATGGAAAACTTGTGAATGTATTTTCAAAACATTTTTAAACTGTTATTATTTGAAGGCGCCATGCACGTGCGCACGAGAACATTGTGCCATTTTTTTATTTTACTGTTTTGTTTTGTATGCACTCCTGTCACAAAATAAGCAACTGTTGTTACAGTGATATTGGAATCTAAAATGGCTTACGCAGATAGAATTGAGAGGCTTTGTGGTTTCAAACAATGCAAAGCTTAAATGAGGATTCATCTGGAAACCCCCATCTTATGCTAACATGTAAAATTGTCATAATATTTACAGAGTCAAGTACATGTCTGAAAGGCGCATAACACTCTCCCCCTTTCTCATGCACACACATGAATCCACATTTATTGCCCACCTGTTGAGGATGTACCAGACCCCGGTGAGCGTACCAGCCTGCCAGGAACCAGACAGGAGCCATGCTGTGAGGTACAGAGCGATCACATACACCGCTTGGAGCGAGAACACTGTGTAAATGTAGAAATACACTGGCTCCAGATACAACTGGACCACACACACAGAAACCATTAGTTCATTAGGCGCTGTAAATGAACACACAGAGAGTTGACTACAGTGACAGCGACTGACTCGGCACTCAGGAACACTGTGGCATTTTCAAAGTTTGGTCTGATATTTCACTTCCTGCCATTCTTGTCACCGTGAGATCGCTGAGGAAGCTAAGTAGCTGTTTCTCAGTTAATTGATATGCCAATACAGAAACCTTTTCACCAGTGTGACAACTTCAAGTGTGCCAAGTCATGTCAGCTAAAAAGACCAAAATGTAAAATGCCACAGCACCTCAAATGCCTGACAGTCTCCTAATATGACTCTCATTCATAATAGTAAGAGTATCTTGGTTAATAACAATGACAAAAGAAAAAATATATGTTTTTCAAAATATTGGAGTGTGATATTATTTTGACATTTTTCACACAACGAGAATGCCTTATGACAAGAAAAGTCACAGAGACAGTCAATCATTTTGTAATAGTGGCAGTCATTACTCTTAATCTTTTGTGTTTTACGAGCCTATTGTAAACAGCTGACAGCTGAGTGATGTGTTACCTGTATGGGCAACAATCTGTAGAGAACACTGAGAAAGACCTCCTGGTAGATATTCATTCGCTGTAGAAGATTAATGGTCCTCTTGGATTCTGTCAAGTTGTCATGGATTAAATCTGAGAGCCCTAGGAACACAAACCCAAACACGCACACTTTAAAAATGCCACCCTTTCTTCACAGTGACATAGACTGATGATTATTATTGGCTTTGTGACAACCAGGGAGGAAGGGGCATGAATGTTTCTCAAAGCTCACCTTTATAGTGCTATTAAGGGACATTAACAGTGTTTGAAATTTCTATCAACCAGTAAAACCACAGACTGTTCTGCTTGAATTTCATTCCTTAATTGCTGAAAGCACAATGGATGTCTGAACCCATCAGTGCATTCAACCTTGAAAGCCCTCAAACATCACTTCCTTTGCTGAATTTAAAAAAGTAAGCACTGTTGTGCTGCTTTTCCTCAAAAACCTTCCTAGCAATAACTGACTATAAACACAGTTTCCCGCAGTGTTTTATAGCAGATGTGGGCTACCTCATTTTTACATTTGTTTATGAAATAAAACATTAACATTTCACACAGCAAACAGCAAATATATTTAACTGACTGTGGCTATTTTTTAGTCCATGAGAAGAGATACGTCAGGAACTGGGTGGGATACTATCTCTGCATAACACCCCAATTTCCTGCAGGAAATCCTGCATGAGTTTGAGAAAGTTTTCCAAAGAAGCTTTAAAGCCGCTATAGGCAATATTTTTATTGTATATTAACAATGGATCACTACTGACTACGTCATTCTGCTGCATTCTAGTGAAGAACCCACAGAGAATTATTTCCCCACTCTGCAGTTCCCCTCAGTTCGACAGTGTTTTAGCATCTTTCAGGTTGCAACTTTACTGTTCTGATCAACTTTCACCAGATCCACTCTCATCTCTCTTAAATCCCCACTGTTCAGTACCTGCCCAGCATGAATCAGCAGACAGACAAAGTTACTGACTAGGTGGTGAACACAGTGGAGCATTTAGCAGCTAAAAAGCCAAATATTTTCCTCAAGAGATAACACACCAAAGCTGAAAGGAAAGTAAATATTGGTCTTATGTTTGGCATGTTGCCGCAAACACGACTCCAAATGAATGCTAATACTGCTCCATATCTGCTGGATGTGTCAATAGGCAACTGTTTGCTAACAAGTTCACCGTATCACCTTAAATGCTGATAATACATCAGTGTTGTGTTCACAGCTTGTTTCCACTGCCCCCAAGTGGCCAAAAAAATCAGTTATTGCAAGATTGCAAGATAATTAGTTTTTTTGCAACTCGGGTCTTGTTTTTGTAGTGTTGGACATTATTTCTATCAGTTGTGATAACATTGTGCTCACCAAAGTAATTGCTGAAATCTGGGAACATGGCAACACTGGTACAACAAAGACCAACAGAGAAAGGTATATGAGCAGTCAGATGACAAACATGTTTTACACAAGTCAACAGTTGTTCCAGATTTGACCATGAACGTCAGGCCTCTCGTGTTTCTTGCCGTGTCTAACTTCTTTTCAACGATGTCTCTGCACTGCTCTATCTCAGCAATTACTCTGGTGAGTAAAATGGTATTATTACAGATATGAATCATGGCAAAAACTACTAAAATAAGACTCAAGTTGTAATAAACCAGCATTATCCTTTAACAATGGCATTATCATGCCATGAAAAAACACTGGTACTGACATTATATGAGCTCAAACACACACTGGTGTCACTATTCCAAATTGGGCACTGGCTGCAGTATCATTACTATGTATTTGGTTTGACTGAAACAAAGTGTGACACCAAAGTAGCAGCATAGAGCTGAGTTTCTGCTGCAGGCTAGGATGTGTCAGCCTGATCACTGTTGTGTTCTTGATCCATGTAAGACCATAAAAACCAGCACTGTTTTCCATAAACCAAGTACACATTACCACCCACACAAACTACCCACTTCATTCATTAATTTTTATCCCTTTATTTTTCATCATTTTTGCTTTATCCCTTTTCTTTCCTCCTTCCCTCTGTCCTTTCCTTCCTCAATTTGATTCCTCTTACCTCCTTTATCCTTTTCTCTCATCCCTGCTTCTGTCTCTTTCCTGCCTTTTATCCATTCACGCCTCTTTCCATCCATGATTACTTTCTCCCACCTCACTAAATTTCCTTTCCCACATCAACCTTTTATTTTCTCATTTCTTCCTTATGCCACCACTCCTATCCTTCCTTCCATCCCTATATTTTTTTCATCCCTCCCTTACCATTAACATTCAAACTACTGTAGTTTCTGCATCTCACGACATTTTACTGTGGCAGGAAAAGAAGTGAACACAGAGCGAGACAAAAAGCGAGGTCAGCCCGTTCCCATGTAGGAATTTTACATGATAATGGGAACAAAATAATTAGACTAATTTCCCTCAAACCAGACCGTGCGTCATGAGAAACCGCAGTGTATTTGTTTGGCCTGGTTGGAAAAAGTTTCTTCCTCCTTGTACGAGTGGGTAGAGACAGCTATCGGGTGTCTCTATCCATGGTAAAGAATTTAACTTTTGTCAAGATTGGCCAATCAATGATATTTAGACCATGTTTCAGTAACTATAATCGTTTCCCACAAAAACAATTATCAAAATATCCATGACTTGCTGGGTTATGTGATTGTATACTGCCATTGTCTAGTTTAGGCTAGAAAAGACACCACCCTCTAAACTCTTTAGATACAGAGTATCTCACTTACTAAAGCCCTGTGCACATTGCTGCAGGATGTGGAGAAAACCAAAGCTTCACAGGCCTCCCGTGCCTTGTTATCGCTGTTTTGGTGAAGGGTTTAGCAAAGAGTCAATTAGAATCAGAATCGGCCATTATTGCCAAGTAGGTCTACACATACAAGGAATTTGCTTTGGTATTTTGGTGCCTAACAATAAACATAGTAAAAATATAAAGAAAGTTAAAGCAAGTACTGCAGGTCAAGAATCATATATATAATATAAAAAGGACAATAAGATATTAAAGAATATAAAAAATATAAGAAAATAAAGAATGTACAATATGTTGTTTAAATTACAGTTTGTGCAATGTGCAAAATATTTACATGGGAATGTGCAAAAGTTTACAGTATGAGTTCTATACTCAGAACTATAAGCGGGGGTTGGGTGGGTATGAGAGTCAGTGTCAGTGAGGCTTAGGTTTGTAGTTGGTGATCTCCAGACAGAAGCAGAGTCGTTGGCTGAGTGTGTTGTAGTCTCTCTAAATACAGTCGTTTAGCTTAGACTCATAAAATCAAGGATAACATAGATGGACTGTCTGATATTTGATAAATTAAATAAAACGCCGATATTGGTGTGATATACAGTATATACATCAAAATGAAATCACCATAAATGTAGTGTATACCTTCCTGTATGGATGGGGCCTGCAACATTTGCTTGTAGTAGGAGTAGTACAGTCCACACTCTGTCCGAAAGGAGATCTCCCGCTCCACTTCCTGAAAGCAAAGGGGGGAATTTGGTGGTATGAAACCAAGCACTTCTGTTCTCTATAATATGAAAAACAGACATTCTGGCAAGACGTGACAGAAATGTGGAGGATAGAGGCAAAGCAGCTAATACACTTGTAATCCTCAACAGGAACAATACGACAGGTAACAGTGTGTGTGTGTGCTTGAAGGATGTCTTCCCAGGAGATTTTCTGCTCGCCATGCATGATTACTGTTCCACTGGAGGGTAAAAACAGTGAGCAAACAGTGAACAACCAGCTGCAGAATATTAAGTCAATCATCAATCTATCATATTCAGTTTGTAAATAGTTTTTAAAGCTGTGCTTGACTAAAAAGAAATTATTTGACTATAGTGATACATATGTGATGAGATTATTAAAATGCATATTTCTGAGTATTATTACGATGCCATTTATGTGCTCTTTTTACAGTAATGACTTATGAGTAATAGCTCATCCCTCATAAAAACAAATAACACACACAACATTTCTTAGTCTACTAAAATCCTAACAACTGATTCGTCGACTAAATGAATAAGAGGGAACAGCCCTACTGATCTCCACTTGCATGACAAAGCCACCATAAAGCAACATTCAAATACACTTTGTATATAAAATATTCCATATTCTTCCATAAAAGCTCCCTTTGTAGCCTGTAGCCCCACCCCTACAGCCACATATCCATGACTTAAGCAGAATGGATGGCTGAATTGAGGGGTCGGCTTCCGGTTGTGTTGCTGGGGGCCCGGCTGGGGGGCCTGGTCTGGCCTCACTCCTCATTGCTGTATAAATGTAATTATTATAATGGTTGTTATTATATTATACTGTATATAGTGACTATTATAATATTATCGTATTATTTCATTATTATATTATTATAATGATACTGTCGTTACATCATAATTTATTATCACTATAACATTGACACTATGTCCCTCTTCTTTTTCCCCGCCACACATGCCTTACTCTACACACTTAAGGATCATTGAACACGGATACACCGCCTCTCATACAAACTCCATAAAACATGCACACACACACACATTACCAACACATACTTAATGGATTGTACTTGTGCAGCGCCTTTCTAGTCTTCCGACCACTCAAAGTGCTTCATACACTACATCCAGTATCACATTCACCCCATTCACACATATTCACACACTGATGGCAGATGCTAACCGCTCATCAGTCCAAAGACACTAACTAATCATTCACACACACTCAGGCACAGCCCTGGGGAGCAATTTGGGGTTCAGTACCGCCGACCTTCTGATTGGTGGATGACCCGCTCTACCACTAAGCCACAGCCGCCCACAATCTATTATTAATAATAATGAATCTAACCTAATCTCAACTCTCTCTCCTATCATATCATCGCATTCATCATCGTAGCTACTTTGCTATTGTCTGTATGTCTGTCCATTATATGTTTATGTCACTTTTTGCTTGTCTAATAAAAATAAAATTAAAAAAAGACTCTTTCCCACGACATAGTGAGCATGTACAGACGCTGCTTGACTGACATCGCCCTGAATCTCTAATTCATTTTGTTGCACCTATTAGGGTGGGACAATGTACAACTCCCATCATAGCGCCACCTATATCCTCATGCTCTTTGAATGCATTATTAATACCAATATTAGCGATTCTTACAGACATCTCTAAACTCTGGAACTGTTCAGATTTCTGACAGTTCTGTTTTTTGCCAATTAATGACATTAATAAATGGGCTGCAATTATATTCAATACTCATTCACCTTTTAACACACACTCACACATTGATGGCGCTGTGCTGGTCATCAGGAGAAATTTGGGATCCAGTGTCTTGCTCAAGGACACTGGGACATGTGGACGGGACAAGAAGAAGCTGGGGACTGAACCACCAACCCTGCAATTGCTTGACAACCCAGATCACATGTCAACGATGACATGTGCTGTGTGTTTAAAAAGGAGGCACTATGCACTTTTCGTTTCAGGTAAATCTGCTTTAGTTCTGCAAAAGTGAACACAAAGAAATGAATATAAATATGTATTCAGTTTTATAGGATATTCCCTGATTGACTGACCAATCAAAATGAAGAAGGGGCAGGGATACGTGTAGCATGGCTGCTCACAACAACAAGGAGAACAATGGAAGTTAGAAAAAAAATTATCCTCACCAGATTAACTCCTACTGTGAGTTGAGATTGGACTGCAGAGGGGTGAGACCGTTTTTATTTGCACCGTGTTACCGACTAAACCCTTGGAACTCACACTGCAGGTTGTTATTGTGAGAGAGCTTGTCTGCAATGTGGCTGGTTAATTAAACTTTCAAATTAAAACAGTCTCATAACACCTACCGTGAGCTGAGAGAACCACAGCAGATTCTCGTGTATGCTGTTGACGCACCAGGCCTGAGTCAGCGCCAGTAGCCCAGCCAATACCAGCCCCGCTGCCATGGAAACACACTGTCGCCAAGGCCACCGGGATAGAATGCCTGAACCGGAACAAGTACCAGATCCTCCAAGCAGAGAAACCTCCCCTGTACCCCCCTCATGTATGGCATTAGACTTTTCTGTCCCCCAGATCATGTTACTGCTGCATGTCCCTTCAGCCGGTGCATTTTGTGAAAGACCCAAATTATGTTTGCGCTCCCTCAGCTTAACTCTCTTACGAAGCTCCATTGCCTGAGAAGATGGAGATTATCAATAAATTTTTGGATCCTTTGATGAGCTGAATCCAGGTAGATAAACAGCATGCTCCTGGGTTGAGCTATAGAACTGATCCAAATGCATTGAAGCAACAACTGTAAATGCAGTGTGCTTTTTTTTCTTGAAGTTGGTCCAAATAAATTAGCTTTTTAATCGCTTCAATTTCCTTGCCAAAGGAAATATGCAAAAGCTTTCTCTGAGGGAATGAGCAGCTAGTTTCCTTCCCAATCCTTCTTTTGAGTTTCCTCGAGGCAAAACAAGCCTTGGCTTTTCACCAAGAACTCTGATGAGATGGCTAATCCTCAGTTTAAATTAAGGTCAAAGAGAATAGACCTAGTTAACAAGTTCACACATTGCTCATTATCCTGAAAGCTAGTTCACTTCTCAGAAAGCACCGATCCTCTTCTCTCTGTTACCGTTTCCTCTTTGTGGGTCTTTGAGTAACTCTCTGATGTGGTACTTGAAGAATCCAAGCAAGGGTCTTTCCAGAATTGGCCTTGCTTCGTCTTCCCTCTGCTTTATGTCTTCCAGAGCCTAAACACAGCCCGACCTCTGCCTCCCCTGAACTCACACTTCAAAACAAAAAGCGATCTTTCTCAAGAAATCAGCTCCTACGTATGAAGAGAAAAGCAAACATAAAGACTGAGCCACAGTAAGTCTGCGAACAACAGGATGGGCTGTAGATAACTGGAGCAGCCAGAGGGAGGGAAAGAAAAGAGAGTTGACTACTGGTGACCTCTTGTCTATAAAAACACACATGCACACAGGAAAAGAATAAGATAGGGTGGGGGTGGGGAGCAGCAAGGGGAACATGTTGGAACATCTTTCGGAAAATACGGGGAACATTTGTCAGAGGGTTTGTGGATCTGGAACCAGCATCAAGCTGTGAGCACATGTCTGAAATAAACTCCACTCGGCACTGGGACCGACGCGGGCATGACTTCACACCTCATGAATTCAAGAAAGTAGAAAATTAAACACATCATCTCAACTAGCTGAGAGAGCAACAGCAAGCAGTTCAAGGTAAGGTCAGACTGCAGCATCAGCTGGCATAGCCTCAGGCGCCTGAACGGTGTGTTAGCTGTACACTACCACCATTTGCTGCGGCTTAGAAAAGTGCATGTGTGTTTTTTTGCTGAACACTGTAGCATGTGCTGCATGTGGACTTAGGATTTAGAGTATATCCATACTAAGCCAGCTAAATATGAAAATGAATCTTTTCCCTTCCATTTTGGCCCTTCCTCCCCTCTAAACGCTGGCATTGCAAACTTTTGGAAAAACAAAAACAAATGCCTACTCAGACACATTCGAGGGATGTGCTCTAATAAAGTTAAGAGGACAACTGTCGGTTGCATCTTGTCCTCTCTGCGATCACCCATTGTAAATGTCAATATAGCAAAACACACACTACAGGGGGGGTATTGCATCAAGGTGGATAAAGGAAAATCCTGCTCCGTAGCAGACTGTCAAGCTTAATTTAGCTGTGTGTCAAAGAACGTCCAACAAATTGATAAGACTGCCGACATATGACGGCTTTTATCTTGCGTTTTCTAGAGTTAGCCTATATGTTTTTGCGGGCATGTAAGAAATTGTTAATATGTCATATTTCTTAAAGGGAGTTTGGCGTAATATTTTTCCCAGAGCGCGCAGGGAGCTTCAGTTTAATTCAAACTGCTAATACTGTATGTAGCCTACATTTTTTTATGTTTTGTCACCACTTCAGAAACACTAGGTAACTGCTAAATTATGATAAGGTTGTCTGATGTTGACTGCGGTTAGTTATTGGTTTGTTTAATGGTTTACAGTCTAATAATGTTTGTTTGTATTGATTGGTGGTGGCTGATCAGGCTAATTAACAGCTAATTGGACTCAGTTTCTAACAGCAGTGTGCAGTAAATGGTTGCCCCTGACTCCTGATGAAACTTGAAAGCTCAGCATTCTCGTTGCCCTTTAGCTTCCCTTTTTAACATTTATTCAACCAGAAATAACTAATATTTCTTCGTATAATATGACCTCTTTCTGTCAGCTGCTGTGTGTCTGCAGTGTATTTACAGATTTGGGATTTTATTAATTTAATTTCCAGATACATTTTCAACATACATTAATAACCATAATTCTAACCATATAACATCAAACACAAGTTTCACGCCACAATTTGTCAACAAACACAAATTTTATTGGGGACCCACTCAATTTCCCTGGGACCCACTCAAATGACCACCTGTGGGTTCTGGGGACTCGCTACGTTGAAAACCTAACAACATCACTGAATGTAGACCCACGTTGTTTTCACATGTAAACAGCATTTTCAGATTTAGCTGGCTCTGTTTAAACATAGTCTTAGACAGAGGCTTTGATAGCATTAACAGAAGGAAACACTTCATACACACACGCACACCCACACCCACACACAGCATGCGTGCGATGTGTGATGATGTCAGCCAGGAGCCTACTTATGTGGGAACATTTCAGGGAAATGTTCGCCAGGCCTGTAAAGTGACCTGCATTTATTATGAATGAAAGCATCTGTCTGCCTCTTCCCTTCACACGAACACGCATACAGAAAAAAACAGCACAGGACCACAAACTATGTCCGTACGGATTCTGTTTGTTTTGTCTCTCTGTGACACAAACTCACAAATTATCCTGTGCAGATTGCCTCTATGTCAAGGCGCATTGCACATTTGCATGAGAAACAGATGAAGCACCTGGCTGGCACTGCGAGTTACTGCCGACAGATGAGACTAATTCTGAGCCGTAGATTTCTGAGGGTCGGCCTGCTCAGTTGTTTTGTTTGATTCTTCACTCTCTCCTCTGTTCTACACAAAAAAGAAAAGTCTATTCTGTGATTCGAATAGTGCTTCTACAAAATCTGATGAAACTCTGCTATCTGGTATGACTCTAATTTTGATTCATCACTCCCCGTGGGCAGAGAACAGCTCCCACCAAACTGTGAAACTCAAACTTTCTAGCAGATTCTGAGAAACCTGAACTCGCCAGTGTTACATCTTCAGCCTCTCACTATCTCTTTAATACCTATTATCATGTGTAGTTAGCTTAATTAGCTAAAGTACATAAACTTATCCCAATTAAGACATATTTATGAATTTAAAGTACATTCTGATTGTATACACTCTACCTAAATAAATGTCCTTTGTAGAACTATTTGATCATGGAAGGATCATTTATGGCACCAAGGGGAGTTTTGCTATGGTTAGTGATGTTTACAGTATCCATCCCACTGAAAGGATTTGATACAAATCTAGGTACACAACAGGATACAATGTGATGCTATATGATCGCATGGTATTGTAAATACAAGCACTTATGGCTTCAGTTATTTGCCTTCGGGGAGTCCGGGGACAGTGTGCTTTTGGCGCTAGCTGCTAACGCTAGCGTTACTCTCTTCAGGTAGGTTTTTCTTCACAGTAACCTTACCGTAAGCACACACACACACACACACACACGCACACACATTACAGGAACAGGAGCAAGGAGCACACAAAAAGAGATTAGTTTTGGACAGCCATATTGATTTTATATTTATTTCATATTTTGGGTCGGAACTGTAGTTTGTATTGATGTAGCCATATCTCTGACTGTTGTATCGGTTTTCTGATACATAGCAGTCAAACTTTACACCCCAAGCCATGGTTAAAACCTTCAGAACAATTTTTATACAAAAATTCATACTAGAGTATCGTGACATCATATGCACAACATGAGACTAAACCAGGCTACATCAAAGTGACCTGCATTCCTTGGCTCGGTTGACTGATACATCTATCAAAACAAATGACTATTACTGCACCGCTAACTGAGAAAAAAAACAAACAGCAACAGTGTTCATTTACATTTTGCCCCAGTTATGAGTCTGACAGAGCGATCTGCCCTGCCATGTCAACAAGATCCAAATCTGCTATGTATATTTCAGTCTGAACCAGAATGTTGGTGAAGCTTTGGAAGAGGGATTTAAAAAATTACATCATATCTGGCAGGGCACAATGTTCTGTTGCTGTAGAACACTGAACAGACTATAAAAAGGACTGTGTAACCACCAGTCGCCCTGGTGTTTCAGGACTTCATGTGGTTCATTTAACGGGCCTGAAAGTCAATCCTCTGCAGTGCATGGAAAAACAATCATCCCATTTCAGGATGAAGCGTTTATGTTGCATGCCATTTTACGGAGAAACCTGGATGAGGGGACGTGGCTGATTGGCACTTATGTTAAAGCTACATTTCCTCTTGAGATAAGCAGAAAATGTGTGTGGAATTTTTTTGCTTTTAAATGTTAAAACCGGGAGACATTTTCCATCTGTTAATATCCACATCTGCAATGTGGTTGATGAATCTTACACATGGATGTCAAATGTGTTTCCAACATTCGCAGATCTTCTTCCTGGTCTGGCACGAACTCAGTGGCAATACTTGGCGTGAAATTGTCAGTGAGACGTACAGCCAGTTCGTTTAAACCACTGAGACATTTTCATATGCACCGTGGTACGTGATGGCGGACAAAGGGCTTGGCAACGAGTCGTCACATTCGCCATAAATATTTTTTAACATTTACCAGTTGTTAACATTCACAAACTCTAGTAAACAGCACCACTAATTTGCTCCATCCTGGTATAAAGAGAAAGTAACAAAATCTGCCAATTTACATTTGCCCTGCTAGAGGCAAATATTACATACAGTAACTTGTGGAACACTATCTAAAACCCAATCTTAATTGCTAGTGTCTTCATGTGTATTAGGAATTACAATACATACAATGAGTCTCAGTTATTTAAAAAAATGTCCTTCTTCAAAATGTGATCCCTGTTGCCAATTCATGCCTTCCTAACGTTAATGTTATACAATTCCATCCACTTTTGGCATCCTTCAGCAGTTGGTCTGGTATGTTTGCTCCTTTTTTAATTGTTGACTCATTGCATTAGAAAAAGAGCAAATATTGTGATACTGGATCATTCCGCTCTAATATTTTGTGATTTGATTATTACTAATTGCAACTTTGAACTGGTCTCATGCAATTACAAGCATTTGTCGAAAAAACCTCTAAAACTACGTCTGAACTGTAGGCTACATCAAGGTCAATAATATCATCAGATATTAAGCTCAGCTTTTAGAAATTGTCAACTTTTCTACACTGACTACACTGTTCAACCTCCATCACTGGCTGACTGTCTTTTGACGGCTCAGGTCGAGAGATTACAAATGAGACTAGGTGCTTGAGTTGATGTTGGTCTGTTCGAAACATTAAGACAATGACAGCGACCGCATAACAGTTTAACAGGCTGATATTTAATAGCTGACTGCTGCCTGCAGTGTCACTGCTGTTCCTGCAACAGGCTTTTTTCGCTGCAGACATCTGACTTGTTGTAGTAGAAAAAGCACAGGTAGTAACATTAACAACGGCTCTGTTCTATTCAAGTGTCCCAGTAATGCTGGGTTGAGACTGCACGGTATCAGCCCGATAATAGCCCGACCTGACACACATAGGGCGTCGGGCGCAACAATTGATCATTTTATCCCATGTAGTGTATCATAGTGGACGACAGCCGCCGCCGCATTTGGGATGCCTCGCGACTTCGCGACAGAGAGACTAGCATGTCAGAATTGATTTTGCCTTCCACAACAAATTCCATAACGTGACCAATAGGAGCACTGCTGTAAACATGGCAAAGCAAAGAGGAACTTCACTATCAGCATCAACAAGATTTTAAGGAAAAAATATACTTGACCTAAAGATTGTAACAGTGAAGGGCCTTTACCTTGATGTTGGAGAACCACAGGTCGTTCTCATGTAGTGTGGCCATGTAGATACAGCACAGCAGGCCAAGACCAACAGACACAGACCAACCAACTGATGTCCAGATTATTGCCCCCCATGACCAATCACCTGCAGGAACATTAACATGACATTAAGTTGTTGCTGTCAAGTGAAATTCTAATACCCTTTAAAAACAGCCAACATAACATAATTAATTTTTTCCATACAGGGCTTTTGCACAGAAGACACTTTGAGATGCCACAGTAAGAAAAGCAAAGGTCAAAATAATACAATTAATGACGGCTGAATTCCATTTAGCTGCTTCAGTTTCAGGGTCCTGGTATTGTGCATGCTGGCTCAACGTTGGGTTACGCAGGAACAGAACTAGAACTGTTCTGACAAACACGTCAGAAATCAATTGTTTATACCTGTTTTGAATGGCCACACTGGAGACTCGATATATTTAAATATGGGGAGAACAGCGCGCATTTTCAGACAGTCTCTCCCGGAGGGCATTCATAGTGTTGCACTTGGTTGTTCACATGAAAGGTGACAGAAATAGTTGCGTCAAGAATGAAAAAAAAGAATTTGAGAGACAGAAGTTCAAACTCTGGTTCCTTTTTCACCTCAGTACAGCTCAGAAATGGGCTGATGCACAATCAGGGGTTTCCTATTCGACCATCCAACAAGCACTTCTGAAGAAGCATCAGTGTTTCCGTTATTGCCGCCGCTGCTTTAGAATTTTATGAAATGTCATGAAGTCCCAACTCTGCAGAGCTCTCCGCTCCACTGAACTCAAACGAACAATCGTCCACTCTCTCTCTCTAGTTTGAGGATGAGCAATAGGATGTCAATCACGTGCGAAGTCATGACAACCAAACAGCGTGAGTTCAACATTTTCTCCTCAGGCAGAGTGACAAACAGGGCAGAGCACAGTCGGACAGGCCATCGAACAGCCCATTATACAAAAACAAGAGCAAGAGAGATGCTTCGTCGTCCCACTTTGATTATGCATCAGCCCACATCCTCCTCCTCAAGATCCTCAATACCTGTTCAACTGTTGGTCAAGGTTTTGCAGCTGAAGCCGTGAGACAGAAGACAATAGGAATAAAATAAGCAAGATTTGAGTTTGGCTGCCTATTTAGCTATATCGGGTGCCTTTTGTTGAAACACGTTCAACTTTTCATAAAGTCGATGCGCTCGTCATTGTCACTTTTCGTGAACCGACCAATCACAGCCTGGATGGGGCGGGACATTAAAAAAAGGTTGACGTGCTACAGTAACGTTTGAAATGTTGAACTCATTGTTGCATGAATGGTTATGTTTATTGACAAATTAGAGACTAACCACCCAGGTACAACAAAACCCTTTCCCTCCGCTGCTGAAAAAAATCCTAGAGGAAACACTGAGCATACTGGCAGTTTCACTGTCACACTGTCATGGCTTACTGGGACAATATAACAGAGCCATTGTTAATGTTATGAATAACACCTGTGCTCTTCCTACAATGACAAGTCAAACTGTCTGCTGTAGAAATGTCCAATTGTTCCCCTTCAGTCACTACATTGTGAAGTATTAGACCTTTTTCACAACAAACATTTTGATTTGTCATAGCAGGTAAAACACATTTACAGTATGTTGGCTGCATTGTGTTCAAGTGCTGCAATAAGCCACTGAGTCAACATGCAAACCAGGTGGGTTTTTGTTCAGTGGATACTAGTGAAATGCAGGTTACTCATAGAATGTAAATGACATTAACATTTGAATCGGTGAAATGCAGAAAAAAACTTACAAAATGTCAGTTCACTATGCCTGATGTCCTCTGAGGATGCAACACAAGCAATCGTGACTGCATATGCGTGGGCACAATAGGTGTAAGCATTATGAAAACATGGCCTTTCATTAAAACCCCAATGAGAACTTTCCTTCGCATTATACACCCACTGCAGGTCAGAGGTCAGGGTCAGATAAAGAACACTGACCCTGGAGCTGGATCTGGCTCAAGGACACTTTCAGCAGGGTGGATTGCTGCCAACCATGCTCACCCCTCAATCAAAGGGTGCTTTCTGCAGTCACTAGGCCATACTGCTGCTGCTGCCTACAACTGTACGAACATCAGCTGGGTGGGAGTATGGTTCACTCACCGTGCAAGGCCTTCTCTGGATGATGATCGGTGCAACAGTTGGACTGTTGGGACTGAAACTCTGCAGCAAGAGGGGGCTCCCTCCCCTTGCTGCCCTTCCTCTGACGCACGGCTGTCATGTTTAAACACTGCAACAAGACAGGGGGGGGGGCGTGCCTGATTAACTACACAGATAATAACGCATGAACTGACACCAAGTGAAGACACCCATACACACAGGCATGAACCCTTAACACACACACACACACACACACACAGCCTGTGCACTACTGCAGTCTGAGCCAAAACAAACAAGAACCTGCACCACTGATGTTTCCCCGTTCACGGTCTGTAGCCTTTCATTGAGTCAAACACTGATAGGGTGGACAGGCCTGCTTACGGCGGCATTTCCTGCTCACGTCGCTGCCAGAAAATAACGTGAAACATCACATCCCATCTATCGACACCGACAGCAATCACATCACTGGAAAACTAACGTTACAATAATTCTACGGTATTTAAGCCGGGTGATAAACTAAACCAAACACAACAGTAAACGTAGAAGTCCCTAATAAAATATATGGGTTATTAGTAATGAAGAGGCACAGAATATCATCAAGTACGAGGAGGTAGGTTTAAACTCATATTGTGTAGCACGGACATACTACTACAGCCGTATAATTATAATGAATGTGCGTTTTGCATAAAGGCGCAGTCCCGTTATGGACGCCAGATTTTCTTTCTGTCTTGACAGCGACAAAGACGAATACGATTTGCGCCAACGGAACATTTACGAGCCTCACCCTCCACTACAGCAGCGACTGGTAGGACGGTCCGACAGCTCTCCTCTACCTCCCCCTCTCTCTCCCTCTTTCTCTCTCTCTATTTCCCTAGCTCTTTCAGCTCTCTCCTCTTTTTTTTTTCTCTCCCTCCCGTTAATTCATCGGTCAGCTACCGCACAGGGTTGAACCACAGGACAATACCGGAACACACACACACACACACAATACCGGAGAGCCTGCCTTCAAAATAAAAGCGTAGGAAAATCGCTTTTGTAAAACGCAGGAGTTTTAAGCGCACGCGCTGGAGGAGACAGAAGTAATCTCTCTTGATGGGTTAACGTCGACGGCTAGTAGAAGAGAAGAGATGGGAAAGGAGTGGAGTCTTACCTAGTAGCTACTACTTCAGTTAAACACGAAAACAGTTCTGCTTGTTTTACGTTTGCTATAGCCTACTGAAGGATATCTGATAATATGGCAGAACAAGAAATAGAGGACACCAAGATACCAAACAAATCAAGAAGAGTGTTTAAAAGGATAGCATGCATCTCATTGGAAGACCTCAGTCTGAATTAATGTCTCTTTTTTGTCAAGGATCCCAATAACCCTAGAATGTGTGTGTGGACTTACTAACTGTAAATTTGCCCTCTAAAATGATGGAACATATGGCATCAGAGATTTAATAAAGCTGCTTTTTTTTAAATGTATAGTGTAGTTTCGTTGTATGAATCAGTACATATAAAATACTTATATGGTACTCCTACTGGTACTTAAATGTAGGTACAGCGCAAGAAAACCAGACTATGGGGAACAATGGAATAACAATTGGGCATTTTAGAGGAAATGAATTGTACTGTAAGTATTTTTGTAAATACTGGGTACCTACAGGGTACAGTAGGCCTATAGGCTGCTGGCAAACAGAGCTGAACAGTTGACAACAATGACATCCTGTGGTACCTATTAAGTAATTATGGTTTAACGTATTTCACAGTTGTGATGTGCTACCAAAACATAATATACCAATGGATAAAGTACAATAAAAACAAATGCTTTTGCCCTTTGCTCATGGCAGTTGTGAAGCAAGGTTGCCCCAACAGAGGGGCTCTTAATTTCTTACAGGTGTGTTTTTAGCAGGCAAGCTACACCCGCACTCCAGGGATTTATTGTGCCTGTGTCTTCTACTTTATTGTATGATTTGGAATAAGAACAAATCAAGAAATGAGTCTATAATTTTGAAAATTTGCTCCTGGCAGGCATGTTCATCCAGCTGCAGCAGCTCATAATAGGCTGGAGTAGAAAAGAAACTTACCTTTCTCAAGTGCACAGCTATGGGATGCCTGTCATCAAAGGATGAAAAACTAACATAATACAGTAATGTAATAATATAACACAGATGAAGGTGGACCAAACAGAGCTAATCTTGAATGTTTAACAAGGTACAGAGAAACCTAGTATTTATTTTTCTTTCTTTTAACTACACAATAAGAAAAATGTATGCAGACAGTTATAAAACATCTTGACTGTTCTCCCATTTTTACTCTTTAATTACACAGTAAGAACAAGGTATGTGTTGATCTTACTCCCCTTTTTTACTATATCATTAGACAGTAAGAACAATGTGTACAGAATGGATTATCAAGTGTCCACTCTTCTCCACCTTTTACTCTTTAATAACACAGTAAGAACAAGGTATGGTAACTTCACATCATGGGGTCATTAAAGTTTCAAACACGCATTTAACGTAGACCTACTATCATTTGAAAACATGAGTCTTAGTCTCATTTCTGAATCTCACAATAGCTATGTGTTAGCTATGATTAGTTTGGTATGTTATTGATATGGGCTGAACACCCCTTCACAATGATTATCATTAATAATTGTCTACTTTTTTGCACCACATTAGGAGCCCACTAATGAGCTAAACCATTCACATTTGATGTCAAAAACTGGACGTCAAAAAATTTCCTTCAGCTGAACTCAAACAAAACAGCGGTCCTTGTCACTGGGTCCCAGCACATGGCAAAACAAATTCTGCCATCTGCTGGTTCCCTATTGGAACACATTAAGCCTGCTGAAAGGAATCTTGGTGTCTGGTTTGATAACAGTTTAAGTTTTGAGCAGCACACCACAATTGCTTGTACAATCGTCTAAGAAATATATCAAAAATATGATCTATCTTAACTTTTAAAGATACAGAGACCCTTTAACACACCTTCATCTCATTATGGCCTCTCTCCCTGCTATATCTCTGACCTCTTAGTACCATATGCACCGGCATGTACTTTGAGATCCTCAGGCAGAGGTCTTTTTTGTCTGTTCCAGACGCCCGGCTGAAAACTAAAGGGGACAGAGCATTTGCAGTCAGGACCCTGAGGCTCTGGAACAGCCTACCCAAGGCAATCAGGTTGGCTGAATGTGATCTCTTTTAAGTCCCTTCTTAAAATATAATTTCATCCGAGAGCCATTCCTGATTATACTTGAGTTTAAATTTTCTTTGAACTGTCCTTTTTCTTACTTAAAAATGGTTTTCTTGTTTTGTATCTGTTTTCTTTAAAAACCAGATGGTTTTATGACTTGTGTGTTTTATTTTGCAGCCTTTGTAAGGCACTTTGTATTACATGGATTTTGAAAAGTGCTCTGCAAATAAAGATTATCATTATTATTATTATTTATTATTTTATTTTATTGATAAGTCAACAGTACTAGGGGTCCATTACAAAACCAGGAATCTACTCTGTGAATGTTTCTGCACTTTCCACATAGGCTTCATGAATCAAGATCCTGTTCTTGTTTAGGATAATACATACTTATGTATGAATGAAACATCCAAATTCACTCTAAACTGAAATAACTATAAACATTGTTCAAAAAATCATTGCAGGCTTAAAGCTCCCCGCCAGTGACTTTATCCCCCCTCCACATTGTGCACTACTCTTCCCACTGTAGTGGCTTTCAACATTTAAAATTTACCATTCAAAAGGTATATAATAATGTATCAAACTGCGGGAGATGCCTGGAAAATCCAGATGAGATTTTTTTATAACGGCGAAACTGTAGCAAGGGCTATGCGCACCATTTACATGTCATGTATTTATTTATTTATGTCCCAGAGCATTCTGGGATCAAGTTGTTAAGATAGTGGTTCCTATACAGTACGGGTGTCAACATTTTCTAAATCCAGTAAATCTCATCCTTGGAACTCCCCCTGAACCCCTATCCAGTGAGGAAGCTAGATATATATTTAGAATATTTACAGTTTGTGCTCTAAAGCAAATTATTGGCTTAGCCCACAAACAGCAGAATTTAATAAATGGAAAGAAACAGTTTATGTGATATACCAAATGGAGTATAAGGAATAAAAGCTCCCTCTTTGAGGTGAGATGGGAGAGAGTTAAACAAATAGGTCACTTTTCTTTTTATAGTAATAAAATACATATAACCATCTTTGGTAAATGGGGAAAACACCCTGAGAACCGTGCTATGTATGTTTATGCTTGCATGTGCCTGTATGTATGAAGAGTATTTTATTTTTTATTTTACTTGGGGTTTTGCTGTAAATCTTTTTCTTACCCTTGCTATCACTTCTTTCTGTTTGTTTTTTTTGTCATTATTGTTTTTGTCCATACCCTAACCCACAAGAGTATAAGTATATACATACATGTGGGTATGCATATGTGTATATAAAAATATGCTTGTGTGAAATTGGACAATAAAAATCAAACATTAAAAAAAAGGTGAGAGACACTGTGTAAGACAGCGAGTAAGACAGCGAGGTTAAAGCCTTTTTAAAAAATCATCTTACTCTCCTCTCAGTTTCTTTTCAAAGTCCTTCAGCTTTTTCTGTGCTTCTGCACTCAAATTTGTAGTCCGGTAATGGGCAAAGAGTTGTTTCTCACTGATAAGACAAGTCGGTATAAAGAAGTGATGAATAACTCATTAAAGAAATTCACATGCATCGGGGGTTGTAAATGGAAATTATATTAACACTCTGCTCATGTTTTGTTCTTCAGTAGTCAGTAAAATTTTGCCCTCAAAGAAGGTTGTGCCATGTTGCATGTGACTACTAGCCAAGACCTGATATGAGCAAATGGCATTATAATATTCTACTGGATATTGACCACGAGTTAAAGTGTGACATATGTAATGCCTAAGAAAAACATTTATAATCTATAAATCAAATTAAAAAAAGTCAAAAGAAAAGCACACCCATGACGAATGCCACACGATCAGTGAACCTTTTTTTACCGTCCGTGTTTTTTTGTCCTGACAAGAAGAACAACATGTTGAAGATGCTCAACCTAAATGTACAATCACTACACTAACACAAAATGTATCACTCTTTCATTATTTATATTCGGTGTACAAACAGTCAATTTACTTAATTAGACATTTCAGTTGCTAACTCAGTTCAAGATGCAGCAGTAAGCTCTTGTCCTGAGGAAATCCATTAACAAGCCACTGGTAAGTCTTAGTTGTTAGTGTTAAATTGAATAGGTGCGGTTAAGTTCTCTGACTAAGTCATTTGCTTTCCATGATCATTTGCACTTCCTTACCTCAAGCCTCTTGAAAGATGTCTTTTCACCATCCAGGCTTATGACATCTTTATCAATGGTCATATCACTTTCCTAAATGGATACACACATAAGCATGACAATGAGTGTACTGCTCTGAATGGTGGTTAGTATGTTTGTATAACAGACTGTATAAAATATGGAAATAGTCACCCATAGGTTTCTGAAGAGCCAGTGTGGAGCTCAGTAGCGTGGCCCCGGCCGACGCCATCTTGGCAGTGCCTGACTCCGCCAGCTCCTGGCAAATCCAAAAATGGGCAAAGACATGAAGCGTGGGTGGAGCTGAGGTGGGCCAAATGAAGCCCGGTTGCTGAAACCAGCCCCCTGTGACGGCACCCACCTGTCACTCAAAGCGACCACGTCCTTTTTTATGCATAACTTTAAGCCTTTTTAAGCGGTTTTTGGAACTTCTGCATTGACTTCATTTTTCAGCCCAGGAGGTTGCTGCTCACACAAACCTTTAGGAGGAAAGCTCTTGCTATACATGTGGTCAGTGTCCACTGGTATCTGTAGATAGAACTCCATTATTGTGCCAGTATGTTTTTTACATGCAAAGGTTAATTACTTCTAAAGAGATCCATAATATCATAATCAGAAATACTTTGTGAAAGATGCACTGACCATGGCACTGCTTGCATTTACCACCAATCCTGAAAATAGGTGGGACACTGTCTCAAAGTGTCACTCTCCCTAGCTCACAAAATTGAGCACACTTCTGTAGCGAATTTAGACTTAAAAGGCATTAAAATTATCCTAGTCAATTGACCAAAATTTGGTAAGAGGAAGGAGCAGATTTGCGCTCACTTCTGGCTATCAGAATAAAATCAACGTTTACATTAAATAACAGAATTCAACTCAGTAAATTCACCTCGGGGCACCACTCTTACAAAGAAAAATCTTGATAGTCAATTAGCCCAATAAATTTACAATAAAACAATTAATAATCAATTTAGTCTCGATCTGAAGTTGCTACAGAGTTCTTGTCTCGTGTACTGTGACCATAATGCTTCATACACACTAACACATAATAACCAAGTTCTTTATGAATGAAAAGTTTATTAACTACTAACTACACACACAATAAACTACACAAACACAACTAAGAACTACTAGACTGGATGGATAAACACCGCAATGAACCATTAATAAATGAAATGAGGACCATTTGATGCAGTGAATGATTATTTTGGTAAGCGGTATTAACTCGTGTTAACACAGGAAACCACAACGTGGACAAACTTTATTATTTACCAGTGAAATAAACTAGGCACTCTTCAGCAACTGAGAAGTTTTTGAAAGTGAAAGGAGACTATTATTAGGAATTATTAACCATCTAAAGCAATTTAACTATCATACCCAAGTTGATGGAAGATCCTTATTTTGATACATTTCTTAATTGCTAAAGCACCAATCCCAATACAGGAAATTAATCTGTTGTTTCATCTGAGTTTTGGCTGAGCAGGGCAGACATTGCTCTGGAGGGGAGAAGAATCAGTGTTATGTCATTACGGGCACTGTCATGGTTTTGTGTTTTAGTTCAGTTATTTCCTCTTTTATGTTGAAAGAGTCTTTCCTTGTGTGTCTTGTGTAATTTTACTTCCTGCCTTCGTGTGTTTTCCCGCCAGTTTTGATTGTTTGCCCTGCCCTAATTAGTTCCACCTGTGTCTAGTTATCCTCCCCTCACGTGTATATTTAGTCTGTGTGTTCCCTTGTCTCTGTGTCAGTTCGTTAAGTTATGCTGCCATGTGTATTGTGTCTTTGCTTTCTAGCTTTAGTATACTGTATGTATTCTGTTGATCTGTTGTACTGGAGACATGTTACCTACCTCTCTTGGACTTTGCTTTATGGACCCTGCTCGCACATGTGTGACAGGCACTCTGCGAGCTCCCCAGAGCTCCACAGTTCTGGACATGCTGTCGGTCCCAAATGTTGACTGAGTTCATTACGGTCCTAACGGTAGTACCGTTAATACGCAGGTAATGCAACAGAATGTAGCAACTTCTTTAATATAGTAGCAACAATTAAGGAGCACTATCACAGTTTCTTTAAGAGTTAAGTCTTAGAGTCTCTGTTGCTCCGTCTCTCTTCTCTCTCTATTTCTCCGCACCACAGCCTCCTAAATCACAGAGTCTGAGCCACAGGCAGACACGCCAGCACCTTTCTTTTGCACAGCGGATTCAACCCTGCACACCACATCGGAAAGTCGGCGGAAACGCCATACCTTTGCCTTTGCTTCAAAACAGTAGGCTAAACCATGTTTTTGCTGTGATAAAGAGTTGATGACGAATAAAATATATTAATTCCTATTTAGATAAGTTACCAGCCCTGGTGTTACGTTAGCGTCTTGCAGTCATTTTTATAATCAAATCACATATCACATAGCTCGCCAATAAGATCAGGTTTATTTCATCACTCAATAATCAGAATCAGAAATACTTCATTGATCTCTTTGTTACAGCAGCTCGCCTTTACGTCAGTGCACACAGGAGAAAGTACTAGCAAAAAATATAATACAATACACTATAAAAACAGGTCAGAAAATAAATTAAGTACCAGGTGGGTATAAGTATAAGATAAAATAAGTGTGAAGTACCAAGTGGGTTTACCGGTTGATGATGATAATACAGTGTAATAATACAATGTAATAATATAAGTAATAAGTAGTGGTGCATGTACTAAGTTAAGTGTAGCTTATTGAGATTATTAAGATATTGCACAGCAGTAATGGAGGTATATAATATCAATATCAATATCTGCTATTTCATCTGTTGTGTTTGTTTTGTTGTTTTTTTTTAATCATATACCTTATTAATCATTCAGTTATTCAGTTATTAGACATTTAGCTATAAATAAATGTCCTCATTTAATCAGTAAGTTGTCTGTGTGTGTTCTTCTTTGAAGCAGAAGACAAGGTCAGTCTTTTGAAAAGAATTCAGTCCTTAAGAGATTGATCAATGTAATGGTCGAATAAGCGGGTGGTGTGCCTTAACGAGTGTATTAAAGTGTAATTATTTGATTAAAGTAGTTGAACCTCCTATATAGTTTTGCTTTTATGTGTCCAGGTTCCATCAATGAGATTTCTGCCTTCACCCCAATACAATGGAGGTGAGGCGAATTGCAATGAAAAATTACATTTGAAAAAAAGCAATGTTTTTTTCCAGAAACAGTGTCCTGGTAATCATACCTTGCTGTGAATAGTTTTCATTGCAATTACTATACTTTCTACCAACAAAATAGTCTCTATGGAAACTGTTGACATTGTGGACTTTGATTTATCCTCTATATTTGCTTATTCTCTCTTAATTCTACACATCCATATAAACACAACCCTCACCAGTACGCAAAGAAATCAAGTCAATCAATCAACAACATTCACAAACTGTACTGTCTTTACAAGCGCCCTTGAGACAGTAAACAGGTCAAGTGGGAGAACGCTCAGAGCATTCAAATGAAAAGGAGTGTGTATGTGCAAGGGCTGACATGAAAGACCTAAAGATTATCAAAAAAGATTCAGGAAAATAAATTGGCTTGACTCTTGTTGGAAAGAAGGATTATTGGAGAAGAAAACAGATTGTTTAATGACAATACTCTCTGACTCTGGCCCTTTAGTTCTTGAATCATTTCCTTGTGGGCACACGTACACCCAATCCAACTTTGTCCTTTCTTCCCTCTGCCCTACTTAAAAGTCTTGTCATCCCAAGCAAAGGAGTGAGACTGCAGGAAGATGGCCCATTAAAGATACCCCTTGTCTCTCACAGTGTGGCCAATCGGACTTGATTTAGCCAGCATGGGTTCAAAAACCCTCTTCCTTTTTCACTCAGTGTAATGCGAAACAAGGTTCACAGAGCAAGGAAATCGAGGAATTAACCAGACTGGCCAAGAAAGTCCCTTGAACTGATTCTAGAGTATCTCCAACTAATCGCCCTGTCTTCACCCTTGATTCTTTCTTTGCCTCATTTCAGGACTGTTTTTTTTTTTTTGCCTTGATCTCCACTTTCATGGTAGGCCCTTAAAAGGTTTAGGTAGAAAACTTGATCCTGTAAAGAAATGAATAGACTGGGATGATTTTTTCCTCTGCTTGTGCATTAAGGGTTTCATGTAAAAGTGAAAGGGATTACAGAACCTGACATTTTTTTTCTTTTAAAATGTGTGTGTGTGAAGTAATGGGAGGTACTAACTTGGCTTAGCCGTGCACTGCAGGACCTTGAGTTATTGAATTTCATATTTTTTTTATTTATTTAATCATTCTTAAAAACTGCATGAATATAAAGATTTGTCTTTGCTTTGAATACAGTAGGGGATGTATACCTCAAATGATTTCTAACTAGCTCCCAGGAAGGCTTATAAAAACTCTGCTGACATTGCTTATCTGGGTTTACTTTATATGATTTTCTTGTTTTTGTTAAGTTCTTCTTCTGGTCAGCTTCTGCTTAATCATATTTTACACCATATGAGTGTACTTATTCCTTTTTGAACTACCTACATCTTTGAATTTATAGTTTGCATAGTGCCCTTGCTTGGTCCATCATCTTACTATTGTAAGACTGTCTGCTTACTATTGTATTACCCACCATTATACCATTTTGGGCTTGGTTTTGTCCCAGGCCCAATGGCTGCCTTAAAACTACATTCCAATCTTTCCTGTTAGAACTTATATTTTGTGTTTTTTTTCTCTTTTCTCTCTCTTTTTTCTGTCTATCTGTTACATCACCAGTGACCAGCGGCTTGTCACAATGTCAGCCAATTCCTAGTCTCATATTTTCCTTGTCTGTTTTTTTCCCCTGCCATGTACTAACTCGCCTAAATAACTAATTGTTTATTGTGCTTCTGACTTAGTGTTCCAGCCATTTTCTCTGCCTGTCTAAATTTTGGACTCCTGCTCTCTTACCTGATCACTTGGATAAGTTTGTCTTACCTCCTGTGTCTGCCTGCTTTTGAATTTTGCCTGTTTTTGACCTCAAGTAAACTTCAACTTTTTATTTTACTGGCCTGGTAGAGTTGAGCTTTTGGGTTCAAACCTGCTTTTACTGAGCCTTTCTCATCTACATAGACATTACTTTTACTACATTGAGTTCAGACTTTCTTAACCTCATTAATCTAAATGCACGAGGCCTGAACTCAAAAATCAACTAAAGACATAAAATATTTAGATTACCTGAGGCATAAAAACATAGACTTTGCTTTCTGTCAAGAAACCCACCTTAAAAAAATTATGTTGGTAGATTTCAAAGTTAAAAATATAAGACTGACATTTTGTCATTAGTGTTAGCAGTGATTTTTTTTCTATGGATATATATTCTAAAAGGAGGTTAGTCCAATGATTAGTATTTATTGAGGTTTTTGATTTCCAGTTAAGAAGAACTGTTTTCTTGGTGACAGTTAGAGAAATGAGCCAGCTCTTCTTTTACTGGGTTGGTAAGTTGATTGCAAGTGTCTCCTAGCAGACAGAGCTTTGGGGATGGGGGGATTCTGCAGTTTTTTGTGTTACAAAAGGAGTGAACTGGTTGGTACGCCCATAGTGCATGCAAATAATTATCTGTAGTGCCTATTGTGCATTGTGAGCAAGTGTCTGTATTTGGCAGTCCCATTTTGTACTTTTTTATTGAGTAATTTGTGTTCTATGGATAGTTTTGAATTGATTAAGCTGTAGGTTTTTATTAGGCATTATAGCAAATATGTTTTTATTTATTTCTATCCAGAAGTTGGTGGAGGGAGAAATAGTTAGATTCAGCTAGTTTCTGGAACTGTTACAGAATTATCTGAGTTTAATAAAAGTTTGTAAAGTTGATTAGTTTGTTTAAATTTGTAAATTGAATTATGTCATTAATTAAGTGGATTATAAGATATGTTCATTTTTGTTTTGATTATGGATTTAAGTTGTAGGTATTCCAGAAACTGGTGTCTCCCAACTCTGTGCTTCTGTATAAGGTCTTTGAAGTCTAGGCACTGATTATTGTGGAAAAGATGGTGAAGGGGTGTGCCCATGTACAGTGGTGTGCAAAAGTGTTTGCCCCCTTCCTGATTTCTTATTTTTTGCATGTTTGTCACACTTAAATGTTTCAGATCATCAAACAAATTTAAATATTAGTCAAACATAACACAAGTAAACACAAAATGCAGTTTTTAAATGAAGGTTGTTATTAAGGGAAAACAAAATCCAAACCTACATGGCCCTGTGTGAAATAGTGATTGACTCCTAAACCTAATAACTGGTTGGGCCACCCTTAGCAGCAACAACTACAATCAAGCGTTGCGATAACTTGCAATGAGTCTTTTACAGCTCTGTGGAGGAATTTTTTCATCTTTGCAGAATTGTTGTAATTCAGCTACATTGGAGGATTTTCGAGCATGAACTGCCTTTTTAAGGTCATGCCACAGTGTCTCAATAGGATTCAGGTCAGGACTTTGACCAGGCCACTCCAAAGTCTTAATTTTGTTCTTCTTCAGCCATTCAGAGGTGGCTTGATGGTGTGTTAGGGATCATTGTCCTGTTGCAGAACTTTTATGCCAGATGTAATGGGACACACCTTCCAAAAAGTTCAACTTTTGTCTTGTCAGAGTATTTTCCCAAAAGTCTTGGGGATCATCAAGATGTTTTCTGGCAAAAATGAGAAGAGCCTTAATGTTCTTTTTGCTCAGCAGTGGTTTTCATCTTGGAACTCTGCCATGCAGACCATTTTTGCCCACTCTCTTTCTTATGGTGGAGTTATGAACACTGACCTTAACTGAGGCAAGTGAGGCCTGCAGTTCTTTGGATGTTGTTGTGGCGTCTCTGAATGGCTGAAGAAGAACAAATATCACCAGTAATCACCCACACCTGCTCCCAATCACACTCCTACTCCCCGTCAGTCCCAATCACAGCCAGAACAAAAGCACACCACTCACCTCAGTATGTGTCCGACCTCGTTTGAATCTAGGACTCTCTATGTCACTCAGTATCTTACCTATTTCCCGTGTCTCCAGCGTTTCCCGTGTCTGCCTCCAGTGATCTCCCCGTCTGCCTCCAGTGATCTCCCTCCTACAGACTTCCCTCTCTCCATATCCTCTATCGCGGGCTGTCATTCAATAAAGAACATTCTGGTCCATCTCGGTGTCCCCTGCCTGTCTGTGTTTGTAACAATATGTTGGCAATTGGGAATTTTTTGTCATAGACAATTACTGCGGACGGCAGTAATTACAATATATCGTCCTTCAGAGTCAGCAGTTGTGGAGTGGTGAATTAGAGGGATTCTTTTGTTTACTAATGTAGAAAACACCTCTTTGTCTACTGTTGTAAGCTGCTGAGAATACTTGATTCAATTGTTGAGATTTGAGGTTTTGTTAAATGTTCAAACTTTGTGTGGAATACCGGAGAAGATTATCTTGCATGCTTCGTGTTTCTTTTCATTATTTTGTTTTCTGTAGTGATGTTTTCAGTCTGTTTGGTTAGAGTTTTACCAGATGACTGAGTTGTTTACTTTTTCGATGGATGTGATATGATTGTGGACAAATACCAGGCTAGACCGTAGCTTTTTTATTTCTTTGTGAAGAGATACGAGAAGATCAAGATTTTTGTTGTTGCTGGACAGGGCACTAACCTCAATCACTGTCATCTGTAGGTCCTCTGTGTCTGTGGATTAATCTTATTTTCTTCTTTTGGAACTTCTAAAAACCTTGCCCACCATCTTATAAATTACAAATTTATAAACAGAATATATCTCACACCGACTCGTAGATTCAGGATGATCCTTTCTGGTTCTGATAAATGTAACACCTGCTCTTCTGTTGTGGGCACATACAGTATATGCATATGTTTTGGTATTGTGATGCTGTTTATACTCTTTGCATGTTGATCTCTGATGTCGTAACCAGTCTGCTTAACAAAGCCCTCCCTGTCTGTCCTGCCTTGTTTCTTTTTTGTTCTAGTCCTGCTGATCACCTCAGATACATTGAAAAGAAAATTCTCTTAGCAGCTTCAACTGCCTAAAATTGTTATTCTGAGAAGTTGGTTCTAACCCAACTATGATTAACTCTTAGAAGTATGGAATAATATTTTACAATTGGAGCAATGATACATGGTGCTTATTCTACTACACTTGATTATTGGTTCCATGCTATTAGGGGTTCTCAAACTTTTCTACTTCAAGGCCCACCTATTCATACTTGTAACGGGCCAGGGCCCATTAAAACATAAATAATAATAATAATAATAATAATAATACAAATGATTTTGGCTCCATGGTTCCATGCTATCACATTTACCAGGGCCTTAATGTAATGATATTACTACTATCATAATTATTGTTATTATCATTATTGTTGTTTGTTCTGTTATTAGTTTTTGTATTTTTTACTTGTCCGTTTTTATTCCCATATTCTGTGTCTGACTGGAGTTTCTGTGATCTAAACTCAATAATTAATTGTCCAACAGATTTAATTAAATGTTAACCTTGCAAACAGCCTTGTATGACAGTGTAATGAGATGTTCTCTGGATTACTTAAACATGTTTTCAAGTAAAATGGTAGGTTTTGTCTTTAGACAAGGCCTTAACCTCCTCTCTCTCTCTCTCTCTCTCTCTCTCTCTCTCTCTAACACGGCAGCAGCGGATGGCCGCCCACCATTGAGTCTGGTTCTGTCCAAGGTTTCTGCCCTCTTAAAGGAAGTTTTTCTTGCCACTGTCGCCAAATGCTTGCTCATGGTGGGATTTGTTGGGTCTCTGTAATTAATATTATAAAGAGTATGGTCTAGACCTGCTTTGTAGGAAAAGCGCAATGAGATAACTTCTGTTATGAATTGGTGCTATATTAATAAAATTGAATTGAATTGAATTGAACCTCACTTCTGCGGTGTTGTTGTGTAAAGAAGTAGCAAGGAGAAACATGTTTTATCAGAATCAGAATCAGCTTTGTTGCCAAGTAGGTTTACACATACAAGGAATTTGGTATTTTGGTGCAAAACAATAAACATAGTAGAAATATAAAGAAAGATAAAGCAAGTACTGCAGGTCAAGAATCATAAATATAAAATATGAAATTGACAATACAATATTAAAGAATATGAAACAAAGAAAATAATAAAGAATATGTACAATATGAATTATTTCAATTACAGTTTGTGCAGGGATGTGCAAAATATTTATATGGGAATGTGCAAAAGTGTACAGTATGAGTATTTGGGTGGGTATGAGAATCAGTGCCAGTGGGGGTCCCAGGCTTTGTTAATGAGGCCAGCTACAGACGGAAAGAAACTGTTTGTGGTGTGAGGTTTTGGTCCTGATGGACTGCAGCCTCCTGCTGGATGTGAGTGTCTGAAACCCTGTGTCCAGGGTGGGAGGGCTCAGCCACAATCTTTCCTGCACGCAGGGTCCTGGAGGCATACAGGTCCTGGAGGGAAGGTAGATTGCAGCCAATCACCTTCTCTGTGGAGCAAATGATACGCTGCAGTCTGCCCTTGTCCTTGGCAGTGGCAGCAGTGTACCAGATAGTGATGGAGGAGGTGAGGGTGGACTCGATGATGGCGGTGTAGAAGTGCACCATCATTGTCTTTGGCAGGTTGACTTTTTTCAGCTGCCGCAGGAAGTACATCCTCTGCTGGGCCGTCTTGGTGGTCCTGGGTGATGATGGTGCCCAGATAGCAGAAGGACTCCACAGATTCGACAAGGGAGTCACACAGGGTGATAGGGGTGGGTGGAGCTGGGTTCTTCCTGTAATCCACAACCATCTCCACTGTCGTGACAGCGTTGAGCTCCAGGTTGTTCTGACTGCACCAGGTAACCAGGGGGGTCAATCTCCCACCTGTAGGCAGACTCATCCCCATCAGAGATGAAACCAATATCTGCAAACTTCAGGAGCTTGATGGACCGATGACTGGAGGTGCAGGTGTTGGTGTACAGGGAGAAGAGCAGAGGGGAAAGAACACAGCCTTGGGGGGAACCGGTGCTGATGGTCCGGGAGTCAGAGACATGTTTTTTCAGCCTCACGTGCTGCCTTCTGTCAGACAGGAAGTCTGTGATCCACCTGCAGGTGGTGTCAGGCACACAGCTGGGAGAGCTTGTCCTGCAGCAGAGCTGGGATGATAGTGTTGAAGGAGGAGCTGACATCCACAAACAGGATCCTGGCGTAGGCGCTCAAATGACTTCTTTACCACAGAGGTCAGGGCGATGGGTCTGTAGTCATTAAGTCGTTTGTTTTTTGGGTTTTTTTGGGGAAGGGGATGATGGTGGAGGATTTGAAGCAGACTGGCACATGGCATGTCTCCAGTGAGGTGTTAAAGATGTCCCTGAACACCGGAGATAGCTGATCAGCACAGTGCTTCAGGGTGGATGGAGAGACAGAGAGAGAGAGTCTGGCCCGGCTGCTTTGCGACGGTCAACAGTCTGTTGACATCCTTCTCCAGGATGGAGAGAGTCGTTGCAGTAGGGGAGGAGGGAGCCTCTGAGGTGGACTGTTGTGGAGAGGCCCAGGCCCCTGCTGAGGTAGGGCACGTGGAGCTGGTGGGCTGAAGCTGGTGCATGGAGTGACGGGGATGGTGTCAGGACTTTCCCATTGTCTCTCAAAGCGACAGTAGAACTCATTCAGTTCGTTGGCCAAGGTGCAAGTCGTTAATGGAGTGGGGGGCTGTTGGTTTGTAGTTGGTGATCTTTCTGAGCCCCCTCCAGACACAAGCAGAGTGGTTGGCTGAGAACTGGTGTTGGAGTTTCTCAGAGTCGTTTATCTTCTCTCACCGCCTTGCTAAACCCGTATTTTGACTCCCAAAACCTGTGCCTGTCTCCACTCCCGAATGCTTCTTCCTTTTCCAACCATAGCTGTCTAAGTTTACCTGCGAACCAGGGTCTGTCATTGTAATAACTCACCCTGGTGCATGATGGTACACAACAGTCCTCACAGAAGCTGATGTAGGAAGTCACAGCCTCTGTGAACTCATCCAGACTGCTGGTAGCAGTTCTGAAAACATCCCAGTCAGTACAGGCCAAGCACACCTGAAGGTCCTCCATAGCTTCACTGGTTCACTACTTTGATGTTCTCACAAAAGGTTTACAGAGCTTTAATTTCTGCCTGTATGCAGGAATCAGGAGGACCATGACGTGGTCAGAGTGACCCAGTGTAGCCCAGGGGGACGGCGTGAAAGGCATTGCTTACTGTAGTGTAACAGCAATCCAGAATATTCTCTCTGGTCAGACATTTGATAAACTGTCTGTATTTGGGAGTTCATGGTTGAGATGTCCATTGTTAAAGTCACTGAGGACAATAACTAAGGAGTCCGGGTTTGTCCACTCCACACACAGTATCTGGTCGGCGAGCATGCGCTGAGTGTCCTGCAAGTTGGCCTGCGGTGGAATGTAAACACTCACATTGTACTTATACAAGACAGTATTATAACATGTGTTATATTATATATATATATATATATATATATATATATATATATATATATATATACATTGTGTGCAAGTTGTGCAGATCTGGAGCACATTACAAATCTCATAGCTTTTAACAATTCAGTTGAGGTGCCCAGAAGAAGGCTGGGAGCAGTTTCCTGCAGGGTAAAAGAGTTACCATATATTACGATTGAACCCAACCCTTTCACAGCTTGTAAGGTTTAATAAAAACACACAGTGTGTTTCTGCCAGAGGCCAATTGTCTGCATATACTCCTCTAACACATGTGCCGTAGCAATTAAGATCTTCTGTACCTTGCATTGTGTGCCTTTTCCTCTCTCTCTCCCTTTTACTTACCCACATCACGCACCTACACGCCTTACGAGCATCCACACACACACACACGCACACACTCGCACACTCGCACACACACACAGACACCTCAAGCCAACCGATAGCATGACAGCATAACTCAGCTTTGCGCCATGCCATCTTGTGGTTAGGGGCTGTTAAAATACGTCCTCCATTTTGCTCCTCATCCCTTTGTTGAGTTTCACAGGCCTGCCTACCATCTTCAATTCTTGCGTGACGTAGTCACCCACGTGGCCACGTCCGCCAACTTGCTTTCTCCCTCTGTCATCTCTCCCATCCTCTCACACTCACCCACACATACATACACACACGCACACACACACCCACATGCGCCACAGCTTGCTGATTGCTTTATGCTTGCTGTTGTATTTATAGTTGGACCATAGATGTTTATTGATTGAAGTTTATTGATTATTGATGTTTTTGTATCTTAAAAGAGCAGTTGCCTGTGATTATTTGTGTATATGTGTTATAAAACAGCTGCATGTGATGGTTAGTACTCAGATTCAATCCTTTACTGTTCAGCTTATGAATGTAAAACACTCATTAAATATTGGCATTTTAAAACAACTTTTTGGGACAGCATCCACGGTTTGGTTATTGGTCTCTGATTCCAGGGTGGTGCCCCATAATTATTAACTCTTATTAATAATTGTATTGATATTAATGACTTTAATCATCTCAAAAAATATCTTTGATATTTGCGAATAACCAAACCTGCCCTACCAGATTCCCAACAACATGTAAAAGGCCTATGACCCCTTGGCCCCCTGGGCCTGTGCCTGGAAGGCCTGTTCAGTAATCCAGGATGAATCTCAGAGTAGAATAATTGATGTTTCTCATTTTAAAATGTGACAGAACATAGAACTGCCTCTTGTCCATTTGGAATGAGTTCATTGAGTTTATAGGGAACAACATGATGCACAGTGAGATGTTTTTGTCCTATAGTTGATATTAGGGAAGAGAAAATCATTGCAAACCTATCACACTTTGGACAGAACTTAATTCAACTTCTCCCATCAGGTAGGTGCTAAAGAGCACTTTAATTTATAGTTTATCTGTATTCAGTGCATACCCTTCAGCTGACACTTCTGTCATTTTCTGTCAGTTCAAACACTTGAATTGGCACTAATTTCTTTCAAGAACTCTTCATGTAGAGTCATTTTTTATCCATACAATACTAATTCCAACATTATTTGCACTGCCATGCACTCTGTTACATTATAGGTAAAAGTGGTGCAAAGCTGACTTATATAGATAGTTTGATGGCCAGCTCTTGCCTGTATATAATAACTATACATTTGTGTTTGCATATTTGTATTTAGCTGTATGTCTATACCTTAAATGTGTTCTCTGCACTGTGTGTAAACATTGAGTGCTATTATAACTGGAGTCAACTTTCTTGTATGTGTCAAGTTGTTTCTGATTACTCTAAAGATGTTAAAAGATATACATATTACATTCAGATTCAGTGCAATTCTATCATCTCACAAACATGACCAGAGACAAAAAGCTCATTTATTTCTGTCTTTATTACCAAAAATACAATGGCAAAGTAGTGACATATAAAGCCTATGATGTTCTAAAAATAAATAAACATAAAGCAAGCATCACACTGCTGTCTGAAACAATTCCACGTTGAACCTCCATTACAAAATTGAATATGAGCAAAAATACACTGATCCGGACAGACACGTTATATCCTCTCCACCTCCTTTGGTTTAATTTCACGCAGCTCATTTTGCTGTGTTTAGCTTAAAACCATCAGTTCCCTCAAATACACTAGGAGTAAATAAGATCAGAGCCAAAATTCAATCTAAAACGTTTTTGTCTCAATTATTTATTTTTTTTTTTTACAAGATCATTAAAAAATAGATTTTATCTTTTATAAAAAGTCAGTTTTAAGGTTCTGCAGTTTTCATCTACAATATGTACACTCTAAAAATACAGTACCAAGTGTTTGAGCACATTACTAGGTAAAATAGCTAGTAATATAAGAAAGGGCTATTTCACATTCTTGGTTTGTTGTTGTTTCAATGTCCCCCAGACTGCTAAATAAAATGAAAGTATGGACTTGTCTCTATTGAAAACATAGTAAGGTGTTCAAATGATAATATCCATAATTGTCACAAAATCAAGATTTTTGCTTCCACTTCAAAACCACTGACTGTCTATTTCATGCACAAATGAAAATATGGCTCTATTGCTGGAACACTTAGATATTTGACCGAAGTTTTGGCAGAGAGGTCAAAATTCTACTTTCAACACAAATAATACCTTGAATCCAAAAGCACAATAAACTAAAACAAAAGACAATTCTTTGCTTTCAAATATGGCACAAATTTATAGTTCTGTAGTTGCGGTATGAATTAAAACTGTTTGAGGGAAATGTAACCGTGGTGAATGGGGAAGCTCTGTATGCTCTGAAGGTGGTAAACACTTGCTTTCATACTTGCTGTGTCTGCTGTCTGTGTTGACACACTTTTGCAATTTGTGACACCAAATGGGATATATCACTGCCTGCAAAATCCCACTTGACCTATATGCATTTACCACCAGGGGAACGACCCAAGATGCATTTCCCAGCTGTTAACTGAACTTTACAATAACTCCAACAGGATTTGAATGCAAGTTATTTTTTGTCTTCACTTGTTAGCAATTAAGCAAACATTCTAAAAAAATATCTGAAAAGATTTTGTTTTACTTGAAATATTATCACGAGCTATGTTATAATCACAACTATGAAATGCCATGGTACACAACTGCTTATTAAATTTTTCCAGGTCTGGCTAACACTGCAGTGCTTGGTTTGCTGTAAACCATCAACTGAAAGGGAGTGTGAAGTTATTCTGTTATTCCCAATTAACACTTATAAATGTACAGTCATTGAGTTCAGTGAGTTTATTACTACTTGCAGGCTGCTTTTTGTAGCTTTGGCCATCATTTCTATTGGTTATGATAATGCTGTACACACCAAGGACAAGTCTGGGGATATTGTATATTACATATTTCTACTTATTTTCAATAACTATCACGAAAAGACAAAAATCAACAAAGAATTGATCCTACAGACAAGTATTGTCTTTGCATCCAAAACCTGATGTATCTTATTCCTCTGTGCCATTAAACCTCCACCTTCAAAAACGATTGAAAACGCATTAATGGGCCACACTGTTAAACTGGATGACATACCTCTACATTACCATGAAAACAAGCACTGTAGTGTACTTCACTGACTACACTGTAGTCTATCCCACATACACCACCCTGCTGCCGATAATAGTCACTAGTGCACCAAATGTGTATTAATGCACAGTTGATTGATTTATGGCTTGTTTGAGTAACATTTGCTAAAACCTACAGTGGCAAAAATAAAACCATAAAAGGAGCACATCCAAAATACTGGTAATATTCCCTCATTACGAAGGAAAACGGTGTGCTCACAACTACAGTTAAAAAAACCCATAAAATCCAGGTTTAAAAGGGGCCCTGTGGAGTTTTCTTGAAAACAAACAAAAGTTATGTTTACATTCAGTGTTTCTCACCAAAACTCACTGTGCGTATCTTTGAGCTCTAACAAATGTGTCGAGTGCATTTCCTTCCTCGTTAGTAAACATTAGCAAAGCCTGCATTGTTTCCATCCATGTTTACTAGCTTGCAGTCTCCTCCTTCACCGTCTTTGCTGGCACATTACCGCCAAATGTGGATCAGTGGAATAGTGTGAAACCATTGGCAGGATAGTGTATCACATGACCAACAGGGAACTACTCATGGAAAAACAGCTCCTTAGTGCTACTAGAGGTAAAAAAAAACTCCACAGGGAACCTTTAACTAGAATTCATGAGTTGAATAATTACGAGCTGTCAGATTAATAGAAGATCTCCCTATGATAGAATGGGGAGGGCTGGGGTGTGTCTGTGTGTGGCTGTGGCCGGTTCAGTCTTTAATTCTCACTGCTCATTTACATGCATACTGAGTTAAACAGATGGCAGGGACGCTGAAGTCCCATTTGTATTTTATTTATTTTTTTATTCAGACATGTCACCATCTTCCATAATTCTGCCACGTAGAATTGTAAATTAAAAGCCAGACAATAATTACCTGCTTTGATAATGAGAATTCTAGGCCCGGTAACAGGTCTTTGAGATAGAGATTTAATTTTGTCTTCCACTATGCCACACACATGTGCATATTCCATTTTATCTTAATTTTCCCAGGCACCATCCGTGTGGATGTAAGAAAGTGATGGCACACTGATAAGTTAATGTGACAAAGTGTCTTCTGCATGACAGGACTGCATGATACATTAGATGGTCTGAGACTTTGACATTGAATGTAAGGTTTAAAAGAATAATCCTTATCTTCAATGCTTATCTTTAATCTATGTTTAATTTTATGTTAATTTAAAATTTTTAATGCGATCTTGATGGGTTTTTCAGGCAAGATTGTAGCAGAAACAGGAATGTTCTCCTGTAAAGCTCTCCGGAAATCAAGAAGATAGCATTAGCAATTTTTTAACTTTATGTCCCGAATGAATTGCACGATTTTACATGAATGAATGAATGAATTAAGTGTGAGACATACTTTGGTTGTTGCTAAAATGCATCTGAGTGACTAGATAGTTAGATCTGTGCCAGTCCTCCTTTTTCCTTCCCTTTCATTTCACCCAGGTGTTTTCTGCACAGTCAGCATCATTTGCGATATTAGGGTAAACATGAAGCCTTCATTGATCGAAATTTCCGCTTTATCATCATTACACTGTGCTGAGTTGAGTATGTCCATATCAGAGCTACAATAATTATATTACGTTGCTGCTTCCAGTCAATCACATGAGAATGCTACCTCGAAAACGTATCGCCTTCCAAACCCAATTTTTGCATCTATGACTTCTTATTTCAGGCATATTTGTTAGCTGGGACAGCAGTCATTACAAGTTGTGTTTGAAACTAGACAGTTTGTATTTTAAAAACACTGACAAAACAGATTAGAGGTTATCATAAAAATGTTATTATATACACAACATAAATTGCACAGGCTATAAAAAGAAACGGACCGTACCTTCAATGGCAACTCTTAAAGTGAGCCTAGCACCACAATCACAAGTGAAATGTGTGTCTGATTCAATACAACATATTCCTGCTTTCAAATATCTAGGCACCATTCAATTAAAGTAAAAGCCCTACCTATGCTAACTTCCCTTTTCATCATTCCTTTTGTCAACATGCCCTAAACCAATACCTCTGTTGCTGGTAAACTACACTCAAATCAATCAAAGATCAATTTCTACTTTGCTCTGGTTAACTTCCACTCTGAGAACTACTACTTTCTCCTCTAAAGACACTACTTTATAAATGACCCAACAAGTAAAATTACTGTCACTCATACAAACAAAAACAAAATATGCAAAACATAATAAACATTTGCCTCTTTAAATTGGCATAACAGAAACTAACATGCATAAAATACACTGATAAATATTAAATCATATTAAAGCTGTGATACATGTGTTTAGGCATTGGTGAGTTTGCACATGTACCTCCTTAACTAGGCTAGAGCCTCAACTGTGTCGGATTAAATACATTAAATATTACAGTAGCAATAAAGAGCTGCCTTATGGTCAATATGAATTAAACTGGAAAATATGTGAATCTTTTATCCATTTCTGGTGAGGGATTGTGTGGTTTTGTGAGGTATGAACTTGTCCCTGTATAGAGAAAAATCTAACTTGGGTTAAAGCTCAGGCTTGTCCCCTTGAAATCAAAATCACTTCCCTACAGACACATTTTGTGTCTCTTTAATGTCAAATTATTTGACACAAATATTAACAGCTCATAACATTGTTCTATGTTCTTTTTTTTACTTTTGTTTCAAAGGATATGCCACTCAGAAAATCATTTGATCATTTTTCTCCACACCTGTTCAAGGTGTCTGCATTAGACAGGAGTTATCGCAGCCTCACAGTTGTAACCCTTTGACATCACAACCGACCTAACCACAGAACATTCTGAGAAATGACAATTAACTACTATGGTACAGTAGACGTGAAATGGTTACAGCTTAATATCCACCACAATCACCATGAGGTAAAGAAACATAACAAAATACTTTTGTGGGCAGCAGATCACTGTAAGACTGCAGGGTCAGTATTAATATAAAGAGGGCGGGAAGGGCAGGTCTCACTTTGCTGTTTGGAGGCCTGGTTGGGCTTCTGGTTGCTGCTGCTCCTTGTTGAGGATGATACTGATGATGTCTCCCTCGTGCTCCTTCATGTGCTCCATCAGCCGCTCTTTACTGGTGGACTCAAAGCCACAGATGCAGCAGCAGAACAAGAGCACGCAGTATTCCATGCCGGGGCCCGGGACAGGGGCCTGGCCTGTACGTGGCTGGCTCTGGGAACGAGACTGGAGCTGTGCAGGGTCCTTCCCTTGGGGGCTTGGGGATTCACCAGGCCACTGTGAAGGGTCTGTGGTGGGTGTGGGGAGGCCCCCTGTGCTGTCCACAGCCAGGCCAGCTGCTGTCATTGATGTGGGTGTTGGCAGTGGTTCCACTAAGCCCTTTGCTTTGTCCTTTGAGGGCTGGGCCACCG
Organism: Siniperca chuatsi; assembly: GCF_020085105.1. Lineage (NCBI taxonomy): Eukaryota > Metazoa > Chordata > Actinopteri > Centrarchiformes > Sinipercidae > Siniperca > Siniperca chuatsi. The sequence goes on from NC_058042.1 coordinate 31,728,185, forward strand.
CAGGGTGCTCTGTCACAGACTCCGGCACTGCAGACAACTTCTGAGGTGCTCTGAGGCAAACAAAGGATGGAATCACCAAGAAGAATACAAGTAAGGGAATTGCAAATCTCACTCTGCAGTGTTGGCCCACTGAGGAATATTTCTAATTACCTGTGTACTATTTTTGTTTCTGTTGGATGGTTGATGTATAAAGTTACTTGCTGCCCATAATCTGTTATCCCTATGATGCACAGGGCATATTTGAAAGACAGCTGGCAGTTAATGGTGTCACGCTGTATCTTTAAAAACATGTGTTAAGTATGCACAACACAAAATGTATTAAAACATGACCCTTAACACAGTAACAAACTTGTTGCTATATGCACAAGTTCACATATTCTATTCAAAAGTGTTGTAAAACATTTTTTATATTTTCATTTGGGAATGTTATTCGTGAGTGGGTCTCACAAGTTATAAACATCTGGACACTAGGGAGCAACAAAACAGTTATTAAAGTCAGAAAATGTACTAGCTGAATGTGGCCATTGGGAAGAGACTGGCGTTGTGGGAATTACTGATGTCAAAAAATAAAACCAGACAGTTAACTAGGTATACTCCCTAGTTGGAAACTGGTGGGTTTTTTTCTAATTGTAATATAGATGTGTTATCGTATCTGTCAACCTGTGCATCACTGGTGGCCTCCGCCCAAGGAGTACAGACGGAAATGAGCTTTTAGCTATATCTGGTGCAGTACATGTATTGTGCATTGTCCCTGTTAAATGAACAATTAAATAAAAGCAAATAAATTGGATGTGTTGGCAAGTTTCAACTACTTTAAGCTAAATATTTATTTATTTTTTTAGAGCTTGTTAATGCCAGTGTCCAATAAATCCAACACTTCATTGAAAGGGCCCATGTGTAGGGCAGTGTAATATTACCTGTACGACTGACATAAAATACTTTAAATAAAGCTGCACTAGGTAACTTTGTACACTGCGGGCTACAAATGGTGGAACTAACAGTTCAGGCTTTTACTGTAAGAAAGATCACAACATTAAGTGAAAAGGCTGCATAATGAAGCTTTAGCTGTATTTAAGACCTCTGACACACCAAACCGATGTCAAAGAACTAGCGGCGACAAAAGCCGACTGTTGCGTTGCCCCACGTTGCCTGTGTCTTGGCTGAAAAGTGAAACTGGAACACACCGCACCGACTACAGCGAATGGCCAACCAGCACGTACGTTCTACGCCTGCGCGAGAGGTAATAACTCTCCATACCAGCAGGTGGTGGTACTCTGCATTTGTCATTCAAAAAAGAACACCGGAAGACCCAGGACTGCGGATATAAACAAAAGCATGGATGTAGGTTTGCCTGCTCTCGCTCAGATGGTTTCGTAAAACAGCTGCTTCTAATCGAGAAAATGTCTGATTTCCTGTCTAATCTGTTTGATCTGAAATGTCTGATCTCCTGTCCTGTGCAGTGAAAACAGACAGGACGGGTTCAAGATGCTAGTTGGCCAGCTAACATTAGCACAATAACAACAACACAAATGATATTTAAACATATTAATCTGCTCGTGCACTGATTCGCTTAAACTGAACAGCCAATCTTTAATTTCTCTCACTGACGGCCTCCGCCACAGATTCAACGTGCTCAGTCGGCCGGAAAAGCCGCAGACGAGGGCCAACAAGTGCCAGCGGTGCGGAACACACTGCAAAAACTAGGGCTACAGACGCTCACCGACAGCCCGACGCTGTCTGACGGCCGGCTGTCGGACCGGTGTGTCAGGGCCTTAAAACCCTTGTAGTTAGACAGTAAATATTACAAAGCGATTTCCAGGACCTACGGACGGTGAACTGCCAGTGATGACACCTGAAAGAAACTGAGTTCATGTGTTTACCGGCTGCTCTGGGAGATGGCCTCGTTAATGGCTTTGTTAACTTGCTCATAGTTGTAGTTCTGGTCTCCAGCATGCTTCCACATGTGGGATTTGAGCGATGGGGGATGACTGCATACATAGCCACACAGAGAGCACCTGAAAGAGAGGGGGAAAAATTAGAGAAACAAAGGAAAGAAGATTAGCAACAGAGTGAGAGCGGATCGAGTTGAGATCAATGTAATATGCATCCCGAGGTTCTGCTAATCCTTCTCCTACTTTCTATCAAGAGGAATCATCCTGACTCAAGACTCCACAGGGGACACTGAGCTTGAGAGACAAAGAGTGGAGCGAGGAAATAGGATTTACAGCACGCTGGTGAAGTCATTTGTCAAACTGAAAACAACTATGGATCATTTGAACTATTCAAATGCTTAAAGTTGCAAATATCATTTAGGAAAAAGAACTAACACACTTCCCCATGACTGGACAACATCTTGTGAGAACAGGTTAATCACACCATCTTTCCATTTGCTTCATGCTTAATGCATTGAATGCTCAAAGAGTCAGAAATTTAAGTTGACAAAATGAATGGATCCACCACAAATCAATCACCACAAAGAGGCAAGGAAATCCACTAGCAATACATTCAGCTCGTCAACATTTCTCAAAATACTGATTCCATCACCCAGACCCCTTTGGCGACCAAAGTCAGTCCAACTGTCAACGGTTCTGATTTTAAACCATAGACTATATAGCACATGGGTAAAAAAAAAAATCTGAATTATATATTGCCTATTTCAAAATAAATTTGATGATGTAGGATGACAGTCACCAAAACCGTCCAATGAAAGAGTTACCTGTCAGTCGATATGACTATATATTTACTCCTTTTGTAAAAAGCCAGTGTCAATACAGACTACACTGGAACTAAAAGGTCACAAGGCATCACTTTTTGCCTTGGTCCGGACCAAATGAACCGAGACATAGATGTGAAAGTGACCTAAAAGTCAGGATCTCTCACCCTCTGCTGCTTCAATATATTCTTTTTAAAATCTGCCTCTCTCATGTCCCCCTACTTCATGAAAGCGTAGTACTAAATAACTTGAGTGCCCCTTTAACAGAAAAATAACTGCAGTGTTTGTGCCATTTCTACTGTATTGAAACATTGGGCTTTCCAGCCTAGCAGGTACTGATGACAGTATAATACAGCACAAGCATTCAGTGAAGTACTAATCAGCAATCAGTGCCTCACTCCGGGTTGTGGATATTTAACATTTTAAGGAGGACGGCGTATTCACTCCCATTCACTTTCTCCACCCACCAACCACTAAATTTGCAATCAGAAGCCCATTTCTCAAGTCTACAGGCTAATGGCACCATGAGAGAGCACAAATGTGGTCACACAAAAGGTTCAGACCCACATAGACTCAGATAACCGCAGCTTGTTTTGGCCAGGTACAGCTCTTCATTCTCACCTCGGAGGTCCAGAGGTCATTCTTATCATCCCTCTCTGTAGTGGATGTGTGTTTGATATTTCTCACCTGTACTGCTCCAGTAGCTGCACGGCCTGGTGCTCCTGAGGGTGCCTCCTCATGTGGCTCTTTAAACTGTTCATGTTGGTGGTGGCAAAATCACAGCTACAACACCTGGCAGATGGAGAAAGGAGAGACGAGAGAACACGAAGATAGAGTGGCTAGTTTAACAAGCTGCTTTTTGAGGTCACCGTGTTGCTTCCTTACACTTGTAGCCTGAAGGGAGAAAAGGGATTTACAGCAAAACAGAGGAAATTGCCACTTTAAGAAAAAGAATAAATCACGTTTTCTACTTTGTTGTACTTTGGATGTTGCGGTTGGAAGATGAAACTGGCTTTTTAGTTGCTTAGAGGCAAATACTGTACAAGGTCTGCAGACAGAGGCTACACTCAACTCATGGTCATTTGCACTGCATTAAAATAAAGTAACAGACAAAACAAAGAGTTGCACTTTATAATGTGAGGTTTGCTGGGGCTAAAATATTAAAAAGCCAGATTTGACCAACCGAAGAAGAATTTATAAAAAAAACTTTTTCAAAGTCATACAGCACATTGTTTCAATAGAGTAATTGTTTAGATACATTTTATTTAGACTAAATGGGATTACATATTACTTTTGCAAATAAAAACAGAAATGTTATATTTTGTTGTTATTACCTTTTTATAATTTGATTTTTATGCATGTTGTTCAGTCCCCTTCCCCTGAATGTTTTGGGTCAAGTTACATATTTTAGCTTCTACCATAACTATTACTACAACAATTCTGCAATAGGTAAACTGATATAATTCCAAACATTGTCCTGTGAATAATTTGGAAAACAGGGAGATAACTCAGCTACTATGTCATAAATACGTTTATGTTTAATTATTGTGCTGCTTGTGGTGTGATAGCTGGAAAATAAGTGTCCTTGCCTGAAGGTAACTGAAGCAAACTTAAATGGTAATGGTAAACGGACTGTACTTATATAGCGCCCTTCTAGTCTTTCCGACTACGCAAAGCGCTTTAACTACATATCACATTCACATCATACACTGATGGCAGGTGCCAAATGCTCATCAGTTGAAAGAAACTAATCATTCACACACACACACACACACACACACTGAGGGCACAGCCCTCGGGAGGAATTTGGGGTTCAGTGTCTTGCCCAAGGACACTTTGACATGTAGGCTGGGGGAAGCTGGGATCGAACCGCCGACCTTCCGTTTGGTGGATGATTGGTGGCTCTACCACTAAGCCACTGTCGCCCCTTAAGACATTGGAGGCACTGCTTCCAGCTTTGGACATTTGGAGAGGACAATAGCATGACACAGAAGCAGTGTATTTGGCTGTATTTTGGTTAAAAATGACTGTTTGAACACAGAGTGCATGCTAATTTGTATTTATTTCTATTCTATGGTGTTTTATGTCTGTATGTATGTTGGTTGCCTTATTTCTTTTGTGAAGCACTTTGTTTCTTCTTCTTCACTGTGAAAACTTATCACCATTGAATTTCATTGGAACTGTTCTGAATCCAAGCCGTTTCCCCGCATTTCCAGTCTTTATGCTACGCTAAGCTAACCAGTTGCTGGCTGTAGCTTCATATTTATCATACAGACACGAGAGTGATCGATCTTCTCATCTAACGTAGCAAAATGTCAAAGTATTGTTTTAAATTACACACTGTGTTTCTTGAGGATAACACATTAAAATATTAATAATACAGAACATAAGAACAATTCCACCCTTAACATAAAACATACCATGATAATAGTCAATAACATTATCAATGTCCTCTTTAAAAATTACATATTCTCTTTAAGCACAGTACACAATCAAAGCCGGGAATTGAAAGCTGGGAATTAAAGTAATCACAATTTACAAGCAGGCTAGTAAAGCCAGAAAACAATCACTTTCTGACCTCACCCATTTTGATTTGAACACATTTTTTCCTACAAAATAAAAAGTAAATATCTTCATACCTTCATTTAAATGTTCTGTTTTTCAGTCATGTGTTGATAAGCGAATGGGAAAACTGAAGTAATATTGGAGGTGAAACAGAAAATCATAGGCACCATTAAGGATTCATGTGTTAGACTGACCTACCCACCATATACTCTGTAGTGTGCTGTTGCTCAACTGATGGCAGGCACAACATGAACATTTCAGGAGATGTAAAGAAGTGTCTTATAAGATATTTAAAAAAACAAAAAAACAAAACAGAGTTTATGTGGTTTTTTTTGCAAATTAAAGTTTAAGGACAAGCAATCACCTAATTGGCATATTTATTTATTTTGGACCAAAAGTATTGAAATTGTGGATAACTTTGTTTGTAAGCTTACCGATCAGAAATCAGAAAACCATACTGTTACATTTTTGACGAAGATATCTGTGTCTTTAGGTGGGGTGGGAGTCCAATATGGGTCAACTTTGAGGGCGCCTGTCTCCTGAATGGTTTGTCATTCTGGTTAATCAAACCACGTTTTAACACTCTCTCATATAGGTTAACATGTAGGAAAAAATGTGTTTAAATCGGTGATTTAAAGAGGTGAGGTCAGACAGGGATTTTCTGATGGAATGCCCCATTGGTTAAACTTTGTAGTGGTCAGCTGACCAAGGGGAACCCTACAGATATCAACATCAGAAATCTCTACTTACAGCGAAGTGCTGAAAGTACTGTTAGTGATGTTAAAATTGGGATTGCAACTAGCATATAAAAAAGGTGGGTACACTGTTTGGCAATTAGTTGGTTAGCTTACACTGTCTGAAACAGGAACAGAAACATTTTAATGCAATGTTCACTGACCTCTAACACACAGGATAAATCACTAGAAATGAGGTATTTACCTCAAGAGAACATTATAATCATTAGAAGCGTAAACCAACGGCCTGCAATAGTGTGACAGACATCGTATCAATAAAAATGTGATCCTCTATCTTTCTACATCTAAATTCATTTATTCCACTGTAAATAGATACAATAAGCAACATCATTACCTTTCCAAGTGTCCAACTTGTGAGAAAAGGTTTCTGATCCTTACTACCTAAGAGATTTTCGAAATTTCGTCTCACACACTAAGAAAATAATGGTTTCTGGCATTACTACAGTACAGTGTGCACTTTAAATGGAAATGTTTGTTTTTGTATTTGATTTCAGTGGTGGAGATGAAAGAATACCAGCTTCAGTCACTGTAGCATAATCACAATGGACATTTCTGCACTCATTGCCCATTACCTTGCTGTTAATAACAGATGAAGGACTGGTTAAATATGAGCATTAGTCCAGTTTGTGGATTGCCTTCATGTCCTATTGATATGCTATCAACATTTGAGGTGCTAACAGAGACAATCAGTATTACCATAACATGTTGCCTATTGGGGCCTTTTACTCTAATTCCACTAATTATATACTGTAACTCCTAATAAACCATTGCATAGGTGTTTTAATAAGGGCAACATGCTTCTCACAGCTGCTGGTCTACACTGGCTCGCTCTCGCTCTCTCTCTCTCTCAAAAAGAGGATCTTTACATGTCAACAATTTCATTTAAAGTACAAAGACTATTCTGGCTAGAAACAGCAATTAGATGCCATCTGACCTTTCCCAGAGCAGAAATAAATCCTGTTGTGTGTGTGTTTATTTTTGTATGTACATTTGACCTTATACTGTTAAGAAAGCTGACGGAAACACCCGTATGTCTTCAAACCTCACGGCAGCCTTGTGTTCACACAAAGGCCGAGTGCTAACAGAGTGGGGGAAGAGAGACACAGTGAGGGCGCTGTGTGAGAAAGTGTGACTGTGCCTACGCAGTGGCCCAGCATTACTGGACATGTACTGCCATCTAATGGACCTTTCTAAAAAGTACAGCTCATGCAACTTAAAGTAAGGCACTTGCATGGAAACCAGCACATAAAAAGCTAGGCTCTTTGTCTGGCAACTATTTGGTTACTTCACTCTGCCTGAAACAGGAACTGAAAACTGAAAATGTCATATTTACTGACCACTAACACACAGAAATGGTATTGAACTCTAAAAAAATATTCTGTTCACTTAAAGCTAGTGCCAAGCCCCATTAAGGCAGGATAATGTGTGCAAAATAATTGACACAGTCTGTAAAGTTGATATCCAATTTGCAACAGATAACATGTGCAATCAGTCTCCTACAATACAGATTGGTGTCTACTTTATGAATGCACTGCCATTATAGTTAAATGTCATATGTAATTTCTGCAACTAACATTAACATATTCAAACAATAATAACAGTATGATAAAAAGAGCAACTGGACCAGATTTTTAACTTTGAACATGACATTTTGTTTGTTGTAGAAAACTAACAAAATCCAAAACTTTTAAAGTATGAAGAATAAAACACAATGTCAAGGATAAAGCTACAGTATGTGCTATTAATTGAAACTACTGTCATGGCAGCTTTTAATGTGACTATGAAAACTGTAATAAGAACAGTATTACCTCACCACGCTAAGTAAAGTATACTGTATTATATCTACACTACATGGTGCCCACGTTTAAGGATAGAAAAGAAAAGAAATAGGATATATGGTATTTGCAAACTGTCTCATGTGACATTTAGGATTTTTTTATTATTATTATGATTACTATGAAGATCAACTTTATCACTTAAATACATTTCATAATTTAAAAAACAGCTCATGTTTCATATCTGCTTTTCTCTCTCAATGAAAATCAACAACCTGCAACATGTTTTTAAACACAGCTGAAACTGAATTCAGGTTTGCTCATCAGTCAAACAAGTGGTACAGGTGTTGAAAAGGTACCAGTTTGAACATTAGAAATCACATGATTTAAACAAGTTCATGGACAGTTTTCACAAATGTACTCAATAATTTATGAAGTATGTGCACTTGGTAAATTATGTATTATGTTCACGTACTTTTGTACATGGTCACTAAATAATTTACATAGTTTAATTCTCCTGCATCTCACCAGAATCTGATTATAAACAGCTGTGCATGGATGACTCAGATTTAGGTTTGATTTCAGTTCCAAGTTACAGTAGAAGTTTAGAAAAGGGCAATGTACAAAACATTCATTAGTTTGTCAATACTTAAAGATACAGGAAACTCAAAATCTGGACTTCGTAGCTTGGTATGTTTTAACTATGTATGCTGTCTTGCTATCTGTTCTTAGGAAATGTCACCAATTGCGGTGAATTGCTTCTATGCTGTTTCTTTAACAGAATTTTATTATCTTTATTTCCTGATTCAGACGCTGGGTCACAGGGTGAAAACAGTTCCAAATAGGGAACACTGCTCCACCTGGGTGTCTCCTCTGATGTGTGATTGTGTCATTAGTCTAATAAGTGTTGACAGAAGGGGACTTCTCGACATCTGTGAAGTGTTGGACAGTGCAGGTCTATTACAAGTGAAAAATATACATTTGAAGGATTTTTTTCACCATAAAAAAAAAAAATCTTCCACAGAGCATTTCAAGTGACAGAGAAAAAGGATATTTGTGTGCAGTGTGAATTTCAAGCAGCGCTGGAAACAAAACAAACTGAGCTGTAAACTGTTTAGGTCAGGAGGTGGTACCATGGCTCTTGTAGAGATCAGCAATGAGTGAGTTTTTTTCTAATTAATAGTGGAATGGCAGCGATACATATATTTGTTACATACACTTTTTGCTGTTACAGCAGTTGGAGCGAACATGTAACTTAACAGCTTGTTGCATCGTTCTCTCTCTTGTCTACTGCACCGGTACACGCAGAGTGCAATCCGGAGCTTGTTTGGAGTTGAGTTAGTTTTTTTGGAGTTGTTTAGTTAGTTGTTATTTGATGTTTTCAGTAACATCAGATGCTTTGCACAATACATCACATGTATTCCTACATATAGATATGGAAGAAACGCAATTCTAAATCAAGTTTTCTGTAACTAGGTTTTAACAACTCACCGATAAGGCTTGTCAGAGTTATGAATCCGTCGGTGGTTCCTCACTCCAACATATGTCGAGCTGGTGTAGTCGCACACATCGCACTTATACATCTTCTGCATACCACATTCTGTAATGGTGGAAAAAATAAATCAGATTTACAACTTTCTGAAAACACGGCAATATGTGGCAGCAGAAGAACAGTGGCATGGAGGGAAAGCTCTGATGAGGGAGAATGAGGAGTGTCAGCTAGTCATTTAAATATCGATGTATCATTCTATCTTAAAACATAATGAGGCCATAAAAATCTGTCTTACCTTCATCAGTTCCCTGCACTGCTTCTTCCACCATGGCCACAGTTTCAGTGACTGGTGTGAGGGCTGCCATGTCACTGCTGAAGCTATGGTGTTCCCTCTCATGGTTTCTTAACTGACTCTACGTAAGGAAAACACACACACACACACACACACACACATAAGATTTCTACACAAAGAAATGACAATATATGTAGCTGACATTCAAAACAGTGTTTCAAATTTACTTTTTTACCAACTCTGCGGTACCATAATGGTTTGCCCATTTATTTAAAGGTGTCATTTGAGGACTCTATGTACTAAAAAATGCACAGTAGATATGGAGGTATTGAGAAAATATGAGAAACACATTGTCTTCTATTGAAATATTCTATGAGAAATGCAGTTTTGCACGTCAGTCTCAACAAAATATCTAAACTGTGGACATTTAGTGGAGTGTTGATTGAATTGCGCTGATCTTGAATGATGCACCGTTTAATAGGCCCTATAACTCACTAATACCACCTCTGGAGCAGATATCAAACCATTAACAATTATAAGCTTTCTTAGCCTATATCCCAAAGCTGTTGGATAATATGATATGATGAATAACCTCTGCTGCATATCAGCACTGGAGTCCCATGATAGCAGTGGAATCAATAGTTTCCTCCTTTGCCTATATTATGAAACCGAGGCAAACCTTCACTGCAGCGCTAGACCAAGCTCTTCCAACTTTCATCTCTTACTAACAAGGACTATCACTTCACTCAGGTAATTTAACTCTAATATTTAACTCTTTAGGCCTTAACTCATCTTTAATGTTTGAGTTGCTAAGAAACAAAAACAGATGTTGACAGTAAAGAAGAATCATAGTAAAATGAACATTAGTGTTGGGGGACTTTTTCTGCATGTTGAAGTCTTACCACAAACACAGATGGCAAGAGGAAAAGATCTAAGTGACTTTGAAAGAAGGTGCATTGTTGGGGCACGGACGGCAGGAGCTTCAGTGACAAAAACTGCTCAACTGGCTAGTGTTTCAATAGGAGCAAAGACTAAAGGGACATCTGCATTTAGATCTAGGGGAAAGACATCAGTAAACAGGGCTGGATATTGTGGTCAACAGTATTAGTGCGATATGCAAGGAAAAACAGGACAGCAACTCTTCCTCAGGTGACTGAGAATGTCAATGCAGGATGTGATTAGACTGTGTCAGCAATTACAGTCTGTTGACAATAACATAGAAAGGGATATTGTAGTAGGGTTGTAGTGCATAAACCCATCATTAAAAAAGATGAATGCACATTTGAAAGTTCAGTGGTGCAAAAACCATAGGCACTGGTCTATAGAGCTGTGGAAAAAAAGTGATATGGTCAGATGAGCTATCCTTCACCATATTCTCGACAAGTGGGCAGGTGCGGCATATAAGCCTATAAAGAGAACGGTACAGGCTTGATCCCTACAGTGAGGAGATCCGGTGGCTCGGTTATGCTGTGGGGGGCATTTTGCTGGCATGGTTTGGGTCCACTTGTCCCCTTAGAGGGAAGGGTCACTGCAAATCAATACAAAGCTATTCTGAGTGATCACCTTTTATTTTATGATGTAACATTTCTATCCTGTGGGAGTGGTGTCATCCACGATGACAATACAAATGATAACAGTTCTTCTCATTGATTTGCAACACAGCCCACAATGGTCTAATACAACCATTTATGTGAACATGTTGGAAACACACTGGAGCTTTGACAGTCAGAAGCACATGCATGGCCCTTTGTAAAAGTTTCTGTGCGGTACCTGTGTTGTAGCTGAGCTAACATTAGCAGCTCAGAGAGGCTGAGAGGCTCTCCGGTTAGTGTGTGTGTGTCTGTGGGGGGGTGACAATACGTAACCGTAACCCTGGTGTTTATCATGGGATCATCATCAAGGGAAAGAATGCAGTCCAGTAGTGCTTCTACAGCCAAAAGCACAGGTCCGAACCACTGTGCCAAAATTGAAAAATACTAAGTAGAGGGTTAGCAAAAACTAGCATAAACTCCAGTGGATGATGCATCTTGATCTGCATATATTTGAAAATGAGCACTGTTTCACAGACTCCCACTCAAAGGCTGGGGGAGGTGGGCTGCCCACCTCTGATTAGAGGGCATTTGTCCCAAACGGTCGACTTTATGTCAGCATTGGCCTTGCAAGGTTCAGGGTGATTTAAAACAGTATATGGTGTGTTGAGCCATTTTCAACCCATGAATGCAGATTTTCATAAATTTGGTAAGAATGTTAACTATTAGAATGTTTAAATATTAACACCAGCACTGATGTGTTTCATCACAGTACAGTCATAAAATTTAGCTAAAAATACTCAAAAAAGTACACAAAAACGACTTTGTTACATTAACCAGAGTAAATGCAATTCATTACTTCCACCCCTTAAAATAACAGGATTAAAATGCTGCATGTGAGCATTGACGTCTCCTCACCTTGTAGTGGAAGCCATCTGGGCACAGTTTGCACTGGTACATCCTGGTCTTACAGTGGTGGATCATATGGCTCTCGAGGTCCTTACTATCCGAGGCAATGTGCTCACAGATGGGACACTGATAAGGCTGCTTCTGCCTGTGGACCCGCAGGTGCTGTTTAATGTAGCCCTTATTGCCGCTGCTGTAGCGACACAGGCGGCACCGGTATGGCCGTTCACTACCGGCGACGTAGTCCACCAGACCACCATCAGGAGAGGCACCCAACCCGTCCATTCCTGGGATGCTACACATGTAACTCCCAGCTCTGTTCCCTGTGACCACACCGGCCACGGCTCCGTTTTGGAACTGTGCGTTGTCTTGAAGCTCTTTTAAAATATCCTCATCTGACGCGTTCTGGTCAGAGCGCTCTCTGAGTCTTTCAATGACGGTGAGCAGTGACAGGCTGATGCCAGCTTTAGTGGAAGGGCCCTCCTCGTCTCCCTCCCCCAGGCCCAGGGACCCCAAATCTTCCTTTCTGTCCTTGCTTTGAAGCTCCAAGTCCAATAGAGCTGCTGTTGTCCCTACGTCAGAAGCCTTCTGTCCAGCTGTAGTCACCTCTACAAGTTTCTGGCCCATGTTTGGGCTCTGTGCCTGGGTTGTAATGGTCTTTAGAGTTACTTTGGTGCTGGAGGTGGAGAGCTCGGGGGTCCTCATAGGCATAGTTACCAGAGCCTCGGCAGCCAGAGAGTGCAGGCGGAGAGACTCAGAATGTGTCCTCTTGCGACCAGCTGGGGGAATGTTTTCATCTCGTGGAGGGTCGCTACTTATAGCGACAGAGGATTTGATATCAGCTCCTAATAGCTGGCTGTCCGTTGTGCTACCCACACTGCAGCCAGGGACCACATCATCCTTTGCAGCTCCTACATGGTCATGCTCTTCCTCCTCTGCATCCAGTAAGCTCTTGTCCCTGTCCACGTCTGGGCTGAGAAGAAGTGGGTTAGTCGCCATGACTGAATCCTCAGCCGAAGGAAGGCGCTCTACAATCACATTGATATGGCCGGCACTGTTGGGACTGCTGTTGATAATCTTCTGAGCTGATGACAGTAAGCTGTCCGTGATAGAGGTGCTATCATGATGACTATCAATCTCCACCTCAGACTCCGCCTCCGTCGTCACCTGCACCTCCACCATGGGCTCCTCGGAGGTGAGGTCTTTGATAGGGTACACACTTTCCTCCTCTTCCTCTGCTGTTTTTGGACTTTCAAGAAGATTAGAAACCGAAACATCACGTTTGTTCTCAACAGCCAATGGAGCAGCAAACAGCTGGAGCTTGAAGGCAGAGGGCAGCTTTTGCAGACTTTTATCTTGAAGAACTGGAGAAAGAACGACTATTTCCTCTCTGCTTGCGGCAGTGTTAGCTGTAGCCTGGGCCTCTCTCCTTGTGGGAGCCCCACCTTCATCCTCGAAGATGGGGTAAGAGCAGTCGACCAGGCCAGCATGCTTCCAGGCATGGGTCTTGAGCATTCGTTGCTGGCTGCACACATAGCTGCAGATCAGGCAGCGGTACAATCCATACTCTTCATAGCTATACCATTTCTTCTTCTGTGGTAGTTCATTCGAACCGTCCACTGAGCTTTTGATCAATTCGGTTCCTCTACTGCCACTGCTCCCAGTCCAGTCCAGATCCTGCCTTCTTAAAACCTCTTCCTTGCCTTCACTGCAAGTATCCGAAAGAGTGGAATTCTTCCTCAGGTTGCCAACATTGTCGAAGTGCAGCCTGACATGTGCCTCCAGCTGCCCCTGGTCCCTGGAGGTAAAGTGACACTTGGAGCACATGAGGATGAGGTCAGTGTGCTGCTCATTGTGTTGCTTCAGGTGCTCTTTCAGCAGAGGCAGCGTTTGGGAAAGATATGGGCACAGGCTGCACTGATAACAAGTCACTGTCCGCTTGTTGGGGTTGCTGGGTACCTCTGTTACCGCGGAGGTGATGTTGATGTTACTGTCACCAGACACAGGTGAGGAAAGAGCGCCATCAGCCATGCTGCCATCTAATCTAATTTCCTCTACACTCTCCTGCTCCTTACGGTCCCTCTTAATTTTCTCATAAGGAGAGCCTTCTCTGCTCCCCCTCGTTCCGTCCTCACTTCCTCCTCCCCCTGCAAAAGAGGCCTGTTGGAGTGCTCTTTTCTGTCCCACCAAGGTGCAGCGGCGCTGGGGACGCTTCTCCACAATTTTGCTGAGCTTCTCAATGACCTGGATGAGAGAATCCGCAGCTTGTTTCTGCTGAAAACTCTGGGAGGTGTCCTCCCCTGTCGCTTCCTGGGTTTGGGTTTGAGAGAGGGATCCCAGTGCTGACGGAGTGGAGGAGGACGAGGAGGCTGTGGAGGAGTGTGTGATGAGTACAGCTATATTGCTGATCCCCTCCATGACCTGGCAGACAGCAGGAAACAAAGAAATTACTGTGTAAATTGGTTGGTGCCATATGGTACACTAGATTAGATGTGATCCCTTACTACTAAACTACCTATATTACTTTTTCCACTTAATCAGTCCGTCTTTAAAATTATAGAAAACAGTGAAACATGCCCATCACCTTTTGCCAGAGACCACAGTGACTTTTGTCCAGTCCAAAATGCAAACAATTTACAAAGATATAAAACTGACAAATGCAGTCTTCACATATGAGAAGGTGGAATTAGTGGATGCATTTCTGCTTGATAAATGACAAACAATTATGAAGAAGTGTACATTTTTTGTACACTTATTAATTAATTGAATAGTCAATTCAGTACTAGCCTAATTAGATTAGATACTGTCAATATCATGTAGCTCTAGAAACTAGTTAAAAGGCTAGTTTGTGATTCAAGGGTTTGTGTTGATTTACAGTATTTTTTGCTGTGGCTCAATTTTCACAACAAAGTTGCTAATTTGCAAAACCTTAAACACAAAATCCTGTAGTCCTAGTCCTAATGCCGTCAAACAGTAACTAATTGTCATCTAAACAAAGTCGGCAGTGGTCAAAAATCAGTATTTAAAATGATGTAGAGTAAAAATTACTTTTGAAAATGTTCATGTTATTTATTGAATATGCTCTATTATTGTAAATATAAATAATGTAGTCTAGAGCATGACTTATCACACAACTACATCCTACATTCATACAAAACAAAATAATTATTGCGACTGAGTTTCTGTGCTGTATCTACCACAATTTAACCTACTGTACATTGCAACATTTTGACAGTAATCAAAAGGAAAGTAATTACATATAGTTTTTCTCTCCTCCACTGCCACACATTTGAAATATATGGCAGTGGTGGTGAAGTAATTAGCACTTATGATGCCATACTGCTCACCACGTTAAGGATGTTAAAATAAAGCGAACAGCTTGCAAACACATGTTGCATGTTTAGGGAACTGTACGCTTAGTAATAAGCACTGAAACTTGTGCTATATGTGTCTGTATTTTGAAGACTGAGCATGTGATGTAGTGTTTTGCATTTTGTATGCAAGCACGGCATTTTGTGTTAAAATGTAAGATTTATGCACATCTGTCTGGCTCTTCGCATTAACAGTTTTGCACAGTGAAACTGAGCAAAAGCAATTATACTGCAAGTCAACAGTTACATTTCCATATGGGTATGTGGTATCCCTCGAATAAGACTAACCACTTACATCTGTTGAATTTTTTTTCAGCCAAAAAGAAATCAATAATTGACCATACTAACACTTTGTACCACAGTATTTACAAAGTTTCTAGTGAGGGGATTGGCTATTTAGAAGAAAAGGGAAGTAGCCCAAATGATAAAGTATCATTACTTAACTCATTCACGAAAAGCCCTGCCACTGCTGGTCAACAGAGAGGCTTGCAAACACATGCACCATGTGCATCTGTTTACAAACTAAGCTTGAGGGAAATGGTCACAACTCGAATTCCTTTCATCTTTCCAGATCTTTACTCTCGCTTTCAGACCACAATTTGCCTTCCTCTTTTTCCCACTTCTGCTTCTGTCTGACTATACCAAAACAGTAGGATACACACATTTGGAGAAGGGTTACCACATTCAAGAATTATTGTCTATTATCCAGCTCAATTCTGAATTCTGTGGAGTGGAGCTACACGGAAACTCACCTAATGTTATTACCACTGGATCCATGAGTAATTCAACAATGATGGGCTTATATTAGAAATGTCTTACCCAAACAATGTAAATCTGACTGCCAAATAAACAACTCATGGTCAAATAATTTAAACTTTGTCACTTGCAAAGATAAAAGCTAGGCCTTCTGTAATACATTTATATACATATTTTTTTTAAGCTGAATTTGACTGTGGACAGTATAGCTTCTCTGCAGACACCATCATGTGAAGTCACAGATGAGCACCTGCTATGTCAGGATCTAAAAATATTTCATCCACTTTTAATTCACTTTAGAATGAAGTTGAACACACCCTCCCAACTCACACTGAAACATCGAATAACCACTTGGCCAAATTTACTGGCTAATGTTAGCTGACATGCTAGAGCTGCTACGACACTAAAGAGACTTTAATATGAAGAAAAAGCGACATTGGAGTAAAAGGCAGCAGGACACACACTGTTAGCTTCACAGTTAGCTTCACAGTTTGCTGCCTGCTATTCAAATAGACAGACAGACAGACAGACACACGAGTCTCACACAGTGCTAGCAGTTACACACATGAATGTACAAGGGCATTTTAATTATCTTTTCGGTAAATAAGTGACGAAGAAGAGCGTGGCTGTATTTTAATAAGCATATACTCACTGACACAGAAAGGCACGACGCTCTTTGTCCTCAACACATAAAACTGCTTTGTTTTATTCGTTAGCCATAAAAACTGGCCTCCCACTCTCCCACATTGCAAAATGGCGAGGATGGAATATCAATCACGTGACTTGGACTTTGGGTCAGGTGACGCGGACCGATGATTGACAGGTTGCCTGATGCTGCCTTCAAGTGCTGCCGCGTCGCATTTTCGAACGGTGAACGGTCGGTGTTTTCAGTTTTGAGTGAATTTTTATAAATTAAGTTACCAATATCAAAATAAAAAGGACAAATAATGTACCAGGCTTTCAGGCTTTAAATTATTAAAGAAAATTAAATAATTCTGACTACTGAGGTAGATTTGTTCAACTATGTAGGGTACCCAACTTTTCTTCTTAGAAGTGATGAGGATTTTATGGGTTTTAGTTTAAAGGCTAAACTATTTAACAGATATTTTCTCAGGACTGCTTTTTTCTAGACAAAACACAGGGTGAATACTGGAAAAATGAGACAATGGGTAAAGTGGGACAGTTAAGCTTCATAATTTTTATCTGTATGTATATCCTTCCATGACTAAAAATCATCATTGAGCTCATCATAAGCAACGTAGCTATGGCACAACAAACTTGCAGTGAACCAAGATGGTGAGTAAAATGACATAGCGTTCTGACAAAAAAATAAAACAACAACTGATGGATAGTTTGTCATATATTTTTGTTATGTCATAATTGTCATATATTTTGTTATGTAATGGTAAAACAGAATTTTAAAAAATCATGTTCATTTAATCTTTAAAAAAAAAAAGTGATTTAGATTTGACACTGTCTTAGTTTGCCCATAGTGTACTGTTATTGTTAAACTGGGACAGTTTGGGCCTATTACTGGCAAACAGGGACAGCCATTCAAGTCATTCAAATGGGGGAATTGGGGAAGTATCTAGCTAGCTAGATATTTAAACAAATATTTACTTAAACTGCTTATATTGAGCATACTTTACCAGTATTTACCACTGCTATTAAACATGATTTAGTCTAACTTTGGCATGTAAAAATGTTTTATATTTAAAAGGAAAATGCAATTGATGCCCATCATCAGCTTGGAGTGGCTATACTGTACACTTACAAGATTAAACTTCAGAATGCATTTCATTATTTATGTAGCCTATTATCACTTCACTTTTTCTTCACACTTGCCTGTTTTGTTCTGAGTACTGTAGTGCCCCTTTTTTATTTTAGAAACCTTTATGAGTGAGTAGGATTTGTCTGTTGCAGTTTGTAAACACACGATTCAAAGTTGGCCCCTCTTCCCCAGCTTAATGAGCGTGAGAGAGATGGGTCGAGCAAACAAGAGATTGAATGAAGAGAGGGAGTGGCATTAGCAAGAAGAAAGCAGTGAATCAGAGAAATAAAATGTTATTTTCTGATTGTTTCACAGAGGTTACGTTCTGAAGCACAAATAAACATGGCCACACTCTTCATCCTGTCTGTGTGTGTGTAGCTCAGGCAGACAGACACACAGACCTGCAGCTGCAGTTCTTTTTTTTTTTCTTTATACATCCATGACACAGACAGAGAGCAGAGGAGAGAGACAGAGACAGCGATGTAACCTGCTTGTAATGTTTTTATAGAGTCCCGATCTCACCGAGCCCCCAGGAAAGTGTGTCGGGCTTTGAAGCCAATTTGACATAGCGACCAAACCGTGGAATTACAACTTCCAGGTACGTCACATGATGCACACTGGCCCCACAATACTTTTCCCCATAGACTTACATTGTGAAAGAAGCGGCTGTAAAATGGTGGATACATTTTTTTGAGCGTCAAAACCCACATGAAAAGATTTGTTTCACTATTAGTATTAATTTGATCCATTCGGTCCAGAAACATTTGGAAAGTCTAGAAGAGCCGCACGATTAAATCATTTATCCCCATTGAAGTTAGTGGAGGGCTAAACCAGAAGTTAGCCAGCTCGTGCATCCCCGAGCCAGAGTTTTTTTTCCCCACCCTACTGTGCTGGGTGGCTAGTACTTGTTACACGCATGCGTGCTTGTGATTGGATGCTAGCTGTGAGCGTGGCAAGTCCTTTTCTTGACACTGTCAGTGTGCAAACCACTACTGATGTTGAAGATAATGTAATAATAATACAAATATAAGCTTGGAAAATAGCGCTTGGAGCACAGAATATGATGAATTTACTGTTTATCAGTGTGTTGTTGAGTAATGGGAAACGTTAATTGTGAAAGAATGAGTTAACAGTTTCCGCAGTAAACACACCGACCTCCGGAACCAGCGCCAGGCACGGACCGGTATCTGCTGAGGGCGGCTTGTCTGTCAGTCCTGTGAGCTGGCTGGAGCTCTGCCAAGTGACCGTTTTCATAGAAAAGAGGCTTTTATTTCCCTTTTGATGGATGGTTTAAATATCACAACACAAGTGTCCATTATAAAATTAACGGGAACCTCTGGTTATCTGCTGCCTTGTTCTCCTGTGGGGTGTTTTGACAGCAAATCAAGTCTCTCCTGCACCTAAACATCAGACCTCCACAAACAGGCGTGACAGCAAGCAAGTGCCTTGTGCCAAGGCCTAGCCAGCCAGCCGGCCAGTCACGCTCACAGACCCCACAGTGAGCTGGCTGCAGCAGAGAGAGACTAAATTGACTGAGTGAGGGATTCAGTCATGGCAGCTCACGTTTTTGTTCCTGCTTGTTGCATCTACTGAAAGTATAGTTAATGTGAAATGCCGAAGCAAAAGCTTGTGTTTTTACCATCCTTAAACAGAGAACTAAAAGCTTCTTTTCTATGAGACTGGTCACTTGACACCAGCCAGTTCACAAGCCTGGCAGACTGGCCAGCGCCGCCCTTGGCAGGTTGTGTGTTTACCAGGGAAACATAGTCCTTCAGAATTAATGTTTCCTATTACTCAACAACACTCTGATAAACAGTAAATTCATCATATTCAGTGCCCCATGTCGCTATTTTCCAAGCTAGCGTAGTGGTCATATAATGGCGATCGTGCTCACAGCTAGCATCGAAACAAACACTTGATAGTCACTTATAATAATTAATAAATTAATAAGTTAATTAATAATCGATTTAGTCTTGATCTGAATTTGCTACAGAGTTCTGACCGGAATATTTCACACACACAAACACACAATAACAAAAGTTTTATAAATGTTTAATTAACAACTAACTAGGCTACACAATAAACTAATGACTACACAAACACATCTAATAACTACTAGACAAGCTCCTCTCCTGTGGAATCAGATCCCAGTTTGGGTTTGGGAAGCAGACCATCTCCACAATTTTCATTGTGCTACCGTATGCTCTCTTACTTCCTGCTCTCTCTCTCTCTCTCTCTCTCTCTCTCTCTCTCTCTCTCTCTCTCTCTCTCTCTCTCTCTCACACACACACACACACACAACACAACTGGCAGTGGCAGATAGTTGCCCACCCTGATTCTGGTTCTGCTTGAGGTTTCTGCCTCTTAAAAGTAAGTTTCCTTGCCACTGTCGCCAAGTGCTCCAAGACTGGAGTCAAAGCAGATGAAGAGCTGATCAGTCTTCCCGATGGCCTGTGTGCGCCAGATGTACTCCAAGGCCCTGACAGGGGACAGCATAGACTGGCACTGCTGGACCCCCTGGTCTCCCCCAGAAGAGGAGAGTGACTGCAGCTCAACCGACTGCGACAGGTGCAACTCAGATAGAATCTTAGACAGGAATGCCGGGTTGGGGCGGAGGACTACACTCGGCCCATCTGGCAAGAACCTGCAGCAGTCATTGTGACCGACAGTGCTTGGAGCTTGCTTATCCTCCTGGCAGAAATATAGCTGGCAGAAACATAGTTTTAAGGGAAGCCATTTCAAATCAGCAACCCCAAGGGGCTCAAAGGGGGAATGCTGCACCAAGGACTATATCCAAGTCCCATGAAGGTCTAGTCATGCAAACTGTATGCCTCTGGGCACCTCTAAGGAACTGGGAAATCAAGGAGCAGCCATCCTGATTCAGTGTGTATTTGCCAACATGAACTGCTTTGATTACCGCCACCATACCTCGCAGGGTAACGGCAGACTTCCTCACCTCCAGTTTGAATGCAAGAACAACAGGATTTCCTGGACTGTGACTGAGAAAGGATTCCGCCTCGTGGGCCCCACACCAAGTGGTAAATACCCCCCAATGGCATGAGTAGGCAGCCCATAGTGCCTGGGCCTCCTGCATAGTTCTCACTACAGGCTCTTGCAAGCCTAGAGCCAGGAGTCTGTCCCTCTCAGGCCACCAATCTGAGCCCCTCTGGGAAGGGGTGGAACAGGGTCCCACTCTCTGAAGCAGGACCTCCCATGGCGTTCTGACCAGGACAGGTGGAATCGCTGATAATCATGTCATGTGCAAAAGAGAAGCCACCAAAATCAGCCTCACCCCTTCCACCACGGTTCAATTGCCAGCTTGCATAGGATGGGGGAGCCTAGGCCCCACTGCCTGTTGATGTAGGCTGCTGTCACTGCGCTGTCTGTCCCGACAATGACATGGTGAGTTCTCAATCTCAGCAGGAACCATTGAAGTGTGAGGAGAACAGCTCCCAGCTCCAGAACCTTAATGTGCTGGGCCAATCAATGACTGGTCCATTGTCCCTTGACCCCACAGCCTTTGTGGACAGCGCCCCAGCCTACGATGTGTCTGAGAACCTTGAGGTTGATATTGGCAAACCACACTCCTCTTTTATATGGCTGACCTCATTACAGAAGGTCGAGAAAACTGTAAGCGGTATCCATGGGTCACAGTGAACACAACCCATGGGTCTGCTCCCAAAGCCAACCATGCTGCCTTGTACCCACGAAAACCCTCCAGCTGAGGCCTGAGGTCCCTTTGGTTCCCATACTGGGGCTTCTGGTGTTGGTTTAAGTATAAATGCCCTTGTCTGCCCATAGCCCATGATGTGCCTAGAAAGGCTACCTGAAACCTCTTGTGCACAGCGGCAACTTACCCATGCCTACTACAACAACTTAGCTGCATCCGGTCCAGACATAGCCGAAGGGTCCACTGGCAATTTCAGTAAATAGTCTCGATCTGGCATGGCAGCTGGAATGGCAGCAACCCGGAAGCAATCTCCTTCTTGTCTACCACTAGCAATGTGGGAATAATAACGTTGTGGAGTTGACCGGTGCTCTGAAAGCCACACGCTTGTTTTTTTTTTTTATTGTTTTAAATGGGAGAGATAGAGGAGACGTCCGCTGTTAGCAGGCCCACTTGGCTCAGCTGGCTCATAGATAAATAATCTACGGTGCGCACGCTACAGCTATTGCCAAGTGCACATGGAAGTAGGAACAGTACAAGTGTATTGAGTTTGTCACTTCCGTGTTGTAGTAGATTTCTAAATGCTCAGGACACATAGATCTCTACAATCACCTTTGTAAATCGGCGATACGCCATTTTCCAACCATGATTGGTGCAGTGCTTTCCGCATGGTTCACAACCTAATAACAGAGCTTTTGATTGGAGAGGCGAGAGTCAACATGTCTGCCAGCAATCTCAAACTTTTTACTGTTTTGGTGAAAGTTGTATTGTCTGCATTAGATAAATAAGTACATGAAACATTGAATTATCGCTTTTGTTATTTTTTTAACGTGTCCAAAAATAATACAGCGTTTCCTTGATGGATTACCAAGCCAAGTTTTTAAAGGTCCAGTGTGTAACATTCAGGAGAATCCATTGGCAGAAATGGAATATATTATTCATAAGTAGTTTTCATTAGTGTATAATCACCTGAAAATAAGAAACCTTGTGTTTTCGTTACCTTAGAATAAGCCATTTTTATCTACTGAGGTGAGCGCATTCCCTTCCACGGAAGCCGCCATGTTGCACCGCCATGTTTCTACAGTAGCCCAGAAGGGTGAGGCGAGCAGTATTCAAATGGTTGCAAACTGCAATTTCATCACTAGATGCCACTAAATCCTACACACTCCAAACCCTTAAAGTAAGTCATTACCATTGCACACATCCTCCACACAGATAACAATAAAAAGGCCTTCCTGAAGGAAGTAGAGTACCTGACCCGCTGGTGTCAGGACAACGACCTACTCCTGAACGTCAGCAAGACTAAGGAGCTGATAGTGGACTTAAGGGAAGGGACTACGCCCCCCTGTTGGTAAGAAAAGGTTCATTATTTGTAGTTGACAGGATTTGCATGTAACAGTAAAAGATGAATGAAGAAGCCCCACAGCATAAATTGTACATATTATTATATGATATATGGCGATGAATATCTCCAAATAGAGCACAGTTAAATCTCTCCATCTTTCACAGGTATATATTTTAAAGAATCAATTTTTTAAAACAAAATTTTGGCATCCAAAGGAATACTGACTGCATCACATAAATCTTAGTTCTTTGTTATCCATACACTAACAAAATCAATTTCTATTACATTTTCACTACAATTACAATTTACTAAAACTCAATTTAGTGCCTTACTCCACCCACCATTTTATTCTTTTCTTACACTGACACTGACAAATGTGAGAGAAGAAAGTGCACTGGGAAGCAGAGCAATTTTTGGAATGAAAACAATGTCTCAAAATGAAAATAACATTACTGTATGTAATTAGTGAGAATGGCACATTTTTCCATGTCGATTACTGTTATACAGTATGTGAAGCCAGCCAAAAGGAAGCAAAGACATGCCTTCATTTAACTATGATCATTAACCATGGTCTTATACACAGTAACTGTAATATGAACAATGGTCAGTGGTTCTGTAAGTCGATATATTTCCACCTGATCCAGAATGGAATACTGTAGCATAGGAAAGAATTAACAAAATGTTGGGACTGAAAGGCAGAGCGGTAGAGAGGAGTTTATTAAGAAATCTCTGATGGTGTTATTTGTTGAAGAATTTGCAGATGTGTGGTAAGGTAACCACTAAAATGCCCTATTTATACGAAAGAGATAAAGCATGAAATGTGAAAAAATAGCACAGCAATGAACCCTTTACCAACGTAAATTTTTTCCTAAAAACAATGTTACAAGAATACTGATAAACACAACTGCTCTCATGCATGGTTTCATGCATTTTTGAAAAAGTAAAGTTAATTTCTTATCTAACAAGCTAGCTACCTGTAGCATATATGTGAAATAATTATTTTGCTTATTCCTTAACTTAATAAATGTAAATTCTTCTGTGCATTTATTTAAACTAAATGCCTTAACAATTTATGGAATTGAAAAGGGGAAATACCACAGATATAAAACTTTGGAAAAGAGAGAGCAAAATAAATAGAAATATGAGCTGTATGAGTATATGAATATGAGTTGGAAGTTCAGACTAAAACTAACAGGAATCACAAGACATATCACCTCAAACGTGAAAGAGAAAACACATAATACTATAACAAACAAGACATTGTTGAAACTGTTTCTGAAGAGTTGAGAAATGTTACTGTACAAAAAAGGAAATAAATGCCAATATCAATTGCAATAAATACAGTAAAAAGCATGCACCAATTGAGTGTGTGTTTGTGTTTGATTTTAGGGAGAATTTTCATATTCCATTCTCCATATTTCTATCATGACTTCTTTTCACACGACAATAAACTTTAAACCCTTTACGGCACAATGTTCACAGCTTTGTGCAGCACTTTCAGTTCATAAGACTCCAAATAGTGTGTATGAGGATATTTGGTTAGCATCATGTCTCTCTCTTGCTAAATGGACTGCTGACCTCCTGGTCATTTCTGTCCAACTCACTTCATATTCACTTTTTACTGGCATAGAGCAGTATGATGACACCAACCACATTACTGGAAAAGTCATCAGCATTTCTGTGTGTGTAGATTCCCGAAATAAAAATTGAAAGGTGATGTGTACAGGACGTGTATCTTCTGTTGTTTACATAAAAAGTAAACTTTGACATATTTCATGAGACAAGCTCTCAGTCTGTATCTTAAATTGCTAAGATAATGTTGAGTTAACAACTCCCAATCCTTTGAATTTGAAATTCCTTTGAATTAGTTGCTTATGGTGATGTTCCTGTTGTTATTGATTGAAGTTATTTTGTAACAGACATGTTGTTTTTAGCTGGTACGTCAAATCTTCGATGCTCAAAATCTTAAAACTGCACAGAACCTAGACAGAGCATCATAAGTGAAAGCTCATCATTTGCGAATGTTAATTGTAGATTGATTTGCTGTGAATAGAAAACAATGCAGCTACACAGATGTTAGAGAGAGACATTAAACATAAAACCACTGCATACCACTGCAGTTATTTTTTTCATGTGTTTACATACATGTTTGATGAATCGATTAGAGAAACCTTTATAAGATTTTACTGACAAGTTAAACACATATTTGGAACTATACAGGTACACACACACACACACACACACACACAATGTAATTCAAGCCCAATTGGTGTAAAACAAACCTGTGCTGACAATCACATCTTTCATTTTTGGTTATTCTCAATTCATATGTGATTTTTATGAACTGTAATGCCTCTCTGTCGAAGGCACACTGAGGCTGTTCTCTAATCTGACATGACAGCCCATATACTTTTACTCGCACATTACAGTGTAGCCTCGAGCAACTGGGCCTGCTTCTTTCAAAATGTTGGAACCAGGTTATTTCTATTGAACTAAACTATTATTTCAGGGTGTGAAATGCAGGACTGAGTGGGGATTGACTGAATGTGAATGAGGGAAAGAGAGGACACACTGTAGAGAGTGAAATGGGGAAATGTGGAGAAGGAAGAGCAAAAGTGTGTATTTTGCATTGGACTGATGGCTGGAAGAAGATGTGTGTCTGAGTAGCCCATGGGTTGTAGGACAAGCAACCATGGCAAAATTAGAGGAATTTAACAACAACAAATAAACTTAACTTAAGGTCCATATGGATATTGCCAACCGTTATGTTTATCTGTTACATAAATAAATATCTTGAGAATTTCTCCACAACATTAAATGTTCATGACTAAAAAAGCAACAATCGAAGTTAAAGGTCAGAAAATAAAACATCTTCGGATACTATTTATTAAGAGTTTAAAACTCTAATCTACTTTGTCAGGACTGTGTAGGTGTGGTTTCATCAGATTTGATTGACAGTGCCCTGCCTACATAAGCAACAACTCCACAACTATCATCACATTTTGATTAAAATATTGCTTAAGTCATGTTTTACATGAACAGGTTTTCAGGGCTTTTCCATTTAAAATTGTGAGATGTTGAGTAGAGTTTGAAAATGTGCCATAATTTATAGTTTTCCCCCAATTGTTCAGTTGAATTGCTACTGTGTTTTAAGACTGCAAATGCAGTGCACTTATCACACAGAAAGCACAGTTTACCAATGAAGAAAAACTGTTTCTGTTGTATTGGCTTTTTAGTAGAGGTACAAAAACTATGACTCTATAATCAACATGAAATCTCATTGTAAATGGTCACAACAGGTTGGACACCTAAAAAAATGCAGCTGACAGACTTACTGTAAATAAGTAATTTAATGCTCAGTTCAAATGAAACACCTTATCATGTCAAGACAAAACCACAATTTGTGATGTCTCGCAGGCCCAAATTCCTTCCCCTACTCAGCATCTTTCTCTGCATCAGTTTTACAGTATGTACTTCCCTTGTGCTATTCCAAAGATTACCACAGGGTGACAGTAGTGACCTTCTGGCCAGTGGGAGATGTACAGCAGGGAAAGACAGACACACAGAGAGAATTTGAATTGAATCAAATTGTTTTTGAATGTTTTTATATTATTGCTGATAACACTAATATTAGTGTTTATTTTGTTTAATCAATGTCAATCATCTGTTTAAAAAATTAACCTTGAGTGATGTCCTTTGTTAACATGAGTTTCTTTCCTTAACATGCCAGTGAAACACATTTGAAATGTTGGAAATAAAGTAACACAACATTTAGAGAAGATTCACATGATATGGAGAAACAGAAAAAAAGATCGAAAAAAGGAGATAAGTTACTGAGGGAGAGATCAATTAATAGATTTTTATTATTACTTAAAATGCAAATTTTGTTGTGCCAAGATAGAGGGTGAATGAATAAGAAAGATAAAAAGGAAGAGTGAGAGAAAAAGGAGGAAATGTTACGAAGAAAGGCTGAGAGTGGTATAAGGAAAATGTGTAGTGTCGATGAAAAGCGTAGCAGAGGGAGAAAAGGTTAGAAAGGGCGGATGAAGAGAGAGGTCAGGCTGTGGATTTGGTTCTTCTCTTATATTATGTGATGATGGACTGAAGGCTTAGAGAAGGTAAAGAAAGAGAGAAAGAAGGAAGACTATATATGAAGGAGGGAGAGGGAAAGAGAGGAGGAGGGGGGTATTGTTTTTGTGGCAAATTGATGCGATCCATCTGAACCATGTGACTCCTGCAGCACACTCCCTGAGTGACCAGCGCCACGCCACACCCAAGGGCAACTGAAATTGCATTGTGGGCCCCCCTTTTTTTCTGCTCTTTTCTTTTTTTTTAGGCAATAAGAGACAATGTATGTCCTCCATTTTGCCACAGGAGTGAGCAAACAAAACGACAGCCTGTAGTTATATGTATCGCAGTCCTTCTTCCCCTAAAAATATATTCCACTAACACACACCCTCTGAGGGGTGGGCATGTGGCTTGCTTCCCAGGTCATTTTCTTTGGAGTTGCTGCTTTATTGTGTTCGCTGATCCGATTTCCCTTCCTCTCTGGTGTGATTTCTCTTTCTGTTGCCCTGGCCAATCTTACAGCCACAGTTCACCTGGAAAAGAAAAATAGTGTGACCTCTACACCAACACACCAGCACTAGCAACAACAACAACATGGGATTATAATGCTTTCACTTGAGGAATGGGAAATAATGTGTCTTCATGATCTATCTGGGCCATATGAAATATTTGAATCATGTTATTACGGAGGAGTTGGAGGAGACCAGGCTCTGCAGGGCTGCAGTGGAAGTGATTGCTGGGAGAAGTGCCAGTGTGTTAGCCAAGGTGTTTTGGCCATGAATGGTGATGTTACTATGTGAATTCAGAAATATTTCCTAGGTACTGCAAGTTCTCTGTTCAGTTCACCTTAAGTGTAATTACACGTAAATTGCTGATCATACACAGCGATAAACTAAACAATATTAACAGTATTCTGTATTTTTATCATTGTCAACAAATCCTATAAAAAAGCAAAACCAACAATGAACTTTTTTTTTGTGTGTATCCAAAGCCTAATATATCTTATTCCTCCGTGCCACAGAGCGCCATTGGTGTCCAAAAACTATTACAAGCACACCATTGAGCCACATTGTTGCACTGGGTGTTCATGTTCCTGAACACACACACACTGTGTGGTAGTTTATTTTGAGTCAATCTCACATACACTGTCCTGCTGCTGGAAATACTCACTAGAGCACCAAATGTGTACTAAAGGTTTGCTAAAAACTACAATGACTATATATATATATATATATATATTTTTTTTTTTAAAGATGTATGTCTTGAGTAGGAATCAATGGGCTTGGGGCTGAGAGCCACAGACAGCATAGGAAAGTCAGAAAGTATTGATAGATGGACTAACACATTGCTGGTCTTCTTTTTTCAAGATTACAGAATAATATCGGCGTTGTCCTTTAAGCCAACCTGTGAATTACGTATCTGATTATAATCATGTAACATGAGTGCAATACAAGTACTGTACTCTACACTATCGTAGAAAAGGTTTCAGTCGTAGTCATCTGGACACTGTTTTCAGAATCAAGACGTTTCGGCTCCCATCCGGAAGTCATTCTCAGTTGAAAACCTTTTCTACGATAGAACACTCCTGGACGAATGAGGGACTACACCGTCTGTACTCTACACTAAGTTTACTTTTTTAAACTTTTTAAAATCCATACCTTGGACTTTTTTTGTTTACAACCAATAGGGCCTTAATGATGCGTTTGATTAAAAAAAGTCCAGCTATAATTGGTTCCCAACCTGGAGGTCGGGACCCCACAAGGGGTTTGCAAGATAAATCTGAGGGATCAGGAGGATTATTAAAAGTATAGGAAAGCAGAAAAAACATATTCCTGTGAAACAAAATCATGTTTAATTTCATCTAATCTTTGCTTTTTTTGTGTTAATTACTATATACATTTTATTTCTTAAGGCCTCAAAAAATTATAGTAAAATAAGGGAAAAAGGGTTCACATCAGGCTGCTTTGGCTAATGTTACTTATGTTTCATTAACTTTGGCTTTACATTTGTGATTGTTATTGGGCATTTTTTACTCTCTTTGGTGAATATAAAAGAAAGGAAAAAGAGCATATTGTTATGTAATGCTGTTTTCCTGTTTTCTTGAATGTTTTGCACTCTAATTAGTGTGTGTGTTTGAGTGTCTTCTATCCCTTCAAGTGTGCAAATTGTTAGTTGATGACCCCTCCTCAATCTGTGAAAGACTGTACTGTATGTTCTGTGTGTATTGGCATGTATTATTCTCTGACGAAGGTCAGAAGACAATGAATCAGGTGTTTGCAATAGAGATTTTCTTATTTTGTAAATCAATAAAAAATTTTAAATCCGAAAATGCTAAATAATGCACAAAAGTAGTACAAATTGTAACTGGTTTCCCGGGTGAATGTTTTGCAGCAATGGTTTAAAATCAAAATTGGATTCTTAAATAAAATAAAATCATCACGTTTACTTCGAGTTAAATGTGTTTAGTTGACTTTGCAAATGAGCCTGTGTTCCCATGAAACAAAAGAAAAAGAAGTTAGAAGAGTGGAAAGTGAGTAACAGTAACTTAACTGTACGGTGACTCAATTCAAAGTTGCTCTCCCACTCCTCTGTCCTTGGCTCCCCTCCAACAAAACAAATGCAATATTACTATGAGATGTTGTCTTCTATCAGTATGGAAGAACAGAGCCAAAGAAACACTGAAGTCTATTCATCGCCTTTTCTCTCTTGCTTCTAATTTAAATCTGAAGTTTTGAAACAAAAAAAAGAAATATCTGAGGCTGGAGCGACATTAGCGACATTATAGGGCCTATTTTCGCTCAGCCAGGGAAATTAATTACTTATTGATCAAAAGAGTGGGGGAATAAAATGAAGTGAATTAATAAAT
The DNA here is from genome assembly GCF_020085105.1 of Siniperca chuatsi. Taxonomy (NCBI): domain Eukaryota; kingdom Metazoa; phylum Chordata; class Actinopteri; order Centrarchiformes; family Sinipercidae; genus Siniperca; species Siniperca chuatsi. The sequence goes on from NC_058042.1 coordinate 31,758,056, forward strand.
AAGTGAATAGATAGCAGCGAGTGGGCCATAGGTGGGCTACTTGTTCAAATTTGCAAACATCATGGTTGGCAGATTCCATTTGTTTTCCATTTCATTACTACCAAACAGGGCCCTACACACAGTGAAGCTTAAGAGTTCATTTGTTAATACATGATACTTTTAAAAAGGAAGAAAAGCTGGGAATTTGAGGACAGCTCCTATATGAATCCCTCTATGCTAATATGTTAAGTTTGTAGGGGATATAAACAAATTTTAGATATTTGAAAAATCCTGAAGCATTACATTGAAACCCATGTTTACAGGAGCAATTTATAATTTTTTATTTCCTCCTTTTAATGATTAGTTGTTTTGAATTATACGAATAGTTAAATGGCAATAATTTTGTTTCTCCTTGTAATAAATGTCCCTGCTGCTGGAAAGTTGTGTGCTGATTGGAACCTCCCTTTAAACTTGCTAAGTACATATCATTAGGCCTTAGTACAGGATGGTCCGGCTAATAAACAATTATTTATAACAAATTGTTGCCTAATGTATCAAATTAACAACATGCAGCATGTGAGATTTATACACCATGCTTGCCACATTTATTACATTTACTTAGGGTATTCAGCGATGCACATTTGGTGTAAAACACATCTTTTTTTATAGACGGTGTTTTATAGTGGAATATGTGAGATTAACAGTGTGAAGTGTGTTTTTGTTTGGTTGATTTATGGATACTATAAAGTCATGTTTATTGGGCTGGTGCAAATAATTAAATGGTGGAGTTTTAAGTGCAATATTCACCTAATGTAAAAAAAGAATGGGTGGAAATATCACCTCGTAAAGTTGGAGTTATCTCCAAAGTCAAGGAGTCAAAATATTTACATCGATAAATCTGTCCTTAACATCTCGCAGCTAACAGGGGTGGACGGCCCGACCAGTTGGCTTTTGTAGCAGCAGGACTGAGATGAATGTTGGCGGGAGACGCCACTGTTGTTTTTCACTGTTTTTAATTGCCTTTTTACCCTCCAGTATGGAGAGTTCAGGACAAAGAGGAGGAAAGGTTCCCTAACTACACAAACACACATTGATATACACATACAGAGTCACACATACCTGCAGAGATGCACAAAAATCCCCAGATTCAATTTGTTTCATTCAACAGAGAACAACACAAGTACACAACCTCCTGGCCACAAACATGCACGTACGCAATTCCACACACAAACATGTATGCACAAGAACACGCACACTGCACACTGTATGTGTGCAGTACAAGCATGCATAGAAGCACTAGCACACAGCACACACACTCAAACAAACATTCCAACTAGGTCAAAAGCAGCAAAGACTGTACAGAGTCTGATTGATTCCTTAAGATATTCATAGTAATCTTAAAATTCCTGCTTGTTGGGTAATAAGACACTTTATCATCACATGCAGTGACAAGGTACATTAGTCTTGACCTGTCACAGGGGGAAAAAAACTGATGCAGTTTGATCACCATAACAACCAGCTTATTGATTATAACAATGTGTGGCTGGGTCATGTATCCAACCACTGACACTGGTCCTGGAGAGAGAGGGGGTGAGGTAAATGGAAAGAAGGGGAGAAAAGCCCATGAGGAGGACAGCTGTGTTTGTGTGTTTTTGCATGGCACAACTTGTTTGTCTTTGTCTGTTTCTCTCAGAGTTGTCGCTGTCAGGCTTCTCTCTCTCTTCAGTCGAGACAGGGACTCTCAGAAGAAGATAAATGTCTGCTTTGCAGAAATCCAATAGACATTCCGATGTATTCAACAGCCAAACCAGACAAACTGAATACAGAGCAAGTGTTTGGAGCCCCATTGTTGGACTTATTACTTAATTGATGAGAGCACTGACACTGAAATCATCCGCGTTTCCCTAGTGGAATGATGGTTCCAGGGCTCATGCTTAGCATTAACTAGCAGGGACTACTTCTCCTGTGTCTGCAGAGCTGAGGGTGGTGGTAGTCCTGATGCACTACATCATGCTACGTCTGTCACGGAACACAGACATTTCAGTCGCTCCACAGTTCATAACATTTGCAAGAAAGTTAAATTTGAACTAGAAAATTTGAACTCATCTAGTGGTAAGGCAGTCCTTTTGTGACTTTTACAGTGGGAAAAAACAATGTCATGCGGGTGCAAAAGTAACAAAAACTATGATTCATTAAAAAAAAAAAAAAGTCAATACAATCATGTAAAATCAAAGATGCAGAATTCCTTCCTCGCTCACAGACTACTGTGTTCCACGGCAGCAGTGCGCTCAGTGCTGCCACTGGTGGCGGGAAAATCTATAAATGAGACTACCATTTTAATCATTTAATATTACCGCAATTTAACTGGGATAAGGGTCCGGGTGGTCGGGGAGACTGAATAAACAACTCTGTCGCCAGACAAGACCATTGGGCCTCATGCAAGAACCACCACAAACAGATTTGTTCTTAAGTGGCTTGTGTGAGTGATTTAGTAGATCTTGCCGCATTCACCAATTTTCTCGGATTTTGAATTTTCTCTTAGGCACGAACACAATTTACGAGTGGTCCAGACCTGTTGCAGGAGTCATACGTTTTTCACTAATAGATAGTATATTTCATTACTTTGAAGCAATTTTGAAGTTTGAGTTTGAAAATCCTATATAAATTACACTTCATAATTATGTTGACATTATCCTGTTTGACTCTGCAATTCGAATGTAATCGTAATATAATTCTAAATGTAGTTATATAGCCTAATGATATCATTAATTTTAATTGGCTATTGATGCTATTGTATAACACTAAAATATCAATATGAAAATCTGATTCATTTGTCTCTGAATATATTAAGGTCAATGGTAAGAGTAAATGGCTGTCTTACTCCTTTTGGATGCCTTTGGAAGAAAGCATGCCTTTAGACAGATAAATTGCCAAAGACAGATGAATGGTTTTTGTTGCGGTTTAGATTACCACAGGCTGTGCTTCTACAAATCTGTAATTTCTTAGAGCCGCAAGTCTGCAGACAGACACGCTGATCCAACCAAATTCCACCACATGTCCAGGTACTCACCACAATCACACAAAGTTTCCTGGCCACAGCAACTTTCCAAATGGAGATGGGAGACAGATCGGGTGTGTCCCAGTCTTCCGTGAGTTGTGCGTCTCCCTTGGTCCTCATTAGATTATCACCCAGGTACATCAAATTCCCATACACTGCCGTTGAATGAATACAGATTAAGAGGAACTTTCATACCATTGCTGGACTACCCAACATCATAGGAGTAATAGACTGTACACATGTATGCATCAAAGCGCCTTCCCCTGATGCATTTTCCTTCCTCGATTGCAAGCAGTATTACTGTGGTGCAAAATACTGCGGTTGGGATGCATCTTGCGCAAGGTGCCATGCATGGAGATGGTTGGCTTATTGGTAAGTGACTTGCCAACTGTTAATTGTCGCCATGCAAGCTATTTCAATTTCATTTCTCCAGGTGATCGAGGTAGCTCCCTGGCTCATGACGCCTCTAGTCAACCCACAGAGTAGACAGGAGCGCTCATACAACGAGCGTCATACACGCACCCGTGCTGTCGTAGAGCGCACAATTGGGGTTTTGAAGGCCAGATGGCTGTGCCTTGAGACAGCTGGTGGCAAGCTGCGCTACACCCCAGAGAAGGCATGTCAGATTATTTTAGCATGTGAAGCCTTATATGGTATTATTGGAGTGTTAATTATGCTAATTTACAATTCTCATGAATGCACACTCAATTACGCACAGGTGGCGTTCATCATGTTTACGCGGGTCATTTATACAGTTAACTGAAGTTAGGAGCGTTTGCTGAATGTTACGTGGCAAACAAGCCCACCGTACGAAATAAAGTAAGAGAAAGTTAAGATAAGAATACGAAAATGTTCTTGCATGAGGCCCATTGATATTGGACGATTGGACTGCAAAACCCCGGATTATGTTCAATGACAGCGTGTTTAAAATTCTCGCACTGTATAATATCTGCACATGGCAAAGTTAGAGAAAGATCATGGTTAGGGTAAACAAAAAGGAGAAAATTAATTGCAGATCTGTGATGGGATGCAAAAGGCCGAAAATCGGACCCATCCACCACTCAACCTCCACACACTTACTTTCTGCCTCTATACATGAAGCACAAAACTATAAAAAGTAAGAACAAAGTCATACTGTGAAAATTTTAGACACGTAGTTCTTCTACTACTGCTCTTCTAATCGGTAAATCAATTTTATTATTTATTTTGTTCCTTTCAATTAGCTGTAATTTCATTGATTATATTTTATTGGTTGTTGGAAGTGTGATATTGCTTTGCCAGATAGACTCTTCAATCCTTGTACATCAAAGACCACAATGGAAAAAAGTCTTGGATCTTTGAATCTACAAGGATGACAAAAAAAGACATCATTCATTCTACGTCTTCCTTCTTACAATATAAAATAAACAATGTATTTAAATGTTTCATTTAACCATTATTTAAACAGGAATGCATTGAGGTTAAAAATCTAATTTTCAAGTTACCAAGGTAGACAGTGAATTACAGACGAACAACATAAAACACAAGAACACAAATATATGTCACAAGAATACAATCAAACAAAACTGTGGTTATAAAATCATGAATAAATGATCATATAAAAGATTACATCCTTGATATGGATTATGTTAGTGACCAACTGATGGTGCCTATATTCTCATCATTTAATGGGTGACGAATAGGCAGATTTCCTGGAATCTTGCTGTATTAGTTAGTCTTACTAACAGACACAAAGAAAAATGATCGGAGGTACAGTACATTGACAGTGATGTGGAATCAATGGAAGAACTAGATGTGATTTATATTATTTATAACATATACTGCATTAAAGCTAACTGACCCAACAATAGCAGGCTACTGGCATTATGAGAATTTCTGTGTGTGTGTGTACATCCATGCTCACACACAGACACATTCTCATGTACGTGCATCTGTTTGCACACACACCAGCCGCAATGCCTGAGCTATGGCCTAATAGGATAATGAATTCATTGTGTAGAGGCAGTGTAAGGACCGATGGTGTGCGTTTCTGTGTGTGTACAGGGCAGCAGTGGGGGTTAATACAACATGATAAATATTTGATTTCTGCTGGGGCCAGTCCCCACCTACAGAATGGGAAATGGCTGTAATGCGATTCAGAACAGATTGTCCTCTGGGAGGGCCTTTGTGTGTTTTGCTTGCAGTGTGTGTGTGTGTGTGTGTGTGTGTGTGTGTGTGTGTGTGTGTGTGTGTGTGTGTTTGTGAGTATAAAGGCCCAGTGACTGCATGTGTATGGCCAGGGGAAATAAAGGAACAAATCGGCTTACAAATCACCATGGCACCACAGCGAGCAATGGCCCCTGTCTGACTATCACCACCACCAGCAATGACCCTGAACACAACGATCAAGTTGATACGCGCTGTGACGTGACATTATGTACAGCTCCATGCTGCTGACTGGGACACTAGTTGCACTAAATGATTTGTGTTCATGTGAAGAAAAAATAATATTACAAGCATGCTAAGGCCAAAACTATAAAGATTAGTTTGAATCATGAAACTAATCAAACTTGGAATATACTGTATGTGATCTAAACAGTAGAATCTCTATGACCTAATCCAACATCATGCTTTAGCACTCCAAAAATGACCATATCAACAACAGATTTGTTATCATAAACGCAGAGAGGGCTTGCTTTACTTGAAAAAACTCAGCTGTGGACCACCTTAAAACTTCTTGGTATTTATTTTAACATTTTATACTATTTTTTGGAATGTATTATTGTAAAGAATTTTCCTATGTGATAACTTTCTCATTTATCTAATTTTATTTGAGGTTTACCTCGGACTACACAGCCCTGTCTCCTAAAAAATATGTTTATATACGACTAATTTGCAATAGCAAATATGTTTTTAAAGAATCTAAATGTCATTTGAATTATGTTTTTTTTTTAATCAGCATAATGAGGAAACCTTTTTAACAAATGTATCTGTATAGTCCCAAAATATTTATATAGAACACATCTGCGTAATATTCACAAGTGGCATCTACAGCATAATTAACATTTTCATGGTTATGTTTGTGAAACTTAAAGCAAAGATTTTGGTTAATTATTAAAAAAGTCACGGATAACAGGCTGCATAGATGTTTCATAATGAAATCCACAATAATGTCCTAACCTTAACCAAACCACGATCATTCCCTTGCCTTAAACCTTCAAGCATAACAAGCTATAAGCAAAACTTTGCAATATTAGCACCATATAAAGTTTATATGTTGAATGTGTTAGCTAACAGTTGCCTATTTACACATCCAGTAGATATACGGAGCAACATTAGCATTCATTTGGAGTTGTGTTTCTTTTCAATTGATGAAGCACAATACTCACTTTCCTGTTAGCTCTGTTTTGGTCTCCACCAAAATCTGGCTCTGTAACTGCTAAATGCTTCACTATGTTCAGTAGCTAGTCACTAACTACCTTTGTCTATTTGACCTGCTATGCAGGTATTGTGCAGCGGGTTTATCGAACTTTTGTCACTGGAAACAGCTGCCTTCTGTGGCAGAAAATGACGCTGATGAGAGTGGTGAGGGCCAGTGCTGGGTTTTTGTTTTGCTTTTTTAATTGTTTTGCATTGCCTGCATTTAACCAGCACCCAACTGAACTACAGTATACTGCTGTGCAGAGGACGTGTGATTTTCTCAGTTTCGTTGTCACGTTTAGTCTTCTTTTCTGTACCGAAACTGTACTTTTGCTCAATGTGGATTCACATCATGCCTGAGTCAAGGCAGATCGCTTCTTCAGAAATGATAAAGAAAACATTGATAATTATAATAATTCAAGAAAACTGTCAAAATACATGTATATAGTATGGAACAATGAAATGGGACAAATGGTAACAAGTAAAATGACCCCTACCATTTATTACACTTAATATTTACATACTTTAGTATTGTTTATTCTTTACTATTTATTGATTTAATAATGCAATTATGTTTCTCTCCTCTATACAAACACCACATATTGTTGCTGTTCCTCAGGTTTCTCCCTTTTCCCCATTTAATGGTTATTTTGCAGAGTTTTTTCTTATCCAAATTGGGGGTTAAAGGGTAGAGAGACTAATATTTTATGAATATTTTGCAGTGCATCTTGATATTTGCAGGTATTGATCATTGTGTGTTTATAATAGTTAATGTGCTGAACAATTTCTAAATGCTCTGCTGGCCAGCCAAGGCCTTGCTGTATTCAGGTCACTGATCTGAAATAGATGTTTAAAGAACCCTGGACACACTCCAAACAAACACATTTACACACGCACACACACACACACAAAATCATGTTGTGGGAAAAAAAAGCCTCAAACTCAATACTGCAGGGAATGACTGGTCTGTCTGATATATTTATAGACAAGTGTGCCACACAATCAAGAAACATTTTGTCCTCAAGTGGGGGAAATATGGTTTTGGTTATATTGGGTGGCACGGGAGAGAGGGTAATGATTGATTATAGCCAGACAGAACTCTTGTTGCTAATTTAATCATCGGTGAAAAATGACAAGAGCAGTTCTGCAACAAACGCACACATACACACACTCAAACCCAGGCACACTCCCACTCCCTTGTCTTTTCTTTTCCTGTTGTGCAATTGTCAGAGCAAATTAATGCAATTAACGTGGCCTTAGGCGGAAAGCGAGGGGTTTTGAGTTTGCCACACTGCAATTCTGTTATCTAGAGATGAAAAAAAACAATACCCCACAATCTTGTTTCTTCAGCTTAGACTATTTTTTCCGTCTTTCAAAGGAGCTATCCCTCTCTTGTGTGTGTGCACGCTGTCATCGCATCCCTTCCCATTTGGGAATAGATGGAGACATTGGCGTCAGCCGCAATGAAATCACTGTTAATGTGTTCTAATGAGTCAGGCACACTGACGCACATGCTGGTCACTTGGATTCATGTCTAGACACACTACACAAGCTGGAGGAAAAAGGCATGTGCACACTCTGCATGGTAAATGTACACATGCACATACAGCACATGCACACACACAGTTGTAATTGCAACAAGCTTGATGACAGCGCAAGAAAGGTGGTGTGATATCTCGCTAAACTTCATTCCTCTAATATGAAATGTGGATAATCCTTACGCAGTTTGGATAATTATTATAACCTTTGAAAGGGAATATTGAATGCATTTTTTCTTCTTTTTTACCAGCCTACAGTCTGCATTGCTGTGTATCCAATAGCAACCTGAACCTTGAACTTGAATGTTATTGCAGTGCGACACTTGTAAGAAATATCCGTGCCTCTATTCTCATAATTGTCCTTATAAATGTCAATGTTTGACATTTACCAGGTGACATACAGTCAATATTTTCCACTTCACAGTTTATATTGTACATGATATACGATATGTACATAGCTTAGACTGAGGACGCTAAGTGCATAAGCTCTGAGGTGGTGAAGATTTTATCACACTAAGCTGTGATTCTCCTCCTCGCTCGCTCTCGCTGATGTTGGCGCTGACCCCAGGCATGCAGAGCTGACCCTATTAGTGTTGTTTATGACATGTTTAAGACTAGTAAACATAGTAGCAAACACTCCATTTGGCTTCAGAAAAAAAAACCCTCAGCACCTCTGCAGCCACCACGTCCTGGCTTTTTAACCAGAGTTGTGTGTGTGTGACTATATATTCCCATGTGTAGCCTGTTTGTTGAGCATTGAAAGATTATTTCTTCCACCCAGTTTGGTCCATCCTGGTCAGACCAATTTGTCTGTACAGCCATCTGTGATTTAGTATAAGCAATAACAGCTTCAGATGGAGTATGTTGCTGTTTTTAGCTGGTCATTGTGCAGAAATGTGAAATATGCATTTGATATTTCAAGGTGCTGTGAAAGCTGGGGATGGAGCAATAAGTGGGCAGGTCAGGGACCCAGGCTTTTATGTTGCAGGCCAGATGACAATTTTTGAATGAATGGCCCAATAAGACTGTATGATTATGTGTCGCAAGTTCAAAAGCTGAGGAAATATAAGGCCCATATTCAGACCAGGTTAGGACTGTTCATCAGACCTCACTGACCATTTCCCAACAACTTTCCAGAGGACAAAAGGGACTGGAGCACACCAGTTAATTCACAGCTTTCACAAATTCACAAATTTGCTGTCCTCAAGCTGAGAGGCACCTGATTCAGCTGCATTTTGCTGGAAGCTGCACAGAGAACCCTGTTTCTACTACATTTCCCAACAACTGTTTTCTTGGCCTTGTGAGTACAAAACTGTAAAAGATTTTCCACTGGATGATTTTAAGGACAGAAATGAAGTGTGATTTTGGGAACACTTGTATATCTGTTACTTCAATCCAGTGGTTGTAATGCCAAATTTAAAAAAATCTCTTTAGACACGGATGTTTACATTTTTATCACACTAGTGGTGTCGCTCTGGGGATGGCAATGTTGGTCGGCCGAAACGGTCCAACACTTTGGTCCAACATGAAATATTTAGATACTACTATATGATATATGATAATACTATTGAATGGATTGCCATGGCATTTTGTACATATATATATCCATGGTGCCCAGAGGATGAATCCTCATGTCTTTGGTGATCCCCTGATTTTTCATCTAGAACCACGAGCTAGTGAAAGTTTTCCCTTACCCACTGAAATATCTCAACATCTACTTGCTGTATTATCATCAAATTTACAGACATTCATGCCCTCGTCAGGATGAATTGTAATGACTTTGGTGATCCCTTAACTTGGTGCCATCATCAGGTCAAAATTTCAATTTGTCCAATACCTTAGTCTATGACCAAATACCTGCAAAACTAATGGCATTCCCATCATCTTCTGCTGTAGTTTGTAGTCTGTTGACACGCTAAACTAAGATGTGTTAGCTCAAAGCACCACTGTACCTAAGTACAGCCTCACACAGCCGCTAGCATGGCTGTAGTCTTGTTTCAAGAGATCCTGCACAATTTTAAAACACGGGCCCAAAGATGTAGCTTTGATTTCTGAGGTGAGAGGAACACAATGAAGTGAAAAAAAGTCCTGCGTTTATATCCGTTATGTTATCCACAAATCCTATAGAAATTGATGTATTACTAATGCCCTAACCCTGCATAATCAAAACCTAGATTAAATTTCCCCGCAACAACACGAAGAGGAGGTGGCAGTAGAAGATCTCCCCTGTCAGGCTGGATATGGCCCCAACAAAACACCTCCACCAATAACAGGGTAGGGCAGCCTGAAAGGCGAAACCCACGGCAAAACATTTCCACAAAGGTATGTAAATGTAATCAAGTGTAGGGAGAGGAACAAAATTGACAGTACTAATTCTGTAAGTCAAATTACCACCGATTTAATCAGTTTGGTAGACTTTCATACTACTGGATGATGACGTAATTTGACAAAATTAGAAAAGGGTAGGCTCTACTCCTACAAATAAAACCACTTTGACACCCATGGTTAGAGTTATGTTTTCTGGCCTTGCACTCCATTTACTTGCTTGCTAATGTTAGTTCAATCAGGAGAGACTTAATTGAAAGAGACTTTTAAAGAGTAATTAATTAAATTCATGTATTTGACATAGTGTGCACAATAGGAAAAGTTTAAGAAATGAGAGCTGTCATGTACAGGAATATCCCCCGGATGGAGTCTAGACACTGGTGATGTGGTGGTGAAAGGGGTAATAGCAATGGTTTGAAGAGAGACAGAGAGAGCGATAGAGAATGTAAATAAATAGAGTAAGCATAAAGATAGTTGATGATTTAACTTTTGCTGAGCTTAATTTCAATCAGGAGAGACTGAATGGAAAGAGGTTTGAAGAGTAATTAAGTTAATTTATTTGACATAGTGTGCTTAATAGGAAAAGTTGAAGAAATATGTATGTCTTTGGCGATTAGGCAGAAGCAGCTTTCTAGATAAAATACAGCATATGAAAATTAGTCATAGAAAAAAGGCATAACTGATAAAAGCAAGGTAATGTGATTTGACTGGTTATGGTAGACCTAAGATAAGTATATTTGCTGCTTGAGGGATGGATGGCTTACCTAGTGAAGGGCCAGAGAATGTTTAGCAGCCTGATTTGAAATGGATGTGAAGGGCTGGTTGAACACGGGGGCAGGCTGCAACATGGAGGCCTGGGTGGTGGCGAAGGTTGCTGATGATGATGAAGGCCTGTGTCAATAACTTGGATTGAATTAGTCTGCGTAGTAGCGATCAGAGTGTTGTCTGCAGCATGGTGGCCTGGAGTAGCAGATGAAGCTGGGTGAATAAGAGAATAAGAAAAGAGAGGTTTCTCCTCTTAGACTGAGGAGACCGAGAAGGACTTAAATTCTTGGTTCTTTTGCAGCCACAAGCAGGCAAAGAGGGGGGACCAGCTGGAGCAGATGCATCTGGGACGTAGCGTATGCTCAGCAGGATCACTGAGGACTGTTTGATCTGCCAGCTCATGGAGCTGGGATCGAGGGAGGCCTGGAGCTGGAGTGATGCTGCAGTCTTTTAGCTGGGACAGTGGAAAATCGGACTCGTCTTGAGGGCAGCCACCATGCAGAACTATGCGAGTGCCCCTGCGCTGACCGCCTGAGGTGGATGCGGTCTCCAGCCAGCTGATTATCAATGCTGGGGTTGGGTTTCCTTTCAGGAGAGGATCATTGTCAGAATCGGACATCAGCTCGGCTACCAACAACAAGGAACTGAAAAAGGTAATGTGAACGTTTGCCAGTCACATCGATCTGACACTGAAATGACAGCTGACAGCAGCAGAGAAAGGACACACAGAGAGAGAGAAAATACTTTACTGTCAGAGATACAAATCAGATCCTGACCAAATACAGACTCAGTGACCACAGTGTAGCCATAGAGAAAGGATGACGCAAGAAGTCCTGGCTACCAACAGAGGAAAGAGTCTGATCAATTTGTACTTTGATGTTTTAAGTTTAAAAATTGTTTTTGAAACTTTCATGCCAATAAAGCCTTTGGATTGATAAAATTGAATTTAATTGGATTGAGAATAGTACATACAGTAAATAGAGTAAGCAGGAAGATCTTCCTGATTGAACATTCACTAAACTGCATTGATCCGTTATTATCATATCTTCATCATTTCTATTAAGGTGACAGGTTCACTACAGTTGGATTTCACAATAAGATACAAGATCAGTTCGCTTTGTTGCCGAGCCTAAAATCTGTTTTTAGAGAATAAACCCTGCAAATATGTAAAGGCAGCAGAGCTGAATGTCACCCAGGTAATAATACAGACAAATTAGCCTGAACCAAATCAGTCTGGAGATTCAGCCCTGCTGCTAATTAGAGCCGGGGTTATTGCCGACTGGAAGAACAGTTACAGAGAGAGAGAGAGAGAGAGAGAGAGAGAGAGGTTCATTTAATTCAATCTTTAGCTTTAATAGTAATGCTTAATTTGTCATGAGGAAGGTGATGTTTCATAAGGGCAACCAGAGCTCATGTTTAATTGGGGCGAACTAGGAAGCTGGTTATAAGAGGGAGGAACAGCGAAGGTGTGGCAACATTTTATTTTTATTTACCATGAAATAGGAAGGCATCAGGTGTGATCAACCTTGAGGAAAATAATTTAAGGCTAATTTCGATAATATGGATAGATATAAGGTATAGATATAAAGAGAAGAATAAATGAAACACTGGTTGGGTTTTAATTGATGAGTGATTTTTTTTTTTGGGCATATTATGATACTGTATATTGAGTTGAGTACTGAGAAAAGCTGAGTGCAAGTGGTGAAATTGTCTGAAATGATTGCCTCAGGATCACCAAAACTTTTCACACCACTGAAGTGGAAGAACTTCTGTCATAGAAATCATATTATGAATAGATATTGAGACACGGGAAAACATGGCATATGTTTGGTGTAATGGAACAGTAAGTTTGAATGCTGCTCTGGATGTTCTGAAATGAAAGAATATCACAAAATTTGTTTCGCTTTTTTTCTCCTCTGATCTCTGACACAAAAGAAGAATTTATTCCTAATAACCAAGCCAAAGAAAACTAAAGCATTTAAAAAAAAAACTTATTTCAACTTGTGCCTTTGCTTGATTAAAGCTGACGGACACACATTTAACTTGCATTTTTACCCTTTGCAACATTCCAAAAGTTTATTTATAATTATGTTATTAGCTGGATGAAAAGATTAAATGGGTGATGGACAGAAAGGTCAGGCAGGATTACGTGTGAACAAAGTTTTGTTCTGTTCTTAAGTGGAAAATTGCTGAACTTTTGGAGAACAGGTTTCTCTATTATTTTTTGAGACATTGCCTCACTGATTAAAGTCTTGTCAAAATCAGTTAAATAACTGCGTTTTTTTGGGAAAATTTCACCAATCTTCTAATTAATGTTGTTAAAAATATTTAAATCTGCTCTTACCATTCTTTTTATATTGACAATGGATCAAATGACTTTGTGTATCTGAAAGGGGTTGCTTGTAATAACAAACCCACAGAGAATTATCAATCAACTCTGCAGCTCTACGGATCATTGACGTGTTTTTCAGTTCACTGTTTTGGTTCACTCGCACCGTTCTTATCAGCGTTGTTTTCAGCAGCAGCAGGCAGGTGTTTTCAGTGAAAAAGCTCTGATGAACCACTGCACTCTACCTGGCCAGCACCAAACAGCAGACAGACAAAGTTAGCAACTAGCTGGTGAACATAGTGGAGCATTTAGCAGCTGAAGAGCCAGATATCCTTTTCACTGGTTGGAGGAGAGCAAAACAGAGCTAAAAGGAGAGTGAATTTTGAACTTACATTAATCAGACACACGACTCCAAATGAATATTAATGTTTCGCCATATCTGTTGGACGTGTAAATAGGCAGCTGTTTGCTAACAAGTTCACTATATCAACTTAAATGGTAAGAATACTGTGTGCCAGTGTTGTGCTTACAGCTTGTTTCCACTGCCCCCAAACGGCCAAAAAACGATCTCGGTTTTAGGTGCTAGTTAGCTGATGATTTAACATGCTGTAAAGTGCTCACTATGCTGAGCTAACTCCACACAGATCATTTTGTGGGCCAATCTTGTTATCATAATAGGAATGTTTAGGAAAGGACTGTATCTGTAGGGTTGCCAGCTAGATCCTGTACTGGCAGAATAAATCTAGGTAATGAAGTTCTTGCCTCTCCTTTACTGCCCACCATTGGGGTGCCCTTGTGCTAGGAACAGGAATAGTTCAACATTTTGGGAAATATGCTTGTTGGTTTTCTTGCCGAGAGTTAGATGAGAAAATCGATACCACTCTGCTGTCTGTAAGGTAAATATGAAGCAACAGCCATCAGCCAGTTAGCTTAGCTTAGCATAGAGACTGGAAGTGGGGGGAAACAGCTAGCTTGGCTCTGTCTAAAGATAACAACATCCACCTACCAGCCCCCTGCCAGCTCACTAATTGACCTGCTGAATCTTGTTTGTTCAATCCGTACAAAAACTGAAGTGTGAAACGTGTATTTCCCAAAATGTCAAACTTTTCCTTTAACCTCCAAATGCTCAAGTGGCTGTACGGTGCATGGTTGAAGTAGGGCATTGAAAACAATGAATCTACCCTTTAACAACAAATGATGAACCACTGATGAACCATTTCTGCAACAGATATTTCCACAGTAATACTACAGTTCTTCAATTGAATCATCATAGTTCAATTTTCATTAACATTTGACAGAAAGCTATGTAAAATGCTACTAAATTGAGTCAGATTTGTTTCACAACAAACATGCTCGTCCATACTGGTTTATATCTATATTGATGGAATCACAACTCGTTTGTGTGATTCAGAGGAAATACGTTGGCCTATATTCTGAACAAACACACAAACATGTCCATACCTATCTGTTTACTGCCCATTAAACTGAGCATGTTAGTGGGATTGGGATCCTGTGTTTGTGCCCACTGTGAGAGTGTGTGTGTGTGTATGTGTGTGTGTAGAAGCAGGGGGTTGTTTTGTTGGCTGCCTGAGGCTACAGCTCTAAAGTGTGTGAAATGAGGGAGTAGCCAACGGTGGGCCCTTGGCTATGAAGCAGCATTGAAGAGTGTATGTGGGTTTATGGATATGTGTGTATGTGTGTGTGTGTCACATACATATCAGACATATGTCAAATTCACTGACACATCTGCTAATGTGAGTGACACTGAGCCTGCAGGCCACCCCCCCCCCCGGAACACTCCTTCATTTGGTCTGCAGGGTAATGAGGCAAACCAGCGAGACAGAGGGGGGTTTCCAGCTTCAGTCAGGTGTCAAACGTACTGGATGCCTTAACTACAGTAAATGAGGTGATAATACAACAAATAAAGCTCATCATGTATATGCTTTTATACAAACAATGATTTCAAGTTGATTTTTTTCTTGAAAGAAAGTCGAAACAAATTTTCTCTAGTTATTCTCTCTGATTCTTTCCTTTTTTCCCTTCCTTTATCACTAATTTCCTTCATATATTAGTTATTCACATTTCCCAATATATTCTTTTAAACATTTTTTTATTTCCTATCGTACCATTCCTCACGTTTATCCTTTTTTCCCTCCTCATTGTCTTTCTTGTCTTCTTTCCTGAACCTTTTTCAGTTATCTTTCCTTCTTTGCTCCCTCCTTCTTTTCTCTTGTCTCTCTATCCCTTCCTTACCTCTACTTTTACTTACCTCCTTTCCTTACCTCCTCTGCTAACTTCCTTCCTACTGGTATTCCTCCCTCATTTTCTTCCACAGCATCTTCTGTCCTCTTTTCCTGAATATTTTTCCATCTATTTCTTTCCTTTCTTCATTCCTTCCTTGCATTTTATGAGCATTTGGTTGGATTTCCTTTGTTGCTCCCTTCTCACTTACCTCCTCTCATGCCTCAGTTTCTTCCCTCATTCCTCTCCCTATATTCTTCCTTCTCTCTCTTCCTTCCTTCCTCTCTTCTTTCATTGTTTCTTAATTTTATTTCCTTTCTTGCCCTCTCTTGTCTGCCCTTCTCCTTTCCTTTCTTAACCATTTTTCTTTATTTTCCTTCTTTCTTCCATTATCCCACTCTGCCTCTATTCCTTGCTTCTTCCACTGCACAATAAGATCTTTAAGGTGCGATTTGAATTCATTTTTTCTTTGTTGCTTTCTTAAACATCCTATAGATGGTGCTGTTGCCCATGACTGAAAGTCCTCAGTAATATTCCCAGTCCTCTTTCTCTTTTGTTGAAGGGAAAATCTCTCTCTTTCATTCTCTTCTTTTACTGTACCTCTGATTGCTGGATGTGCCTGAAACAAGAACTAAACTAATGATGTAACACTGATGATGCTTCCTTCTCTTACCCACAAAACTATAAAAATGCCACTCTGTATAAAAAGGCTTATTCAAAATTTGTGCTGTATCTGTTGTCTATGAGGCTGTGAAATGAAGATCCAAAGAAATTCTTTATCCTCTTTGTGAGATAGTGTGATGCAAGTTGAGCTTTCTTATACAGAAACACAGATTACATATCTATGCTTGAAACTGTAAATTGTTAGTCTATTTTTTATCTGAGTTCAGGGTGTTAAATTATCAATAATATTTGTATAAAGTATTTTCAGTTTTCCTTCATGTGTTACTATACATCAAGCGTGGTCCATTACATTGGACTACTGACAACCTTTAAACCCGCATCGGGTGACCGAAAGAAATGCTCACATAAAGAACCAGCAAAGAAACTGTACGCAAACCATCTGTGAAAAAACAGTGGAACGATGAGTAAAATGGAACAGATGGTAAATCCTCAAAAATAGTTCCTAAAAGTGAATCACCATCTGTCATTTGAATATACTTCAATATACTATCAAGTTTTCCTTATTACTGTAGCTGCATTCAAATGAAATAAAGTGTATCCTCATTTTGTTGAAGTTTGGTACAACTGCTGCGAGTATGTATCTCCAAATTTAGCAATTCATTTTTCAGATAAACAGACGGATTAAGTGTCCCTTCATGGATTGAGAAAATTATTGTACTTCTTAAGCTAAATAAACCATTTAAAACCCCATTGGTTTTATTGAAAAATGCATTGTTGTTGTTGTTGTTTTTTTTAGTACATGAAAATTTGATACATACATGGACTTGTAAAAATTCTGCACTGAGAAAAGTGAAAAGTAGGATATTTTCTGTAGTGAAAGTGTAATACAATACAGATTTTCCATAAATGAAGACAAATAATCATGATTAGAACATGTTGCAAAATAATCACTATATTATTGTGCAACCCTACTATAATACGTCTCTGTCTGTCAAATCACAGGTTCACCCCAGAATATCACAGACAGAAAACAGAGGAACAGATAAGATGTCTCAATACCATTAGAAAATAAACAAGGAAATAAACTATTACTGTATGAAGTCACTGCATAACAGGGAATCAAATGAACAAAGGTATTTCCTGTCTAAACCACGTCACCATCCAAACCCCAAACACAAATTCATTTCTATGCAGTACGTGGAGCCCCGGTACCCATTTTACCTGCCACTTGGCGAACAGATAAGAGGTGCCTGCATATTCATAAGAGCAGATAAGAGCTACCTATGCAGCTGCCTTTAATTGAGAATGATGGAGAGGGATGGAGGGATGGAGGGATGTCGGAGTGCAGGAGAGGAGGGTGGGAGAGGATGGGGAATGATAACCCAGCACTTGCCTTGATACATTAATTGAGGGTATTAGAGGGAGGGATGGATGGACTGGGAGGTGGTGGTGGGCGGGTGGTGGCGGCGTACCACGGAAATGCCAGCAGTGCCAATAAATCACTCCACACCGGTGATTGA